>NC_140941.1:39322370-39752370 GCF_014529385.1 Adiantum capillus-veneris
CTGGATTCATCTAGGTATATCTAATCTAAGTGATTGGTCATGCACGGTCTGGGAAAAGACTCACAAAAGTGCCAGATCACTTCTTACTCTAGACTGATTGTTCATGCTGTAGCTTGTCCACGCACACATAGGGTTGGATGTGTCACGTGACATCCCCTCCTTTTCAAAGTGAGGTACTGGTACCGAACTGTATGGCGTTGAGGGAGATCGCCAATAGCATCCGGAATCCTCAAAAGGACTCTTTGCCGGCCGACTCTGATGTGTGGGTCGTGCGATACTTGAACTTCATAAAGGTGTGCAACGCTTGCTTCTTTGGGCCGCGCCAGAAGCGACACACAGTCTTTTGTGGCTCTTTCAATGCTTCAACTTCGTCTAGAGTCATGCTTCTTACTTCTTCAAGAATCTCCATGGCTGAAAATTCTTGTGACCACTTCCAACACAAAAACATGAACAACCCATTCCATGTAAAGTGAATGGAAAAAATCTAATCTTCCTAAAAGACTGTGCATGCAATGTAGCTGTCTGATGAACAAAGAGACGGAGTGCCAAACCGTTCACCACACACACGCAAACAATGAGAGCGAATCTTGTCTTTCTGATCTAAATCATTCAACTGTGGCAATTCACAACGGAAATGCCCATGCTTGGTGCTCATACTTTCTTGTGCTCTTTCCACAACTGTGTCGTGCCAAGGAAGAGACATGGAATGTGACTCCCTTGAATGCATACTTTTCAGCTTTTCATGAATAATCCGCATACATCCGTGTTCATTCATGAGTGAAACGTGCTCAACGTACAATATGGCATGCCTAGGAAAAGGGATCACATAAAGACGCTGACTAAAATACAGGAAACGATCACAAATGAAACACTCGAACAATGCGTTCTGACGAATCATTTGAACACATAGTACTTCCTGTAAGGGTTCTTTGGACCTAGGCTCGAGAGTCAAGATCGGTTCTTCGTGAGGGATCGAAGCTTCCTGATGGGGTTCTTTGGATCTCGACTCGAGAGCCAAGATCGGTTCTTCGTGATTGATCGAATCTGCAATGAGATTAGCTTCACTAGAAAAAACATATTGTCCTTATGAACAATCATATCATCTTCATGCAAATCATCATGCTCGTGAGAATTCACATCTTGATCATCATGCTTGTGAGAACTCACATCCTGATCATCAGGCAAATCATCATGCTTGTCATTCAAATCATCATGCAAATCCTGTGTGTCATGCTTTGGAGAAGACGAGACCGAGAGAGCCTCCTTCTCCTGAATCCGTTCAATCTTCGCCTGCACATTAGAAATGAGAGAGGAAGAATGAGCAACGTTCTTGCGATCCAATTCAGTTTTTCTTTCTGTGTACTTGCGATCAAATTCTTTGGCCTCCAAGCGTAATTGCTCGCGCTCACGCTCCATGGCTCTCATTCTTTTTTTTTTTCCCGAAAAAAAGGATCCTTCTATTAGTTAATGAAAACTGCCCATAGGGCTACATCCACCTCTGCAGGAGAGGGCTACAACAAGCATGATGGGGAGACTCTCCCAATGAAAAAACAGCATATATACAATGAGGCTAAATCAAGAGATGGGAGGAGGGAAAAGCCACACAGGTGGACAGTAGTGCCATCTGAGCACCCCCTGGACAATGGTGTAGAAAGGCCCAGGGCGCCAGAGTCGAAGGAAAGCCTCGCGGCGCTCCCCCGCATGCGGTCGGAGCTGCCCTGAAGTCCCTCAAGCTGTCCTCTGAGAGTATGGATCAGCTCTAGCCAAAAGTCACGAACAGTCTCTGCTCGTGGCACAGGGCGAGCCTCAAAGATGCGGAAATAGCGAGCCCGCCAGATGAACCAGAGAGCTAGGCCGCTGATGAGCTCCCAACACTCCTCTCTCTCACTGCACCACTCCTGTGGAGTAAAATCTGTAGCAGGCTGGAGTGTAGGTCGCCCCCCCTACATCACTATCATCCTGCTGGTGGAAGATAGCTCAAACTGAAGTGCCGGGCCCGTGAGGGTGGACCAAGCCGCTGCCCCCCAAGTGTACTGTCGAGCCGTGGAGAGGGCAGGCATCAGCGGAAGAACTCGTAGCCACACCTGCTGGGCCGAAGGATAGTCCCAAAGACAGTGACGCTGACTCTCCACCAACTGGTCACAGGCTGCACATGCGGCCGAGAGACCACTATGCACAAGCGAGCTCCCTACTGCTGTGGCTCTGTGTGCAACCAGCCACTGGAACAAAGTGACGCGCCTCGGCTGTTCGGAGTCCCACAGCCTCTGCCAAAAGGCTGCCAAGAACTCGACTATGGGGCCCTCCTCCTGCCAATGGCGTGCTGCAGCGGGAGGGGGCTCTCTCTGTGCTGCAAGTATATGACGTCCAAGCCGAACAGTGTACTGAAAGAAGGGGACTCTTGGGTGGTCTGCAGAAGAGAAGGGGTCCCTCCATAGCCACTCACCAGGATCCCACTGTACTCGTGCCAGTGGACAGCACTCCCAAGCCCATAGCCTCTAGTGTCCAGTCTCAAGAGTTGCTGGATCAAGGTCTATGACGCAAGTCCTCCCACAGATGCCCACAACTCGGATCCTCTAAAAATAGCACTCTGCTACCTGCGGGGCCTCTACTGCAACTCGCTGTAGTAGTCCCCCATCCTGAAGCTCGAAGAACAGGGCTGAGACAGACTCTGAGCAGGCCCTGACTGAAATGAGAACCTCCAGTCGTGTGAAGGCTCCCATCCACCGGGGTGCTACTAGCTCGAGAGGCGTGAGCCACTCAGCTGGAACTGACTCTGAGATGTCTTGACACATCTCTGCACCCCTCTCATGCCCTGTAACTGGACAGCCTGCACCTCCTCTGACAAACCTGTGAACTCTAGCCAGTCACCTAGAGAGCGCGCTGGACCTGTTGCCATGGGACCCCAAGAAACATGAGGCCGACTCCCAACCAAGTGGCCTCTCTGAGTGCTAACCATGGGGTTCCAGACGAGGGGTTGCTGTAGGCGCTCCTCCGTGCACGTCGGCTGTCTCTGCTCTAGGCCACGCCGTAAGAGCTCCCAAGATCGAAGCAAACTCACAGCGAATCGGTCCTCCCGTCTCCTGCTCAAACCAACTCGGCGCAACTCTGTAAAGATCCATCTGGTCGAAGGTTGCCAAGGGCCTCCTGACTGAGGCACCCTGGCACGAAGCCTCTGCAGCAAGAACTCCTTCCAAGGCTCCTCACCTGGAAGTCGTCCTCTGACGACGAACTTCCCAAGAAGGGCTCTGCTCTGCTGTGCTGGATCAATGATCCCAAGCCCTCCCTGAGAACAGGGAAGTGTGATGACCGACCAAGCCACCTTGGCTCGGGCAATGTGAGTGTCGCGACCTGACCAAAGGAAGTTCCTGATCAGCCTCTCTACCTGGCTGATATAAGAACTCGAGAAGATCCAGCAAGAAGTGATGTATCACATAGTCGCCAACAACACCTGGTTGGGAACTACTACTCTACCAGCCAGCAAAAGTCGTGCTGAGCTCCAATGTAATAGCTTTCTCCTGATGGACAGGAGAAGAGGAGCAATCTGCTGCTCGGGGGACAAGTCCAAACCAACCTAACAACCCAAGTACCGAACTGCAGTCCCTGGAGGAATCCACCTGAAACCCTCTCCTGGTACCCAATCTGGCACAGGAGCACTGCCAACCGAGAAAGCCACTGTCTTTCTCCAGTTGATCAGTGCGCCCGATGCATAGCAGAAGGTCTCCAAAGCCTGCTCCAAGGTAGGATCCGTACGCACGTACGGTACGGTACCGTACTGTAAAAAAAACAAAAAAAAAAAAACTAATTTCCCCTTCGCGTTTTCGGATTTAATTTCGCCTCTGTTTTGGGGGTTTGGCCGCCTGGTTATTGAGACAGAGTGAGTTTGGGCGCCTGTTTATTGCAAACTATTGACTACAGAGTACTAGAGAGAGAGTTTGGGTGCCTGTTTATTGCAGACAGAGCTCTGCAAACTCACCCGCAGAGCAACCTTGTGCGCGGTAAAGGTAAGTGCTCGTCCTCGCGAGTCTCTCCCGTCTCCCTCGCGCATACCTTGTGTGTTTCTCGCGATAGCATCAATGTTTTTGTTCACCAATCTGTAGGTACACCATGCCTCGCAAACCCAACCCAGTCTGGAGCGCACACACCACTGTCATTGCGGTGGTAAATACAGGAGGGCAAGTAGGATCAGGAACACGTACTTGGGCCTGCAAATATTGTGGAAAACAGAAGAGAAGTACGGTGACGCGTGTGTTGAGGCACCTTACTGGCATCGGCACTACTGGCTAGTGCGGAGGGTGCAAGCTTATTCCGCCAGCGATAAAGGATGCTTTGAGGTTGGAGCACTTCCCGGGAGGGGGTCTTCCCTCGTCCAAGGGTAAGAAAGCAAATCAGGCAACACAAGATGCCTTGCAAGATGCATTGTTTACAGATTTTTCAGATACATGGACACAGCAAGAAAAGGACACTAGTAGGAAAAGGGCTCGTTGTTCTCAAGATGTAGATGAGGATACAGATCAAGAGACACGCGTGTATACACAGTCTACTTTGCCTTCACGTGTCCATGCACAGTCTTGGGTAAAAGAGCGGCAAAAGATTGCAGAGACAGAGATTGCTCGCACTCTCATAGAGTGCAACATTGCATTTAATGTCTTGCGGACAGAGCAATGGAAGCGAATGGTTCGAGCCATTGCACAAGTTGGTGCCACAGATTCTTGGAGTGGCTTGGATTATTAAAAGATGCGCACATCCATGTTAGATGAGCAGCGAGAGATCATTGACAGAGCATTGGTCCCAGTGAAAGCTGGGTGGCAGCAGTTTGGTTGTACCATCATCTCTGATGGGTGGAGTGATATTCGCAGACGCCACATTATCAACATTCTTGTTTCCTCTTGCCTTGGTACATACTTTCTACGTGCCGTGGACGCGGGCAAGGCTGGTGAGCGCATTGATGCGGAGTTCATTTTTGGGCACATTCGGATGGCCATCAAGGAGGTTGGGAAGGATAATGTGGTGTAGGTATTCCACAATCCATGGCTCTCTCTCACTTCGTATACGCTATCTCTAATCAGTCTTCACTCTTTTGCTTTTTACTATTTAGTAGTTGTATCTTGTAAGTAATAAGCCACCTTGTTCGTATGGTTTTGCAGGTTGTCACGGACCGTATTGTAGGTTTTTGACATTTTCGAAAAAAACCTTACGAATTTTACGTACCTTACCACTCTATCCATTCGGTACTACGTACAGTACGTACCGAACACGTATCGTACCTTACGTACCTGCTCACATCTGTGTAAATTGGCCTCCTGGCCCTCTAAGTACAAGGCTGAGTCGTCGGCAAACTCAGCGTCCAGAAGCTCATCTCCCCTTATAGGGAGTGCTAAGCCCCTCAGACCAACCTGCTGTGACACCAAAAATCTGCTCATCGCCTCCGCATAGAACAGAAAGAGAAAGGGGGCAAGAGGACAACCCTGTCTGACCGATCGTGTGAGCATGAAGCGCTCACCTCTACCTCCTGCCAAAAGCACCTGACTGTGAGCCTGTCTGTACAAAGCTGACACCCCTCTGATCCAAGCATCTGAGAAGCCCATCCTGCGTAGCGTGCCCTCTAGAAAGTCCCAGTCAACTCTGTTGTATGCCTTCTCAAAATCGAGAAGAAGAATCACAAGGTCCTCCCCACGGAGTCGTGCCAGGGCAGAAGCCTCCCAGAAAGTGAAGATGTTGTCAAGGATATTGCGTTCCTTGACAAAACCTGTCTGAGTCTCATGTATAAGGCTCTCCAAAAGTGACTGAATCCTCAAACTCAGAGCCTTGGCAAGAATTTTGTAGGCTGAGTTGAGGATGGTGATGGGGCGCCAGTGTCGAATCTCATCTAAGGAGCCACCCTCCTTTGGAATGAGGTAAATCAGGCCCTCACTCATGCTATCCGGCATCACTCCTATGTGCAGAATGTACTGAAAGGCACTACAAAGATCTGGGCAAAGCAGGTCCCAATACTCCAAGAAGAAGCTGGGAGTCAGCCCATCCTCACCTGGACAGCTACCACGAGGGAGGGCCCTAAGAGCCGTGTGCAGCTCCTCAAGCTACAGAGGTATCTCTAGCCTCTGGCGCATCTCCTCAGTCACAAGACAAGGCATCTGTGCCCAAACTTGCTCCCTGCATGCATCCTGTCTCTCTGACTGGGGCTCAGCCGACAGTAACTCACGGTAAAAGTCAATAGCAATTGCACGCATATCCTCGGGCTCACAAACAACTGACCCATCGGGTCTCCTCAACTGATTGACCTTGGCATGTGAGTGCCGAGGTCCCACTGTCTCAAAAAAAGCACCTGTTACTCTGTCACCCACCTGAGTCCACTAAGATGCCTGTCGGTGAAAGGCAAACTCATGGCGCCTCTCCTCTGTGCAAGCAAGCTCCTGTTGAGCCTGCTGTAACTGCTCCTCCAACCATGGACTGTCTGGATGCTGCTCCTGCATCCTCTGTAGTGAAGCAATGCCTCGTCTGTTACGCTGCTGCTCCTCTCTCGCTGTAGCCCGTCGAGCCAGAGACTCCTGGAGAAAAAAGTGGCTAAGCTGAGCTAGGCCTAAGGCCACTCTATCTGCAGGTAGAGCCTGGCTGTCCATGCCCTCTGTCCAGAGAGCTTCTACCCTCTCTCTGAGTGCTGAGTCCAACAAGACCCGCTCTGGGATGCGAAGCATCGTGCTCCCACTCCTCTGCCTGTCTGCCACTGTGAGGATCACTGGTGCATGGTCCGAGAAGCATGTCCCTGCCAGGATGCCCATTGATCCCCCCAAGTCACTGAAGTGGTCACTAGTGTAGAAGCGATCTATCCGCGATAGATTCACTCCTCCCACTCTGTGGTCCGATCTAGAGAAGGCAAGACTCTCTGGAGGCCTCACAAAGCCAGAATGCTGCCATGTATCCGAGACCCTCAAAGTCATACACAACCTCTCCCAAGCTGCTAACTCGACTCCATGCACAGTAGCATGGCTGCCTCCGATCCTGTCAGAAGGGTCCTCCAACATGTTGAAGTCCCCTCCTACACACCAATGGTCAACCTGTGGCAAAGACTCAACAATCTGTGACCAAAACTCTGCACGAGCACTCGCCACATTGGGCGCATAGATGTTCAGGAAGCCCACAAGGCCACCCTGAACCTGCATAGTAATCCACTGAGCCCTGCCTGGCACAATAATCCCTCTGCCCACAATGGCCTGCTGCAATGAGTCCGCAATAGTCATACATACCCCACCCTGGATGCCTCCAGGTCCAAAAGCAGCTGACCAAAAGGTATCATAACGTCCACGCAAAATCTGACCACATCGCCGAATGCGGCTCTCAGACAAATGGTGCTCCTGAAGCATAAGGAGATCAATCTCTCCTCCCACAAGGCAACGCTGAAGCTCCTGACGCAATCGGCCCCGCTGTCGCTGAAACTGGGGCCCACCTAGTCCCTGCACGTTCCACGAGACGATCCTCATGGGGAGCGAGAGAGAATAGATGCTGCCGCAGCAGCAAGACGGGCTATCTTCGAGGCTGGCTTGGATGGGGAGTAGTCCGCATCCGAGCGTCCTCTAGATCGGCGAGACTGCAGTGAGTGCCTGGCCCAAGCCTAAGCAGAGCGAGCCGTGCGTAAAGCAACCTCCTCTGTCCAGGAGTCCTCATGAATGTATACATAGCAAGGCAAACACTGCGTATCAGCAAAAAAGTACACCACAATGTGCCTACATCCTGCTGAATCTGGGGGTGTCACCGCAAACTTGGCCAGTGGCGACAAAGTCTGCAGCAAATCTGTAACTCCAAGTTCTCCCATGTGGTGAGAGAAGTCGAGAACCTGTGTAAGCAACCATCCCACCACTGAGTCGAGGGACCACTCTGTCTCGGTCCTACCATAGAGGGGGAAGGAGAAACCAACTGCTGAGTCCAAGGCCTCTGTCTCCCTAGTGGCGAGGAACAAAGCGTGGACCCTGAAGCAGGCTGCCTCGTGGTCTGCTGCGGAATCGCCGAGAAAGCGAGTGAACACGTAATTGAAGAAATCCCAGCGGCGTCGGAGGTCAATGCTCGTCAGACCACGAGGGATAGTTGCAAGGGAAGATG
The DNA here is from genome assembly GCF_014529385.1 of Adiantum capillus-veneris. NCBI lineage: Eukaryota > Viridiplantae > Streptophyta > Polypodiopsida > Polypodiales > Pteridaceae > Adiantum > Adiantum capillus-veneris. Next base: position 39,330,462 of record NC_140941.1, read on the forward strand.
TCTGAATCTGCAGAGGGGGCCGCAAGAAGGGCTGACCCTCTCTCGCTAGGCGACTCGTGGCAAAGGCGTTGCCAAGAGATCTCCTAGCCGCCGGCGAGGGACCAGTCTCCTGAGTTGACTGTGGTACTGAAGCAGGAGGAGGGGGAGAAGGAGTTTGGGGGGGGGGAGAAGAGAAGCGGGGTGGGGCGACAGAGACAGGGGGGCGAGGTGGGGAGTGGGTGGGAGCAGAGGGCGGGGGGGGGGGGGGGGGGGATGAGGAGGAGGAGGGGAAATCTGAAGGTGGGGCGGCTGGCGAGAGTGAAGCGGAGGTGGAGGCTGGCGTAGGGGGCTCCTCCTGCTCAAGAGGACCAAAGCGGTTCCCTATGGGAACCCACTGCTGCTGAGTAGGCACCTGAGGGCCACTCTGAGTGCCAGGCTGTCGCTGTGGCCCCTGGCGTCGACGGCCACAGGCCTGCTGCCACCCCTCCTCCGCTGGAGCCCTAGGCTCGGAGGGTGGCTCTGAATCTATGCGCTGCGCCGCTGGCTGTGGCTGCGGCCCAACCAGTCTTGGCAGGCTGGGGCTGAGGCTGAGATGCAGGTCGTGGCCTCCTCCGTGGACAGGCCTTCGCTAGGTGGCCCATCTGTCTACAAATGAAGTACTGGTTCGGGAGACCCGAGTACTCCACACTCTGTCTAATCCAACCCCCACTCACCCGAGGCAGAAGGATGACCTTCGGGAGCGTGTGGGTATCTCTGACCAAAACTCGAACTGAAGGGATGCCAGCCGCCTTGGCAGCTACTGATGCTGACGTACGAGGTGTCTCCAGGACAGTCTCGATGGCGGAGCCATTCCTGGAGAGAAGTGGAAGGTACTCCCTCCGTAGACCCGGAAAACAGACTAAGATGGGGATGTCCGCCTCCTCTACTAGCACATCCGAAGTCCGGTCAAAACCATGTCGCCACTGTCGAAAGTGGGCGCGTGATGCTCGGATGGCCAGTGGACTCATAGCTATGACCTTGGAGGCCATCTCGCTGCGGAGGGAGTATCTTGGGAGCAACAGGTCCAGGAGCATCAGCATATGCCCCTGAGGAAGTGCCAAGAGCAGCCCACACCCCAAGCAAGTCAACGAATCCTTTTTCCGACGAGTATGACACTACCTCACATTCCACCCAACCGCAAGCATTCAACAACCAAGACCAACCAGCAAACCAGCCATCATTGTAGGCATGGCTTCGACAGAGTGCAACAATGGAACCAGACCGAAACCGAGATGGTTATCAAGCCGCACAAGGGCTCAGGGATTTGCAAGAACCACCACACTATTCAAGGGTGCTTTACGCAGAAAATTTGAAATGATGTGTTAATGTGCCTTTCGTTTCATCTCTAGAATTGCACACGAACATATGGCTTATGCATATATGATATGTTGGCACATCATTTTAGACAAGTACGACTTGTGTTAAGATATAGCAAGGCTTGGCAATATTACCAAACGCATTATATTTTTGTTTTTAAACACACGGTGTGCAACAACCACTCACAGACAAGCAAGGCTTGAGTGAGCAAGGATTTCCTTTACAAGCACAGCTTCACCCTCTAAATGGGTACAGTCATGGCAGGGTAGAGCTTGAAATGTCATGAAGATCGGCACACCCTATTGCTAGCCTTGATGGAGGCACGGGTACTCGACAAGGCCGACCCTTAACTGCAACTCCAAGAAACCGTCAAGCAAGTTGCTCGGGCTTGACTTGTCGGCAAGCGTGATCCAACGAGTTTTTCAAGACATCATTGGAGCAAGGCTCCGTCTACGTAATCAAGTCAAGCAGGTACGAGGCACATCTATTGCAAGTATTTTTTTTGTTTTTCAACACATTGTACAACTTGACTAGGTCAATTTTTCATAAAAATCTATTATCTAACCAATCCAAATGATTTTCTCATATTAAACTGATCATTTAATGTGGAAGGTACTCCCTCCGTAGACCTGGAAAACAGACTAAGATGGGGATGTCCGCCTCCTCTACTAGCACATCCGAAGTCCGGTCAAAACCATGTCGCCACTGTCGAAAGTGGGCGCGTGATGCTCGGATGGCCAGTGGACTCATAGCTATGACCTTGGAGGCCATCTCGGAAGTCTCGAACTCCATCTGGTAGTACCCCCGTCTGAGAATATGGACATCCAAGATCTTGCCCACCTTTGTGAGAAGGCGGGCCTGGAGAAGGTCTTGCAGCTCTCCTCTACTAGGACGGGTGTCGAGAACCTTGCAGATGACAGAAGTCGCCTGCAAGCGTTCTACCTCTGCGGCAAGGCTCGCTTGCTCTGTCGGCGAAAGAGCAAGTCGAATGGTGGGCTCAGCGGGGTCGGGCGAGGGGGCTATAGGCGAGTCTCTCTGTGGCGGAGCTGGAGCCTCCATCTGTGTCTACTGCTGAGTCGAAGGAGCGGGCAGTGAAGAAAATCTGCAACCGAGTATGCCGAGCACTTGTCCGAAGAAGAAGTGTTGCAGAGCCCGGTGCAGAAGACCTTCGGGAGCGATGAGGACGGGGGGGGGGGGATGGGGGGACGGTTAAAGCGGCGAGCGAGAGTTCAAAAGGCTGCGGGGGGGCCGGGGGGGGAGGGAGAAACGGCCAGGGAATGGGGGGCAGCGGACGGGCTTGGGGGTAGCTAGGGGAGAGGGCGGCGGGCAGCAGAGGGTAAGGGTGGCGGGCTGGGATGGGCGAGGGGGGCAGTGAGAGGGAAAGGGATGCAGCGTGAGGGCGAGGGGGCAGCGTGGGGGCTGGAGGCAGCGCGAGGGCGAGAGAGGGGGGGGGGGGGGGGGGGTGAGGGGCAGTGATGGCCCAACAGGGGGGGGGGGGAGCGTGCAGCAGCAGCGAGCCGACTTTTTAGCTTTACAAGTATTCATCTGCATGGCTCCCATTCTTGCTTCGTGCCACGTTGTCGTCATATCCATCATCGTCTTGCACCAAGCCTCCATAGGATCTCGTGGAATCCTTGGTGTAGATGGGGAAGGGGGAGGGTCGGAAAAACCTCCTGGTGAGGAAAACTCTTCTTCGCCACTCCCATGCTCACCACCTCCAAGCGAAGTATCCATTCCGCTTCGGGTGATGACCATCCACTAAAGTCTTGGGTTCTTGTGGGTCTTGGGTTCTTAAGTTCACGAGGAACTTGTGGTTCTTGTGGTTCTTGGTTCTTGGGTTCTTGAGGTTCTTGGGTTCTTGAGGTTCTTGCGGGTTCTTGTGGTTCTTGGGGTTCTTGAGTTCTTGAGGTTCTTGAGTTCTTCTTTCGCTCGCAATCCGTGTTAGAGAAGGATCTTCTCTTTACCCGAGTTCTGCTCTTTTCCGCGGACACACCCCTTGGCAGCCTTGCGCTCACACCAAGGTTTCTTTTTCCCACCTCACGTCGATTGGCCGGCCGCTAAGTGCACGGTCCGCTCTCAATGAGTGAAAAGAGAGACAAGGGGAGGCTGGAGAAGTTCTTCTTTCTTGGGTTTCTTGTCACTCTTCAAAAACACGATTAGGAATCAACACGCCCAAGAGGACTTGGGTTACATGTGACCACAACAAGCAAAAAAAATTTCTTGTGGTTCTTTCCTTGAGTGATACAGAACATTGCCAAAGCTCTGATACCAATGTAAGGTGCAGCGGAATGAATGTTTAACTTTACTCAAGATGAGTGCTCCGAATTGTGCTCAAGGTTCCTTTTACTTAGGGAAGGGAGAGCCTTCCGTTCTTTAATGAGAGTGTGCAATGGACACAAACAAAGTGAATGGACAGTGTGAGTGAAGGTGCTGAGACTGAGAGAGAGAGAAAGAAGAGAATCGACACCAGAGATGTTGTCAAACCCTCCTCCGAAGGTCCACTCTTGATGGCGAGAGCAGCCTACTTATGATTGCACAAATCTCTACAATGCTTGGACTTGCCGACGATGTCGACGACGATGAGGACGGCGACGAGACGGGCTGAAATCTGCAAATCTTTATCTGCTGAATTCTGACTCTATGTTGGTGATGACGATGCAACGACGACGCACTGAAAAGGCAGATGCTGAAATCTGCGTTTTCCGGGATGAAACTGTAAACCTTGATGAATCTCACCGTGCGGCGAGGAACTGGTGCGGGAAGGTGAGATCTACGAGGTTTGGGGGTCCTATTGCGGTATTTGAATGCTGAAAACTGAGAATGCTGATGCTTGTGGGGATTCCGTCGCGAAGATTTGCAAAAACACTGAAGTGTCTTGCAGATGCAAAAACGCTAGGGCTGAAAATGGTCTTGCTGTGGAGAATCTGCTAACGTTGGGAGTCTTCTGCTTCTTGCTATCGCCAGGCTGTTGCCAATGCAAAAACGTTGGCTGATCTGGTCCAAAAACGCCAGCCTTCTGCTGAGATGCAAAAACGCTAGGGCATCTGGGGGTTTTGCTGAGAAGTTGCCTGTTGAGCGAGTGCTCCTACTGCCTTTTCTTCCAGAAAGTGCTAGCGCTAGGTTTCTACTTATATACAACTCAACAAAATTGCCCTACCTGCTTTCCAACAAAAGTCACTTAAAAATAATAAGTGAAAAATGTCAAAAATAGGGAAAATAGGTTTAATGCACTGGAAAATTCCCCTGATGGATTCCGATGGTAATGCTAATTATCATGCTGTGTGCAACCGGAGGATATGCATCTAATCTAAGTGACTGGTCATGCACGGTCTGTGAAAAGACTCTCAAAAGTGCCAGATCACTTCCTATTCTAGACTGACTTGACTGACTGAACCCTGTTCATGGTGTAGCTTGTCCACGGACACATAGGGTTGGATGTGTCACGTGGCAATCAAAGCGCAAAAAGATTCTTCTTCTACGGAGGATCTGATCCTTTTTGCAGCGCACAGTTTTTTGTGAAAGAATCTTCGTGTCTCGACCCTGGACTTATTAGCCACTCCCACCCTTCGTACATCGCGCATCGGGCGCGCTCCCGTCTTCATCGCTGTGTCTTATAGGGCATAAGCCATAAAGAATTCTAGATTACTCATGGGTTCTCGTGGAGAATTTGGCAGAGATAACACCTCTCAGTGGGAAGGCAAAGAAAAGTTGAAAATCCAGCGGGGGAACTGAAGAAAAGAATGAAGATTTGGACAGATTCTTGGTGGAAAATTTTGCTGGATCGGAGTATAAACGTCAACTGCAGATTGACACATCTATGAAAAGATTGACCTGAGACTTGCGAAAGACCTGAAGAATTACCCGATTGATAAGATTTACTCATGATGGCGTGTGGCCAAAGCATTCCCCTCTTTAATGTGACTGAAGACTAATAGTAGTTCATGTGAAGGAAGAGAGAGAGAGTATGTCATTCTAAGACTTGTTGGGGGTATATCTTAGGGACTCCCTTCTAGAGGGTGGCTAAGAATCCATGACATTAACATTAAGATATACCACTTCATTAACAAAATCTTTGAAAATAGAATGAAGATCAAATAGGAGGTACTTACAAATAATATTGTGGAGTACTTCCACAAAAAAACCTCGTTCGTTTTAGTTTTCTTTCCTAGACATAGACCCCAAAAACAAGATATTAGAGATTTATTTTTGTACATATTTTAGTGCGACTCATTTGATTTTAATCACATTTGTGCACATTCTACACAAGAGTGTAAATTTAAACACACCTCACACACTCATTAAATGAGCATGTGGGGAGAGGTGGCCCTATCCTCCTCTATTGTTATAATCACGAAAAGATGCACCCTCCATTTTGGTAGCATGGAAGATTCCTAGTGTTAGGAGCCTAGTTTGGGTTTCCAGTGTTGGAAGCAAGTGTCACAAAGTGATGACGTGGCGGACATCAAAAACCCTAATTTCTGCCAGAAACCCTAAAATTCTTGCAAACCCTATTTTTTGCCAAAAACCCTAATTTTCGGAAATCGAGGAGGTGGATTTTGATTTTTTTTTTTTTGGGAAACTTTCGGCGACGCAAATCTCAGCTTTTTGCTATGATTTGGGAAAAAGAGAACTTGCTTTTTAGTGGCTCTCATTGAGAGAGAGAGAATCTGCTTTTGCTTTCAAGCTTTTGGGGCTCTGCTTTCGGGCATCCCTTGTAACCTTTAAATAAGTGGTGAGGGTCTCACTTCTCAGAGCATCTGGACGCAGAGTCTGAGAGTGAAACCCTAACCGCTCTCTTGTACTTTGAAGATTGATTAATATAAAAAGAAATACCGAAAGGGGCGCCAGTCTTTGGGGCCAATATCTCTAGGCACGGAACTCCGCCGGGCCAGTGTAAATCTATTGTGATCTGTGAATTGTTTTGAAGTGGTTATTTGGTGCTGTCGCGATTGATTCTTGACTTGGAGTGTCCAAGTCTGTTTACAGTGGTATCAGAGCACGGCCGATTTCTCTTCTACGGGAAATCCGATCCCCAAGTTTTTTTTTTTCCGTGGCACCTATGGCTTCACACAAGGATCAGTCGACTCCCTCTGCATCTGGAGATGCGGGTTGGGACCACAACGAAGATTCAGACAGAGAGTATGGCCCGCCTCGGCCTACTCAGGCAGAGCAAAGAGAGATGGAGCGTCGTCAATTGATTGGCGATGCTACAAAGATGATGCTCAATTTTGCCAAGGACCCGAAGATGGCAAAATATATGAACCAGACCTCTTTGGAAGAGGTACAGATGGAGTGGCAAAGAACCACAACACCACTCTCGAAACCCGCTCTCAAGAAACCTTCTGCCTCCAAGAATATACGAAGAAGGAACTAGAGAACGTGGTTGATGCACGGATTGCTCAGCTTGTTGACGTGCAAAAGAAAGGCAAAAAGCACGGCAAAAAGAAAAAGAAAGGCACTGACTTCCCGGGATATTTGGGTTGTCGGTCGACATTTGACAAGGCAAAGAAATTGAAGAAGCGCGTCAAGTTTGAAGACCTACCCAGTTCTTCTTCTTCTTCTTCTGACAGTTCTTCTAGCTCTTCAGATTCGAGCGAAGAAGACAAAAAAGGTAAAAAGCGAAGCAAGAAGCAACGCTTCAGAAAGGGCAAGAGAAAGGCAAAGAAGTCTAAATCTCGCCCAGAGACTAACAGTTCTACTGAGGACTCGTCTACAGACATCTCAGATTCTGATGATGGAAACTTTTATGTGAACAAGAAGAATTTTTATAAACCCAACTAGTATGACTTTCTCGAAGATAAAAGCAAGAAAGTCTGAGAGTTTAAGGAAGGTGGCCACTCGATCAAGTTTGATACTTTTTCAGGATACTCAGATGCTTCGAAGGCTTTGTCTTTTATACAACAATTTGACATCGCTTTCGCAGGAGGACGCTACTCAGAGCACTCCCAGATTCAGAGAGCTGCCTCTTGCTTTAAAGGGAATGCTCGCACTTGGTGGTCCACTCTTCTCTTAAACAAGACTGCGCCAATTAAATGGCTGAAATTTAAGAAGCTTTTTATTTCTTCTTGGTTGACTCAAGAGTTTGAGCGAGATATACGAGTTGCTTGGAACCATCTCCGGATGACCAAGAGCGATACAATGAATTCTTACTAGATTTTGGAGCTCTTTTCTACCCACCTCTTCATTCAAGAAGATCTCGTTCAAAGAACAGATTGAGCGGTTTACCTTGGGTCTACCTATAGAGATCCGAGATCACTGCTTGGAATAGAAGTCGGCTTCTATTCAGGAGTTAATGAGTCATGCGAAGCGAGGCTTTGCCATTTACTCTGGCAGTCTCACCTACCCCACAGATGAGGCCATGACACAACGAGCCGAACAGACTTCTGGGCATGAAAGTAGAAAGAAAAAGAGCAAATCAGAGAAAAAGGATGCACGACCCAAGCTTACTCTTGAGGAGAGAGCTCGCTCCATCAGAGAGGGGAAGTGCTTTGGATGCGAGGAACATGGACATATCTCCGCGAAGTGCCCTAAACAGGCACCGAAAGAACATAATGATAAGACGACGGCAGGCCTGAGAGTTCGAGAGCAGCTGAGGAACGTGGCAGAAAAGGCAGATAAAAAGCAGAACTGGTACCACATGGCATGGGACCTGCACCGAATCTAATGAATGAAAGTACAAACTTTGCCGCTTTTGGGGCAAAGTGAAGGATCATGAAGCTCTTTTGAAGGAGCCAAGGCCAACTTCTTTTCACTTGGAATTGGCGGCTCGATTTGGAATCACGTCCGACAGACTGACGCCACATGCAGAGGTAGTTCGATTGGCACCCGGATGGGATGTTGCCATTACATCGAGCATTGGCAAACTTCGTTTGCAATGACAAGGCTGTTCAGGGCATGCGAGTGACGTTCTACTCGGAATCCCTTGGTACCACCAGAACTACGCCGTGGTTGACTACCGGGCCGAGAAAGCGACTTTGATGAATGAAGGGCTTAGAGATTGTACTTGATGAACTTCAGTTTCTTTACTCATTCTTTTGGTAGAGAACTGAACGATGGAAAAAGGTTGAATATGTTTTGACTTGAACAAAAGAACGCCAAGATTTTTCTCCACAGTCATGCCGATTGCTTTTTAGAGGGCCTGAAGATGAGACCATTGACCTGATACTTGGAAGCACGTCACCGAATCGGCCACCCTACCGTGTGAGCCGAGCACAGAATGAAGAGATTATGAACCAAGTGAAAGACCTCTTGGAAAAGGGTCTTGTCCAACCTAGTACTTCATCGTATTGCTCTCCAGTGTTGTTGGTTTTGAAGAAAAACGGATCTTGGAGAATGTGCATCGATTCTAGAGCTCTCAACAAAATTACCATCGAGAACAGATTTCCGATTTCTAGGATCGATGATATACTCCACAGGTTACACGAATCCTCGTGCTTTAGCAGGATTGACCTGAAGAGTGGATATCATCAGATCCGAATCGCGCCAAAAGACGTCTACAAGATAGCTTTTCGGACGACTTTTGGGTTATTTGAGTTTTTGGTGATACCTTTTGGCTTAACGAATGCTCCTGCGACATTTAACCGGATGATGGACAGGATTTTTCGAGAGTACAGGCTATTTGTTGGCACTTTCTTTGACGACATCATTGTTTTCTCCAAGAATGAGGCAGAACACAGAGATCATCTGCTTCAGGTCTTTCAGGCATTACGAGATCACAAGCTAGTGATTAATGCAAAGAAAAGTGAATTTTTCCTACTAGAGATACACTTTTTGGGACATATTGTGTCAGCAGCAGGAGTGCAAATGGACCCGGCCAAGATAGAGACCATCCGTGATTGGCCCGATTTGAGGAATGTCCATGAAGTTAGAAGCTTCTTGGGACTGTGTTCGTACTACAGGCGGTTCATACGAAAGTTTGCAGAGGTTGCTTCCCCTTTGCATATCTTGACACAGAAAGGAGTACCTTTTTCGTGGAGACCCACAGAGGTGACTGCCTTTCAGACATTGAAAGAGAAATTGACTACGGGACCAGTTTTGACTTTGCCGGGCTTGCAGAAGTCATTTCAAGTATATTGTGATGCTTGTGGTCGTAGTCTGGGTGCGGTCTTGATGCAAGAAGGCCATGTCATAGCTTACGAGAGCCGTTTGTTGTCTAGGCCGGAGATGACAGCACAGATTTATGAGAAAGAGCTTTTGGTAGTTATCCATGCTCTTACTCAGTGGCGACGTTACCTAACCGGAGCGGATTTTACTGTCTTTACAGACCATGAGAGTTTGCGCTACTTCTTGTCACAGATGCAGCTTTCGGAAAAACTGATGTGGTGGGCGAACATCTTGTCACAGTTCCACTTCCAGATTGTCTATGTGCAGGGTTAGAAGAATGTGGTGGCAGATGCTTTGTCTCGGAAGCCGTTGGTTCTGGCTATTTTCGAGGATATGGTCGATCAATATGCCGCAGATACAGATTTTGCAGATATTTTCACACGGATACCGGATGGGGAGAGAATAGCTGGATACTCCCTTCGGGAAGGCTACTTGATGAGAAAGACTATGTTGTGTGTTACACAGCCTCTGAGGGAAAGGTTATGACTGAATGCCACTGTCCACCTTTTACGGGGCCGAGACTCAAAAAGGATGTGGAAGAGTTTGTGCACAGTTGCTTAGTATGCCAGAAGGTCAAGTTTGACAGGCATAAGGTACAGGGATTGTTACAGCCTTTACCCATACCCACCCGCCCCTTGGAAAGTATTGAAAAGGATTTCATTTTTGATCTCCCGAGAACACAGAATGATCACGATGATTTTCCGATTACATGGCACATCTGAGACGATGTCTCCGACAGAGACCCCAGATTTATGAGTTTGTTTTGGAAGGCAATTTGGGAGAACATTGGCACACGGTTGCAGTTCTCGTCATCGTTCCACTTGCAGACTGACGGGCAATTTGAGATTGCCAATTCAGTGATTTTAGATTTATTGAAGTCTTGTATCTCGGATCAGAAGACTCAATGGGAAAAGAACTTACCTTTGGTGGAATTTGCCTACAATAACATGATACACTCCTCGACGGGGAAGATGCCATGTGAGATTGTTGAAAGTGCTGCGAAGGTTCCATCCTTCCTGAGCACGAAAGATTAGATATTTGAAGCGGATGAATATTCGCGAGATTTGGATACGGCTTTTGCCAAGGTTCACGAGACTTTGCAGGAGTCTCAAGAACGAGAGAAAAAGGTAGCGGATCGCCATCGTCGTGACTTGAAATTGAAGGAGGATGATTGGGTGCTCTTATGTTTTGAGAAGGCACGCCTACGAAAGAAAAAAGGGAAAGGAGAGGCTTTTTCGAAAGCCTAGTATGCGATACTATAGACCTTTCCAGATCACTGACAAGATAAATGATGTCTCCTTCCGATTGAAATTGCCAGATGCTTGGAGGATTCACAATGCATTGCATGTGAGTCTCTTGAAACCTGTTAAGGGTGATGTGCCTGATGATGGGGAGCCTGATGAGCAACCCGAAGTGGAAGAAAACAAGGAGATCCTTGTTCTTGAACAGATTTTGGCACATAACGATACGAAGAAAGGTAAAGTCCGAAGGCGGTTCTTGGTTAAATACAAGAACTTTCCTGCATTTGATGCAAAGTGGATGGAGGAGGAGGACCTAGCAGATACTCCTCGGATTGTGAAACTTTACCTCGATGTTTTGGTTTAGCATAGTCTACTCCAAACGGAACCCAGAATTCAACTTGGCCGGAGATCTGGTGCAGTGGGATGCACAAGAGGGGAGTCACTCCGCTCCTTTGTCAACAGATGCCTTGATTTTGATACTAAAGTCACTGATGTCTCTTTGAGCTTCAGGGATACTGATAGCTGACAGTATTCTGCTAGATGAGTTTATGAAATGGAATTCCTGATAATGATACTGATTTGTTCTTGACTTCTTGCGAGTGCAGGAACTGATAGCCGAAATGACTGCAGCATTTTGGTTTGATTGATCTCGAATAGACATGGTTGCAATAGGGGTTAGTCAATCGGACATCGATGAGGTCCCGATTGGACCTAGATGTGATTGCTAGCTACATTGCCGATAAATCATGGTCTAAGATCCGAATGAATGTTGAATGTCATGTGATGTCTGGTGATGTCGTGTGATGTCGTGTGATGTGACTGTCGATTTTGTACATGTGCTAGATGTGTGTTCCTAGTACGTAGGTACTAACAGTTAGTGTCTACTAAGACGGTTTATGGATTTTGTCGGTTTTGCAGGCGTAATCGCGGTCGATTACAATGCTTTCAAGAGGGGGGTATGGCACAAAGTGATGACGTGGCGGACAACAGAAACCCTAATTTTTGCCAGAAACCCTAATTTTCGAAAATCGCGGAGGTGGATTTTGTTTTTTGTTTTTTGTTTTTTTTTTGGGAAATTTTCGGCGACACAAATCTCAGCTTTTTGCTATGATTTGGGAAAAAGAGAACTTGCTTTTTATTGGCTCTCATTGAGAGAGAGAGAGAGAGAGAATCTGCTTTTGCTTTCAAGCTTTTGGGGCTCTGCTTTTGGGCATCCCTTGTAACCTTTAAATAAGTGGTGAGGGTCTCACTTCTCAGAGCATCTGGACGCAGAGTCTGAGAGTGAAACCCTAACCGCTCTCTTGTACCTAAGGTTGCTTTGCGAAAATGTTCGGATGCCCAAAAACTAATGAGCACCTTTGTCATAGATTAATCACTTCGACAACTATTTGCAATGATTATACAACTTGAAGCTCGTTTTGACCATGATACATCATTTATACATTGATGCAATTGTAAAAATTTACATTACAAATATTTAATTGTGGAAAACCACTTCTCCACTACATCATCATGGTCTTCATTTCACTTGGCATCTTCACCACATCCATCCTTCCTTCTATCATTGTTATTCATGTTTGGCTTCACTTATGACATCAACACCTTCACACCATCACAAGCTAAATGTGCATATATCATTGCACAAGTAGCACAACAAGCAATTCAAGCAACCCTTAACAAAATTTCTACCAATGCTAGGGGTCAAATGGAGGCATTTAATAATACAATGGAATGGTTTCAACTATCCCTTAAACAGAAAGACCTCAAATGATTTGGTGGCTACCATCAAAGAGAAACCAGCCTTACACAGAACCTATGTGTAGTGGGGGCTAGGACCTCTTAGTTCTAAGACAAGTCAGAAATTATTGACATATTGCAACCAAAGTAAAGGTTATAGATGTGAACAGCCTAAGAGAGTGTCTCTCACACTTCATGCAAGAAAGGGCTCAATAGGATGGCCTTCTGTGGGCCTTCTAAAGTGCTAGAGATATTGAGGTACAAAGGCTTGTATGAGGCAACCGAGCAAACATTACATAGTGCTATTGTGCACAAAAAAAATTTAAAGGAAGCGTGGACATCCAATAAGAAGGAGCTCCATTAGTGCATATGTTACTATACTGCTTCACACGTTGATAATTGACTCTAACATTAAAGTACGAGATATTTTCAAGCAACGCTGATGTTTTACATTAGTATATGTTTTTTTTTAGTTCTGTTGTGTAGAGATTTTTACAAGAATTAAAAGATTTTATTGTGAATTTAGTTTTTTTAAACTAAGGTACACATCATTGAGCTCGAATTTGAAACATAAGCACAACTTGATAGCATTCATTATAGAGATCTCAACCAAAATTCTAATCTTTTTATTTTTGTTGCAAAACTCACAATGGTGAGTAGATTATATTGTCATAACCAAACAATTTACAAGATTCTGCCATGCTCGTGACGAGCCATGCCAGCTTCAAGGGGTCCTACGTACATCGGTTGATTGGGAAGCCACCCCATGAGAAGGGATGAACCCATACCTTTATCCAAACAAGGTACCCAATGATATGTGACGAGTCCACACCTCTATTCCTTTAAGCCATTCAATACGGCATCCAAGGCCCTCCTCCACTCATCAGAGTTGTTCTGTTTTCCAATGGCGCTGATCTTTCTTGGATTATCTTCGTGAACTAAGCAGTTTCCATGGTGCCCTAAAAAATTTGACAGTTCCTTGCCTTCCAAATAGCTAAATCTCACAATTTGTGCTACTATAAGCATTGCTTGGATCTTGAATGCCTTCCCTCCCAAGAAGAGACCGTTCTTTAAAAATCCCATTTTAAAGGTCTTTTGCACCCATTTGCAAAATTTCCCTACCATGCCACATATCCACGGACATTCCTTAAACAGGTGAAGGAGGTCTTCGCTAGCCGTTTTGCATTGTGAACATTTGACCAAGCCAATTCCCTTGGTGAGAACCTTCACCCCAGTGGGCAGGGCTCCTTATAGCACTTTCCATATAAAGACCTTCATCCCACGTGGCCATTTTGGGTGCCATGTGTTCTTCATGACTGTCTCCCATCTCGGTTCTAGCAGTGCTTCCTCCACAGCTTGTTAAGCGGAGAGAACCAATCCTCTGAATACATACTTCCTTAGTTTGTGGTTTAAGGAAATGGCTATTCTTCGGCCATTGCCACGCTTTCCACTCGATCTTGATTCACAACATGGCATATACCATATGTTAAGTCGTTCAAGGGCTCTGCTAATCAGTAATCTTTTAGTGCCGTTGAGGTTATATTGTAGAACCAGTTGGTCCGTTCCTTTCCAGTTACCACTGTTGTAATCCCAAAGCTGGCCTATGTGTTTGATACCTTTATTCTTTATTTTCGTGGTAACTTCCCTCCAAAGGGGTCAAAAGGATGCTTCTAGTCTTAGAGAGCCAAGGGGACTAGTGAGTTATGGAATTGTGGCAATACCTTGCCACCTCTCCCCATTCCAAGGATTCCATGGCCCTATTGTATTTTTGAATGAGTTTGCTAATCACTCCTCCAAGCTTGAGAAAGGCGTAGCGAGGGGCAAGAAGCTTGTAATGTACTTTAAGCCCTTTCCATTGGCCACCTTTTGAGTGTAAATTAGAGATTTACATTATAGCCTTGACCATAATAGCCCAAGCTTGGTCTTGCTTTGCGAGCGTGATCGCAAACTTGGCAGAATGGGCCTCTGCGTGATTGCTAGGGTTTAGAATCCCAAGACCGCCTTGCTCCGTAGGTCTTGCAATTGTCTCGCATTTAGCCCAATGCCAAGGCATCGAGCCTAATTCTTGTTCTTCCATAGAAATCTCTTAATTGGTTTCAAGCTTCTTCTTGGAAAGGGGAGAAGCATATACTCCCATCTTCTCACTTGTTCCTAATCTTCTCTATGACCCATAGGAATCTTTGTTTGTGGGTCACGTCAATGCCTAGAGGCCCCCCCAGGTGTTGAAAAATCCTCTGTCCACATAGACGGATCGAATGAGTTATTCCCGGAGAGAGAGATCAATCTTGATTTTTCAATACTACACTTTGACCCTGTTGCTATGGCATATGTTTGCACAATTTCGAAATATTTTTTGATGACATGCTTTGAGGAAGAGCAGGGAGTCATCTTCAAACAACTTAGCTAGAAGTTGGTTGTTGTTAGGTAGAGTTAGCCCTTGAATCTCTCCTCTAACAGTAGTGTCTTTGAGTACTGCTACCAGAGGATGGGAACCAATAGCAAACATTAGAGGGGAAAGTGGGTAGCTCTATTTAATTGATCTTTTGACCTCAAAAGCTCCCACAATTCTTTCAATGAAAAGGAGCTTTGATTGGCTGCCGACACAGAGGGTGTAAACCAGCTGGCACATCCGCGCCCCAAATCCTAGTGCCTTCATAACATCTTTAATGAAAGACCATGTAATCCTGTCATATGCTTTATCAAGATCCAACTACAACAGGATACACTCTTGCTTCGTGCTAGAAACATATTCAATGCTTACCATTGCTGCTAGAATGTTGACCTTCCCTTAATAAGTCCGCGCCGGTGAGGTGTGAGGACTTTGTCAAGAAGGGGGGAAAGCCTAAGGGCAATGGATTTGGCAATAATTTTATAGGCTACTGGCATCATCGTGATTGGTTGCCAATGCTTCAAAAGGGAGCAACATGCTTGTTTTGGGATAGGATTATTGAGGCCCCTTTTAATGCTCATGTCCAAGACTCCATCAAGTAGGGCTTGGTTAGCCATCCATGTGATAGGAGACTTAAGATCGTCCCAAAATTCCTTGAAAAACTGAGCTGTCAATCCATCCCAGCCCGGAGACTTCTCATTGCCTAATGCTTGTAGCGCAAGTCAGCATTCATCCTCGGTGAACGCCTTTTCGACAAGATTAGCTTCAGAAAGGGAAATTGTCCTTTTGATAGTCCCTTGAAGAGTAGGTCTGACATAGTCCACCTTAGGAGAGCGGTCTTAGGCTTGCCTATAATATGGATTCTCAAGATCATTTCCATCCCCATCTCCGAGTGAATGGACCAATCCTTGATTTCTTTTGACTTTGGGGGCCTGAGCATGGTTGGCCTCCTTTGGCTGGAGAAAGATTTCTTTGGATAACATCCTGGCCTTCCTAACCTCCTCCAGTTGGTGGTCACTTAATTCTATTCTGGCATCTAGCCATCTTTTGTGCTCAGCCTATGAGGCAGACCCTTCCTTTTTTCTTTTTGTTAGAAGCTCCACTTTGTCAGTGAGCTGCTTAAAATGTCTCTCCCAATACTTCTTCCTTCTAGGGCTTGCAATTTCAATTGCCTTTTGCATATTTTTGGAAAAAATATCTGAGGTCCTTGGGCTTCTTGAATCCACATCTTCCCAATGTGAGGGCGCGTGTGCGCGGATGCGTGCGTGTGCGGTGTGTGCGGGGAAGGGGAGAAGCACGAGAGTGTGGTGGGAGCAACCTTATGAAGTAGTATGAGTGAGGAACTCCTTATTCTTCATATACAAAGAGTAAGGTATGTGAGGGTGCTTTCGCATGTATGCATTCCTACATGGTGCGGTGCGGTGCGGTGCATGCAGGGAAGGGGAGAAGCACAAGACTGTGGGTGCAATAACCTCATGAAGTAGTATGAGTGACGAGCTCCTTATTCTTCATATACAAAGAATAAGGGTGGGCAAAGGCGCAACGTCTTTACCCCAACAAACTCCCACTTAAAGGCGATGCGCCGATAAGTGAGACCTACTAGCTAAACTACTAGTATGTACAAGAAACTAGGTGAGAGACTCTCTCAACCTATGCCCACTTGCTCACGCAATCGATCTACATGCAACTGTATCGACTCTAGTGGTAGGCAAGCATGCGTATCCACGCTAGAGCCTGCATGTAAATCCCACAGAAAACTCTGTATGGTCTGCAAAGCTCCACAAAGTGTCATGCTAGTGTCAGTCACCGTACGACTAACAATCCCTGTTGCAAATGCTCCCACTGCAACTACTAGTAGGTCGGGCCTCAACACTAACAAGTCAAACATGAGACGTCCGAACGCTGACAAAATCTGCACAAACCTGGCTGTACTCGCCTCCCCTGTGCTGTCTGTATGTACTGCATCATCAAGACTACTCATCATTGCATATGGATGTGTCAACACTGACACTAGGATGGCTACGTCCCTCTCACCCATAGGTAAAACCGTGTGCCTTGGTATCAACTCATCAGTCTCTAGCATGAGCATATCAAAGAACTCCATGTATGTCATCTTTGCATGTGTCTCTAGGGAGCAGAACTGCTCTTCCTCTGTGTGCACAAACTTTGACAACACCAACTGTGTCTCACTAAAGCACTGTTTCTCTATCTCTGTCTCTATAGAGTCCACTGGCACGTCTTGCACAACTAAATGCTATGTCTCGTGAGTATGGTGGAGCTCACCCGCAAAGGAGACACGTCTCGTCTCTCACTCAAAGCATGCTAACAACAACAAAAACAAGACTATGTCGTCTCGAACCTTAGACACATGCATAGGATGTACCAAGCCACTACATGCTCCTCTGGCAATCACTAATGAACCACAATGCATCTGGAGACTCCTCTCTAATAAGTGTTTGAAAACCAAAATTTGATAAATGTTTCACTGAGATCAAGCTCTATCTCAGTTGAGAAACATAGTGCACATGTCGTAGCGTGTATGACGCACCACTGGGCAAAGACAAACAAACATCTCCTTCACCCTCTATCACGACATGGTGTGACATGGAAAACAACATCGCTATCTAGTAACCGCTGTGGAGAAAGTGTGCTATCCATAGACATATCTGCAAGAGGTACACTCGAGGCAAGCATGACATCACCATCACTGGCATAGACTGCCATTGTAAATGCCGTATCTGCATCATGCATACATCTCCGATGTTGTCTAATATGTCTGAAACGACCATGCTTATTGTGTCCCATGTGACCACAATGCTAGCGTCGTATGTATCGGCAAGAACGAGACCACGGTCGCTCAGTGTCACACATGTCTGCTAACATAAGTGAATGCCAAAATGGCAACAAAGTGGGAGATCACTTGACCACTACACAATCATGAAAACCATGACCAATTGCATCAAAACTGATGCTCGCATATGCATAAAATAGCACCACAATATGCTATCTGCAAGCATATACGAAGACAAACTGCTCAACTGAACGTAAAGCGCATAACCATATACACAAGTAGAGAGCAAACTAGCTCAAAACACATCCCACAATAGAAATTGCCTGTAAAAATCTGCAAAAAACTTGTGAAATGTATGATTGTCTATCTGTAGCCACACAAGCATACACTAATCCTCACTTTTACGAGAGTGGGTACGAGAAAACCAAATTGTGTCCAAGCTGACAAAACCTGTCAAAAGTGAGAGTGAACACTTGGTCACTGTCAAAGTGGGAATATATCGACCACTGTACACGATGGCATAACATTGCAATCTTTTATGGCAAGAAGACGATGAAAAACAAACAGAGTTTTTCCTTTGCAAAATGAGCCAAAACTTAACGCAATCCACAAGCCAAAAAACTGCAGATAACTGCCAGAGTGGGAGTAAACTCGACCACTAAACCATCAGAGAGTAAACTGCGAATACGTGCAAAACATGGCAAGAATCTAGGGTCAAAGGGACATAATTTCCCATGTATTTTGAGAAAAATCTAAAAAAATCTCACCAAAAAACTGTGCCAAAATAGACACTAAGTGTCTTAGTAAACAAATCCACAAATGGCATACATAGCAGTGTCAAAACCCTGGCAAAACAACTCATTCGTGAGACCGAGTGGCTCTATGGACGTATACTTGTCCAAAAACACTTGTAAACCTGTGAACTTGCTAACTGCGAGCTAGAGCTAGCTCAAACTGTATCCGCATAATGCATACATAGCATGAAATTGCACCAAACTGTGCAAAAAAGATTTGTCAAATGCTCCACAAAATCGTACATGAGTACTACATGTGCTGCATAGTCCACACTGGAAAGACTTTGCAACATGTGAGCAAAAGCGTTGGGAAGCTGGCACACACTACCTCATTGATGGGTAAACTCGTTGATCGAAAAGACGGTCCAAGAGCGCGCTCGAGGGAAGAGCCCGCAGCTGCGGAATGGGCCGTCAGAGCCGAATGTGTCATCGAAGCCAAAAACTGGAGAACTGTCGAAGGTCAAAACACTGTGGAGAGTACGTCGGAGCTGGGCGACTTTGGATGGGGGCTAGAGGAGAGCCGATGTCGCTCTCGCTCATCAATCTCCTGCAATGTCGAGGTTTGAAAAACCGATGATGTCCGTCGAAGCCACATTCGCTTCGGAATGGGCATGGGAGGAAAGCCGATGGCAAAGCTACCCTGGAGGAGAGCCCTACCGATCTCGTTAAGTAGAAGCTGAGGAAAATGTCGTCAATGTTGTCTTCCACTGCTGGGCGGAAGCGCTGATGCTATGGCCGCTTGTGCTCGAAGCCGAGAAAACGGTCGATGTTGCCTTCCGTCGCTAGGCGAAAGCGGTTTATGATGTTGAGAAGAGTGTCAAAGCCAAGAAATCAACTGATCGCTGTCGAATTTGATGCGCCAAGCCGTCAATGCTGAAAGCCAAGGCCGATGTCGTTGATGCTTGAAACCCAAAATGAATTGTCCGAGAGAGACTTTCTCAACCGAATGTCATAGTCCAAGCCGAAGAGGAATCTCGGAAGTGGCATGTCCCTGTTCTCTTTCTCTCTCTCACTTGCTTGCTCTCTCTCAAGCTCTCTATCTCACTTGCTTGCTCTCTCTCAAGCTCTTTCCCGAGCATGTGTTAGCGGGTGTCGCGGTGGAATGTCTAGCCAATGATAGGGTCGGAGGATGGGGTGTGCACCCACCCTTTAACTCATTAAATAAAAAATTAATGCTCTATTGAACGCTTCAGAAATCGGACTCTCTGACGAAGTTGAGCTGTGTGTGTGTGTTCGCGTGTGCGTGTATGCACACCACACTTGCGTAATGGCTTCAAGGTGCTTCAACTCCCCCTAGCAATGCTCGCACATGCTCTGCTTGCTACTCGACTCAATCCTCATGTCGCTATCCGAGAGCGGTTGCAGTGACACAGCTCTAAGCTCAATAGCTTTAAGCTTTAGTTTCAAAGCTCATAGACCTTCTCTTTGACCTGCAGATCCATCAAATCCTGCTGAGATTCTCCCAAGACTCTCTCCTCGAGAGAGGCTGCGCATGCAGGTATGCCGAGATCCTAGATCTTGCCCAGATACGACTCCGATCCGCACCAGATCTACCACCGTTGAGCTCAAGCTGCCATAGCCAAGCTCCGCGCTTCCACTTTGATTGCCAGGAAGCCGTGGCGCACGTTGTTTGCCACTGTAGCTTTGATACCAATTGTGAGGGCACGTGTGTGCGGATGCGTGCGTGCACGGTACGGTGCGTGCAAGGAAGGGGAGAAGCACGAGAGTGTGGGTGGAGCAACCTTAGGAAGTAGTATGAGTGAGGAGCTCCTTATTCTTCATATACAAAGAATAAGGGTATGTACACACGTGTCCGGCCGCCCGGCCGTGGGAAAAGGCATAGCACCTTTACCCCAACATCCAAAAAAATTTAAAAGCTTTGAGGGTTAAGCTTTTGAAGCACGGTTCCTTAAAGAGGTGAGCCCTAATGAAAGTAACTTCTTGGACCCTTGGGGGCAATAATCTTCTCCTTAGGTTTTTTTTTAAATTATGCTTAATGGCAAGTGATTTGATAGACACTGTGAGGTCACCATCTTCCTTTCAAACCAGGGGGGTAGCCAAATTGTTTGGTGAGAGCAATAGCAACGGTCCAGCCTAGAGGCTGTACCAACATATTGTAGACTGGTGTACGTGAACCCAGGTGTGTTGTTCCAAGGGCCAACCTTCCACAAGTCCATCAATGCCCATTTCTCACATAGGCTTAGCCATTTGGATTTTTCGGATCCAACTAGTATATTTGATGTCCCAATCACGCACGAGAAGCCATTCCTCTTCAATGTGGATGTCCTTAAGCCGTTCCCAGAGCTTGGCTCTTTCCTTCATCGAGCAGGGTTCGTATATGTTGATGATGCTTATGTGTTGATCTTCCCTCTTTATCTTAACCCCTAGAGCCCTCCCAAAGGAATGATTGAATACCACTTATGGCTGTTGATCTATGTCCACAACTGAGAGGACACCACTATAACCATTATCACCTTTTTCGTAGAAGGCCAGCTTGGTCCCCATAGCTTGTCGTCTTTTACTGACGGCATCCAGGTGATGTTCTTGGATGGCCCAATAGTTAATACCCTTGCCTCTCTTGATGTTGTCCTAGATTAGGAAGATTTTTTTTTGGGTTTTGAGCCTCTTCACATCCCATGAATGAAGTACGAGCTCTTCCATTAATGAGGTAGGGATACGAACTCATCCACCTCCAGCAGCCCTTCTTCCGTTCTCTCTTTCCTAATGCTTTCCTCCATCAGATCAATCCCATTCCCCTCCGTGACCTTGAGGTTTTTAGGATTAGCATCCCAAAGAACCTCAAAGATATTATCATACAGGAAGGGGGTTGTGGGAATATCAAGCGGGACTTCTTTCACCCGACTTGCAGCCCTAACCTGGGATTTGAAATGCTTGCATGAAATGTTGGTCACTTGATTCCATCCTTCTTCTTTTTTTTGAATGTGGAAGATAGAACAATCTTTTGGACTAAAGGGAATGCCATTTTTTCTGGGCGGTGGACATGAATCGATAACTTGGGGTGGTCTTACTATTGCTATGAAGGGCTTTAGTGGGTTTCTCCATATTCTCTAGAGTTACCTTATTGGAATCTAGTTGCCCGTCTGCCTGTGCCTTCTTAGTATACTTTGGTGGAGTCACCTCTTCAACATCCATCTATCCCATTGAAGGCATCCTTTTTTCACGAGCGACGACTGGACCCGTGGTCATTCCTAGAGGAGTTGGACACAACCTCGCAAAATGACCAAATTTGTTGCACTTTGAAACATGCCCCAAAGAAAGTGCCAAAATTTAGTGGAATGACCTTGAGATCAGCCCCTATGTTCACAAAAAGATTTTTGGGTTGGGGTTTTCTAAGATCCCACGAGATACACATCTTATTGGCAGTAATGCCCACAATTGTAGCAGGCTACGGTGTCACTTTCACAGGACACACAGTTAGTACAGTTGGTCTAGTCTGGTTCACACTGGATGGACTCTTTGAGGGCTGGGCAGTGACACGTGGAAGGGATACAGACGGTGGTCTAGTGGACATCGTGGCCAGGTCACCACCACCACTCAGTTTGGGGATAGACTTAGATGGCTGACATTTATGAGCCGTTGGTGGCCCTTTATGGTTGTACATGTGAGTAGTAGCGGTTGGTTCATGCTTATTATCTTCTTCATATATGGTCCAGGGTCGTTGTCTAGAGAGTGAGTCTATACACACAACACGTCTACACCATCCCTGCACATCTAAGCCTCGACGCCCCCATTGTACCCGTGAGTCCTAGGCTGGAGCTGCGTGCGCTGCCACGCCAGAGTCTATATTGGTTCTTTGATATAGTCGAGTCCATATGTTCTGGTCTACTACTGTGTCTCTGTGTTGATCAACTGTTATCTATTGTTTCCTTTGTTTTCATTGTGTTTTGAGTGAGATGTCACGCACATTGCACTGAGAACACCGAAGTAGAGAGCATGACACACTATCCGTGCTACAGGTGCTCTCATTTTTGGCACGCATGGTGGGACCTCAACTGAAGTCTCACTCTCTGTTGAGGTACAAATCGAGGAGCTAGTTGGGTTTTACCTAGCCTCGCCTACTTCACCTTGCCCAATGCAGCCTGCTAGCCTGGTCCAGTTTCACCCTAGATAGCTTACTCTAGCTAACCTAGTCTCTCACCATGCTGGTCTGGTCCTCTCTCACCCTGGTCCAACCAAGCTCTCGTCCTGGTCTAGTCCTTCCTCGTCCTTGGTTAGCCACGTGGTCTAGTCACTTGCCTTGGTCTAGTAGAGTCTAGAACTGTGTTCAGCCAATTAAAGGTCTTCTTGCCCAAAGCTTGGTTGGGTTTGTGGTCACTGCATGGCACATACAAGGCGGTCATTAGAGCGTCAAAGTGCACTACTGAGTCCTTTGAAGTACTACAACAGAAGACGTCAACCCTTGGTACCTAGAGAAGTCCACCAACCTCATCACCCATACCTCCATCCGGTTCTACATCTTCCAGGTCACCTTCCCCAATAAAGCTCTCTCCAATTTTGTTACAACAAGCTATTCAGCAACGGGCTCCTGAGCAAGAGGCCATGGAGGCGTTGACGAGTGTTTTGGCCAAGGTAAACATCAAGTTTCCTACTTTCAAGGGACTCTCCTCAGAGAATGCAGACGACCATGCAAGAAGATTTGTATCTCTTTGTAGAGGTCGTGGTCTTAATAGGGAAGATGCTTATTTGGTACTCTTTCCATCTACCTTGGATGGCTTAGTTGACAAGTGGTACAGTCAGTTTGCAAAGAACCATTTTGCAACTTGGGTAGCTTTAAGAGAACAGTTCTATGCAACATTCATGCCAGGTGACTTCCAGGAAAAGGTTTTGGATGAGTTGGACAACATGGTGCTCCAGCCAAAGGAGACTTTTGTAGAACTCATGACTAAAACCAAGTCTCTGGTTGCCAAGCTTCCTCAGCAGCCAGGGGAATTTATGGTCAAGAAGTGGGTAGAGAAAGCTCTTCCAAAGACGTCTCAGTAGAAACTACATGAAAGTCTTCGACTTGATGCATCTCTGGAGGAGTTCATAACGACCGCTACCAGGATAGAAGGATCAAGGAGGCTATTCAAGGACCCCCTTGAGGCGGAGACTGCCTTAGTGCTCACGGAAAATCCCTTTGACCCTTTGCTATATTTACGCAGAGAGTTAGAAGCACTGAAGTTACAAAGAGCACTTCAAGAGGAGAGGTCCTTCTCTCTTAAACCAAAAAAATCTCCACAGCAAGAGGCTTTAGAACAAATCAAGCGGGAGCTAGAAGAGCTCCGGGCACAGCAAGACACTAAGCCGCCGATGGTGTGGTGTTCCTCCTGTCACTCTCCAAGGCATCCTCCTCAGGACTGCCCACTTCGAGCTTACTGCCATTTCTGCGAGAAACCTGGCCATGATGACAAAGAGTGCTATTATCTGAAGGGAATGCGGCAGCTACAATAGAGCCTTGCCCCCGACCTTCAAGAAGGGTTGACACCTGCATCCAACATGGTTTCACCCTATGGCCATCAAAACCCGATGCCACCTCTCCTGACAACACCTTCTATGCAAGGTATACACAACAACTTTGCATCCCCCCTAGCTTTTATCATGCTAATGCTCCTTCAGTTCCCCAAAGCTTCTACACATCAGCATCCGTCCCCATGCAGCAAGGGCCGAGACCACCTCGCTCCTCCAATAGGCCAATTTTGTGCTACAGGCGCGAAGAGTACGAACATTATCCGAGCAAATGTCCGCTGCTAGAAGGGTCCCCTCCTTGCCGACACTGCCCTGAAGCTAAGGATCACTATAGTAAGGACTGCCCAAAACAACGCGCATCCACATCCGCAAGCACAAGCCAGAACCAATAGGAGTTTACATTCCCAAAGATTAACCTCATCACCGTAAGCACCATTCCACAAGCCCCGCCTTCCACTCTTGTAGTTGCCTCTCAAAATGGCTTGAAGCAGGTGGAAGAGCGTGCTGGTGTGCTCACACGGGCATAGAGAGCTGCTCTTGGTCTCAGCCTCCCTGACGGTCCAACTTTTTCATCTCCAGTCACACAAATGAGTCAAACTCCCCTAGTAGTTGACAAACAAGTAGGTAGTGCCAAGAGCCAACCTACCTCTCTTTTCTCATATATTGATGGTGCTTTCATGGAAGCAGTAGAGGACTTGTAGAAGCTTAAGATACCAGAGCAAGCACTGATCAAAAGAGAGAAGCCTATAGTAGAGACTATCTTGAAAAACACCTTTCAGCAAGTGTCATTGTACGACATGCTTCGACTTGATGCAAATTTTCGAAGTGACACCCTTTCCATCATTCAGTCTCTGTATCCCGGTCCAGTGCACCCCTTGGATTCCTACATGATTTCATTTCCCACTGCTCCGCTCACTGATTACAGAAGTCCTCATCTCACCGCGTGTATTCTAGGGCGCGACTTCTCGGTGTCATAGTGGATGGTGGGTCGGGTATCAACTTAATACCCGAATTCACTATGATGGCATTGGGTCTCCAGCCTAACCGGCCCGCTCCCTTTACAGTGACTTTGACAGACCAGAGAATTGTCTACCCTGTGGGAATAGTAGACAACGTCCCTCTGCAGGTACATGAATTCACATTCAACCTAGAGTTTGTTGTGGTTCGCCTCCTTCAGATGGAAGGTGGATTTCCGTTACTCATTGGAAGACCATGGCTCTGACACACAAAGGCATTACATGATTGGGGAACTGATTCAATGTGGATACGTAGCCTAGGCTATCCAATGAAACCTATTCGCTTTGAAGGGGGAAAGGATCCGATGGTGAATCATAGTTCTCTATCAATGGAGTCAACTCCCCAACTGAACCAGCCTTCTCCATCGGATGGACGAGAAGAAGATCTGTTGGAGTGGTTGGAGGCTACCCACTCTATGCCTTACTATGTGGTCTCCATTCAAGCTTTGCCAGAGGATACACCATCTTCCAGTGTTGCTACAGTGGCTGAGCCGAGCGCACAGACTCCATTGCTCCCAGAGGTTGATAGCTCAGCTGGACCCTACAGGTGCTACAGGTGCGAAGAGTATGAACATTATCTACAAGGGAGCCTATCAAAGACCATCGAAGGGGTAAGAAATCTCCTTTACACTGAGAGTTGACCCATGCCACACCCTCAGCTTCACCTATGTGTGATACCCTGCCCGAGTCCAAGCTATCCCATGTACCAGATGAACTTCCCTTCGACGAGCTTCCACCGGGATGGTTACAAGAAGAGTATGCCGATTTCAATATCGATCGGACACCAGATCATGATGTTCAAAAGCTCACAGAGGTGGCAAGGTCTTATCTTCCTGATGCATCCTCACCAACTACACCGCCTGACCCCGTCAGAGAAGTCAACCTAGGCGACCATGACAACCATCAGCCCATCTTATTAGCCGCTTGGTTATAGGATCACCTCGGGCTACTCGACCAGGTAATCTCTTTCGTGCACTCTTTCAAGGATGTGTTTTCCTGGTCTTACCACGATTTGGAAGGGATCCTAGCAGACTTAGGAGTCCATACAATCCCTCTGGTTGAGGGGACTCGGAAGCAAGCTGCCTCAAGGTCGAGAGAAGGGTCACCGAGAAAATGGGTGAAGCTATAGTCAAAGAAATCCCATCGGTGGCCAATATCAAAATTGGTCAGCCCACGGGGGACTGCTGCAAAAGGAGAGGTTTGAACCAGAAGTGGCTTACAGGCTCAATCCCAAGTATGCAGAAGCAGTCAAAGTCGAGTTAGAAAAAAATGCAAGAAGCAAGTATTATTGTGCGAGTGGAGCACTCAGAATGGTTTTCCCCTATGGTTATCGCTCCCGAGAAGCAGTACAACAAAATTCGAGTTTTTGTTGACCACCGGGCTCTGAATAAGGTGACAATTCCGGATGGATTTCTGACCCCTTTCACTAAGAGAGTTCTCGAAGATGTCGATGGGCATGTACTATACAGTTTCATGAACGGGTTCAGTGGCTACAATTAGTTAGGAATACATCTTGACGACCAAGGAAAGACAGCTTTTGTCACTCCATGGGGAATTTTTATCTACAAGAGGATGTCGTTTAGGTTGAAAAACGGCTCCTCCTTCATTCAATTGTATTGTCTACATCATATTTTGTCCCCTGCTCAACGACAATCTTAGAATCTTCATGGATGATTTTTCCACCTTCTCTGGCACCCAATGTTCCACCCCAGTGGAAAACTTGGAGGAGCACTTAGCTCAACTCTCAGCAGTCTTCTCAAAGTGTCGTGAGGCGGGCCTTAAACTCAATCCAAACAAGTGCCACTTTTTGGTGACTCAAGGTACGCTTTTAGGTCATGTCGTGTCTGCTGAAGGTTTAGCACCTGACCTTGAGAAAATAGTGGCCATTTTAAGATTGCCCCCTCCACTTAATCCCAAAGGTGTTCAAAGCTTTGTAGGCCATACATGCTATCATCACAGGTTCATTCGCATGTATGCAGATGTTGCCCCAACCCTTGACACGCCTGACTAGTGCTACTGTACCCTTTCAGTGGTCCACCTCTCTCTCTCTCTCTCTCTCTCTCTCTCTCTCTCTCTCTCTCTCTCTCTCTCTCTCTCTCTCTCTCTCTCTCTC
This sequence comes from Adiantum capillus-veneris, assembly GCF_014529385.1. NCBI lineage: Eukaryota > Viridiplantae > Streptophyta > Polypodiopsida > Polypodiales > Pteridaceae > Adiantum > Adiantum capillus-veneris. Next base: position 39,357,447 of record NC_140941.1, read on the forward strand.
TCTCTCTCTCTCTCTCTCTCTCTCTCTCTCTCTCGTTACCATATACATGTGGTAGTGATGTGTGTGAACACACTAGGACCGCCGCGGCATTTTTTTCCCTCTTTAGGAGGTTTCCCCCCCCCGTGCATTGTATATACGCCCATCACTCTAGGGTTATCTATCTTTCCATTGTACACTAAGTTAAACACTCTCAGTTGTGTGCCTTGAGCTTCCTTCGTCTTCTCCAAGCTGTGAGTGTTTTCTTGCAACCCTAATTCCAACAATTGGTATCAAAGTAGGTTGCCTCCTCTCGGGCTTTGTAGCCAGCACCTCCAGCGCACATGCCTGCTCGCTTTCTATGATTTCAGTTAGCTTTGGCGAGTGTTCGCAGGCCAACAAACATTTCAGATCTCCTCGTAGAGCTCAAACTGCTCATATTTTTTATTCGGGCTCATTTCGGCCTCGGTTTTCACTACAACCAAGTCTGCAAAGGCAATTTCGTCATTTTGTGCAGAATTTTTGCCAGTGCCAAATACTGCATAACAGGTCCCATACAGTCTACTGCGGGTTGTGTTGTATAGCTCGTGCTGGTCTTGCTCAGTTTCTCTTCATTTCGGGCAGTTTTCACATCAGGTGCAGGCATTTTGCATGGATGACAACAACACAAATGTGTTCAAGATGCTTACTGTTGAGGACAGATTGGATGGGAACAATTACCCTATGTGGGCTTACATGATGCAACATGTTCTTGTGTTAAAGGGCATCTGGAATATTGTGCAGGGCATTGATGTACGTCCCGGTTCTGAGGATGTAGGCGATGTTGAGGATGTTGCAGGTCTTGCTGCAACGATTGGTGCTATTTGAGTTGTTTTGCCTACGACAGAACAACCTCGTTGGGATGTAAAGGATGCGCTTGCTCATGCGTTGATTGCGCTGTCTTTGAAGCGTACCATTACTCCTCACATTCGTTCAAAGAAATCTTCAAAATAGGCTTGGGATATTCTAGTAGGTGTTTATGCAAGCCGCAATGAGGCTAAAATTTCTTTGCTGCGTAAAGAGATGGAATCGTTTCTATTATGCATGAGGAAGATGATATGGATACTTTCCTTGCTGGTGTCAAGGATATCAATGAGCAACTTATTTCTACAGGTGAAGTCATTGCAGACAGTTCCCTTGTGCATACTGTTCTTGATGCCTTACTAGATTGTTACCGGACTTACTTGGAGACTTATGACCCAAGGAAATCCTGAAGTTGTCAAGTTTGATGCATTATGCACATTGCTATTGCAAGAGTAACTTTCCAGAAAAAACAGGACTAGGCAATGTGCAGTTGAACATACTTTTATCGCTTCTCAAAGAAAGGGTGGTAACAATAATGGAGCCATTTCTTATGTTTCTGCTGCGAGTGGCAAAAATTCTGTTCCTAGTGCTTCTACTAGCAACAATTTACCTGGAAATTTTGGTGATAAGGGCAAAAAGAAGATGCGTTGCCATTATTGTAAAGCTAATGATCACTTGATCAAGCAGTGTCCTAAGTTGAAGGCCAAAGAGGCTAAGAAGAAATAGGGTGGTTTCCCTGCAAATGTTGGTTCTACTACAAATGCAGTCATTGTTGAGTCTTTTGTGAAAGGAGACTGTGATGCTGATATTGATGCAGAATGGGCTTTTAGTGGAGAGTGCACTTACAATCCTGCTGTCCATGATGCATGCATGTCAGTTGTTGCTGCACATTCACATGTGTGGTATTCGACAATGGTGCTACAAAGCACCTCACATTGTGAATTGTTCACCTCTCTTGAGTTTTTGTCCCTCATGGGAATTCAGTCACTTGTGCAATGCCTCTTTTCGGGTTCAGGGGATTGGGGGGGATTGGAAAGATTGTGCTTAGTACTGCAAATGGAAGTTCTTTCACACTTGTTGATGCACTTTATGTACCTGGGATCAAGAAGAATCTTTTGTTTGTATTTGTACTTGCTAGACTTGGACTTGTAGTCAAATTTGTGGATGACAGATGTACAGTTCATGATCTCAGTTTTGGTGATGAAATTGTTGTATCTGGCCTTTTGTGCCGTGGACTGTATAATCTCAGTGTGTATGACAAGTGTGGACAAAATTTTGCAAATGCAGTTGCATATTCAAGGGCTATTTCTAATGCAAAATTGTGGCATGCACGTTTTGGGCATCTGAATTTTGCCAGTTTGCTGCGTTTGCAGAAATGTGATATAGTTGCTTCTTTGCCGCCTCTTGAAGCACCTGTAAAACATGTATGTGAAGGTTGTATTTTGGGTAAGAGGATGCGTTTGAAGTTTCCAAAGGATGGTTCAGTTAGGGCCACCTCTACAGGTTGCAACTTGTGCATAGTGATGGTTGTGGACCCATGCAAACTCCGTCCTTGGGCAATTACCTTTACTTCATGACTTCATTGATGATTACTCCAGGCATGCATGGGTATTTCCGCTTAAAGCAAAGTCCGAAGTTTTTATGTGCTTCAAACAATTCGTGGCTATGGCTGAAAATGCATTGAAATGTACTATGGTGTGCGCTCCTTGCCGCACTGTCGAAGCAAGGGACTTGCCAATACACCATGTGCGAGCCACAAACGGCTCCAAGCACACAACAAGCCTAAACTAGCAAGCTCAAGAGAACAAAGGGTGTGTCACTCACCGCTCTACGCTCGCCTTCGTGGTGGATTCCTCGCCGCGATGAAGAAGAAGCTGCAGTCGTGCCGCGCTCAACCGCCTCGCCGCCGTCGTGCCTTCGTAATGCTCGATCGCACACACACTCTCCCTCTCTCTCTCTCTCACACACACACACACACAAGGAGGTGAAGAAGAAGAAGATGGAGATGGAGCAAGAGCACTCTTCAATTGCACAAATGAGAGAATGAGTAAAAATTAGGTTTAGTTGGCTTTTATAGGAGCTCACCCCATTCACACTTGGGCGCCCATGCTTAGCCAACTAACCCCTTGAATGTCCAAGTTAAAGTGCGCCTCTCATCGGCGATCACTCTACCTTTCCCTATTGGTCCGACAAGCCCGGTACCTGACTCTAAATAATACAACGTTTATAGATCATAGGGTGTCCTTGTGCCGTGAGGGTTAACATGCCCCCCTTCCTGATGTAGATTCCGTCCTCGGAAGCTATTAAGTTGAAGCTGGGTCGTCGAGGTGGAAGAGCATTTGAGATGAATGTCCTTAGCCTTCTTCAGTCACTGCAAAATCAAACAACATTGGCACAGTAATTGCATTCTCTTAAAAAGCATATGCAGTTTTAGGTAGACACATTGATTGGTCAAAGAATTTCAAACAATTTGATAGCAATGAACATTAAATTGCAATGTAATCAAATGCATAAACAGATGTAAAGGTAGAAAATTAAACAAGTCTGGGGTCGCTAATTTGACGGTCGAAAGGCACTAGAGATCGAATATTAATACCATGGGTAAGCTTCTTAATTTGCTGTGGTCAATTAAGTTGTTTAATCGCGAGAGCCAAGTATTCATGTTCGAGGGCTGACTATAGGCTATATCTAGAAGACTTTGTAGTTAAGCTACCATAAAAGGAATTTCTCATGAAATCATCGCCTGACTGATTACTTTTTCTTTGACTCCCCAAAGTCTTTTCACAGTGATACAATTATGATGTGTGTGCTTATTTTGTATGCCTTGGGTTTTTGCTTTTCAAGGAAAAGCGCCCACACTGGGAACCTCTAGGGCTCTAGTACCATAGGCAATACATGTGAGTGAAGTACCAATTTAAGCAGGGATTTCTCTTCCAGCTTAAAATTTTACATTGTGGCACTTTGATTTTTTGCTTGTTCATTTTCAGCATTTAAATTTTGTAACTTTGGGGGGTCATATAACACTGTTACCCTCCCCAGGCTCATCACATTAGTAAACTCCCTTTATAATACTTAAGCTAAAGGTCAATAGGGTTAAGCCCACTAGAAAGCCCTAGTACATTTCACACAATGCTGCCTAAATCGGATTAAGAACCTAAGTAACCATTGCTTATTAGGAAGGCATTCCCCATGGTATTAAGAGAAGATTTCTAATACCTAGCTTGGTCAAACTAGCTTAGTCAGACTGCTTGATTTTTACACCTAGACAAGTGATTATGACAAAACATTACATTGAATTAAATGTTTGATAGTAAGCAAATGCGCTGAATATTATGCTACCAATCACAATCAAAGCAGACAAACATGGATGCAAAAAAGATAAGGGCGATGCTAATGGACAAGAAACACCTGTTTGTGTCGATGGTCGCGCTTGATTTGAAGTGTGAACGAGAGAAAGGTTCCATGAAGGTCCAAATCCTATCAATAGCAACACGCTCCTGTACACACTATGAAACACAAACAATACCTCTAGGAGGAACATTAGTGGGAAAAGAGAACTTTGCTAATCACTCAACTCTAAAACAGAAACACTCCTATCGTACTAATCTTACCTACCCTCCATCATTCAAGTGATGAGGATCAAAGGTGTTTTATGGCATAGGTTTCTGTTTCACTGTACCAGATGTGACACGTGTAGGTCTGAGTCAATGTTTTGACTTTAATGTGCATACTCGTTTGCTAATTGCTCTTGCTCTTTTTTTTTTTTTTTTTGAGTATAAAGCTTTATATGTACATTCCCTAAGATCGGTGATTGAGAGGTCAGGGAAAAAGGTTGAGAGGGAAGCAAGTGAATGATGACAGTCAGCAAACACTCCCCCCTTCCTTGGGTAGATCATACCGTTTGAAATGAGCTTGTCACCCTTTGAAACCAATTGCTCCAGTTGATAATAGGTGAGGATTTTTTCCAGTAGTTTTCTATTATCCTAGGTGCCTCGTCAAGTTGCAAGGGTGGTAAGGTACTCTCCCAGGATCGAACTTGAAGTGGTTCATCAGGTGATTCTTGAACACTGGGAGGTGTGGATTCTTTTGTAGCTTCATGGAGGTCCACTACTATAGATGGAGGCTGTGTAGAAGCTTTTACCTCTATGGATGTATTACATGAGGAGCTAGAAGCTTCATGGGACTCCCCCCTTCCTGAGCTAGGTGGAACAAATCGTTCGTTCTTTGGTACCCAAACTAGCTCTGGACTAGGTGTGTAGCATTCTGTGATCTTTCCCTTTCCCCGATCATTGATTCGTTTTGGAGCTACGGGATTGGGCTCACTTGGGTCAGGTGTTAGGTAAGAGCACAATCTACGTTTTGGAACCCAGATTTGATCATTTCCTTGATAGTAGCCTTGGGCTTCCAATAGTCGTTTAGGGATCCATCGCAACATTTTCTTACTTTTATTGGAGCGAGTGGTACGTTTCTTACAAGGCTTCTGTTTTTTTGCACTAGCTATGGTCACTAAAGAAGCTTTAAGGACCCACTTGTATGTTTTCTTCGTGACATTAGGATGAGTTTTGTCGGGAGCGATATGCATTGCTTGTAGCATATTTAAGGGTATAGGCATTTCAACCCCCTCAGGTGTTACCCAGGTCGTCTCCCTATTTCCCCAAGTGTCTATGGTTGATGCTAGGTGGACCCAATCCACATTGTCCGACTCAGTCATCCCAGGTAGGATATCCATATAAGGAGAATCTTGGCCAATGTCTGTATCCTTCTTACAAGTGTAACAATATTGTAGTGGGGCCGAGTGAACTGTGGTGTCAGAGCGATGATCAATAATGGTTTTACTCCCTAAGGGGTGTACCTTACCAGTCACCAAATCCACTCTAAGGACAGAGTCTTGGAATTGCAAATAGACATGATTTTTAGACCAATCATGAACCATTTGTGCTTCCCTCATGAATGGTCGTCCTAAAGTCATTTCATATGACATAAGGTGTTTAGAGAAATCCATTACAATGAACGTATGTCGTACCTTGTGTCCTAGAACTTTGATCTTAAGATCCTTGAGCATCCCCATAGGTTTGGCTATGGTACCATTTGCCATCTTTACCACAATGTTAGTAACACTGAGGCGGGGTTTTCCCATGGATTCCCAACAATCTTTTGTAACGATGCTAACTCCTGCACCACCATCAAGAATTCCCTTTATAGTTAATCCCTTGGTAGTGATGGGTAGGGTCGCATTAGACTCGTCGCCTTCAAAATACTGCCCTAATTCGTTAATGGGTACCTCAATCACAGACTCGTGTCCATCTAAGTCAAGTGATTGCACATGATTTTCCTCATCAATCATAATCGAGTCAGGCCTATTTGGTTGCGCAAACTGCGGTAATCCCGTTCGTAGCTCTCCGTTAAGGAATGCTCGAAGTGCAAGGAATAACTCAGGATCTCCATACAGCTTTGCTATGATCGTGGTTCGGACCTCAGAAGACATGAAGTCCACTAGTTTGGCAACATTCATTGGCGTTTTGCAGGGTGTAGGTCCTTGACTAGGAACTGGTGAGGATGGAATCTCATATTCCTCAGGTATTCCTTCGTTAAACATCCTTTCCAACAAGAAGGGTGTATGCTCACTTTCTGATGTCCTGTCCTCACTCCCTTCTTGGATGATACTAGATATGGCTAACGGTCTATGGTTCATGTGGGGTGGATGAACTTGCGTGGGAAACACTGTGTCATGAATTTTGACCTGCATGGGTTCTGGTTCTAGTTTCCTTTGAGTCTCCTCCACTAAACCTCTTAGATGTTTCACTTGCTCAATCTCGTCTACTGGGTTTGGGTACGTCCCAATCTTCTTTTTACGATTCTTCCCTTTTTGCCCCTGCGGTTTATCTTGGGGGTCTTGGATTGGATTTGGAAACACTTGTGGTGTTTTCAGAGGCTCTTTATGGTTTTCTCTTATTCGGTTTTCATTTGGTTCCATGTTACGGTTTTCTTTGTCGATCTTTCCCTTTGTGGTATTGGTTCTAGTCTCCATTGTCTCGACTGAATCTGAATCATCCTCGAGGTCATTCATATACACGGGGTCATCTCCTGTTCCTATGTTTGTTTTGGAACTTGGCTTTGAATTTTTCGTATTCTGCGACTTCTTCCTTCGTGTCTTCTTTTTCTTTGCTTGGATAACTGACGCGGTATCTCTCTCTTCGAGGATATGTCTTGGCCCTTGAAGCATGGACCGTGTAATCGCATAAGCGGGTGCGACGGGTGGTATTGGCGATGTCACACTAGCAATTTCGACCAAATTTAGGGGTGTGATTTTAGGCGCATTTGGGTTATAGGGGCATTGGGCAATCAAGTGATCTATGCCACAACGATTACATGTGAGTATTGGCATTGCAGACATGCTCCCTTGATTCATTTGCATCTGTGCAGCATTCTTTTGCAGCCTAATAGGGCACTCCGCTGCTCGATGTGGTCCACCACACTCGTAGCATTGAAGAGGTGGCCTCCTAGCCTAGGTGTTGATATTTTGACCTCTGGATGCGAGAGCAGCAGCTTGATAAACCGGCTTGACTTGTCCCCAACAATCTTCCATGTAGTATATAGGACACTCTTCCAATGTATCAAGACCGTAGGCAATACTAGTGTCTATTTTTGGTTCATAGGGGCGACTCCTGGATGCGGGGGCTGCGGTCCTAGCACAGGAGGTGGTAGCGGTGTAGCTTGTACAAAATTTTGAGATCTAGGGACCATGTGTTGCGGTAGTTGCTCAACAGGTGGAGTAGGCATCAATACAGGAGCTCGAGGCGCATCCGTCCAGGCTACAGGTGGTCTATTTGCCATCATACGTTTGATCATTAAACAATCCTTAGCTTGGTGACCATACCTACCACATGCGTTGCAAGTTCCATTAAATTTTACTCTAAACGTAGGGCACTCACTAGTGCTATGTGGACCTAAGCAAATGGAACACCATTGTTGCTCCCTTCTTGGATACATGTGACTATTTTGAGGGGGTCGATTATCCTTAAGAGACTCTTGGATTGCCTTGGTGAGGTCTGTCAAGAATGTCTCAAATACCTTTGGCTCATTGGCAATGGGCTTTGCAGTCATGGGTTCATACTCAATGGCTTGTGAGCTAGTGGATCTCGTGTCAGTAGACACCCTCATGCCTGCTATCATCAAGTTGTCCTCTAATTGGATTGCATTGGCAGTGACATCTTCCCAGGTTGTGATACCTCTAATCACTAGTCCATTATAGATTCCTTCATTCCTCAACCCTCGAATGAATCGATCAAGCAGTTGGTTATTGTTGAAGCGCTCATTTACAGGACAGCGAGAGTTTAAGTGCTTTAGACGACTAATGAAGTCCCTTACTGACTCTCCTTCCTTACGTTCGGCCTTCTGTAGCTGAGATGCTACACCCCAAAGCACACCTTCTCGTATGTACTCCTTTAGAAACAACCTTCGAAGGGTAGGGTAGATTGTTTTCTCGTCCACCCTTAGGGTCCTATACCAATCTCCAGCCTTCCCACTTAATGTCAAGCTTAAGGCATTGCACTTATGTAGTTCGTTGCGTTCCCCTAAGGAATCACATACTTGTTCAAACACTTCAATGTGTTTCCTAGCATCTTCGTCCCCATTGAATTTTTGCGTGAGTTTGGCAATTTGTACTGCCTTACTTCTAGGCTCTCTATCAGATGCATGACGCATATTTTCCGCGATAGATCGACCTATGGTTTGAGCAAACGCTGCCAAGTCACCTATGTGAGGAGGTAGGGCCGGTGGAGGTACTCTTGGAACCATATGTGGGAGAGGAACGGGTACCGGTCTTGGCATATGTGTAGATGATGCAGGATATGGAACATAACCGGGCATAGGTCCACTCGGATAAGAGCTAGGGAGCGGCACTCGAGGAGCATAAGCAAGTGGTACAATTGGAGGTGTGGGGGCCATGTGTGCATAAGGGGCTAGAGGCACATACGGTCGAGGCCCCATATTAGGTACTACGACACTAGGTAGTGGCACTGCGCTAACCGTAGATGTCATCGGTACATTCTCTGTCAGGCTTATCCCTAGAGTGAGCACTGTGTTTTCCTTGATAGAGGGTTGAGCCAAGTTAGGGAAGCTAAAGTTTTCGCTCGGAGGCTCAGATTGCATAGAGACCCCAGGTGAAATGACGTAAGATGGGTCCATGGGACTCATTAGAGGAGTCTCCATTTGTGATAGAGTAGGCTGTTGAGCCTTGCTCGTATCCAGAAATCTCATGGGGCCAGTTGAGAGTATATTTACCCTTCGGTTTTGCCTTTCTGATTGAATAATGCCATGGATAACATTACAGATCATTTTCTGTTGATCTTCGATGCTCGTGGCACTAGAGGTGGATTGTACAATCTCTATCCATCCTACATGGTAGGCGTGGCCAGAGTGTAGATCCGTCAACACCTCAGTGTGGAGGTCGTATGTCCAATGATCATTAATGAACCATCCTTCTAGAGTCGACGTGTTAACGGTTTCTTGTGAGGTAGAAGCAATATTGCTCCCCGTGGTTTTACTTGTCACCAACGGTACTCTAGAGGGAACTTCTGAAGGAGGCAGCTCAACAGGGCCTTCTTGGTAAGAAGTTGGTAGGATATCCACATGGACACTCTTTGGGGGTGTGGGGTCCACGTGCGATGTGAAAGGAGATTCCACTTCCCCACCCCCTTCGTGTGCTTCATTTGCATCAGGTTCCGAGCGAGTAGCTCTACCTAATGTTTCCATGAAACGGCTAAACATACTAGTACTAGGCTGTGGAGCTTCGGGAGGTGCATGGCCTTCTCTCTCAGTGTTTTGGGTAGGGTATGCTTCCATGATTTCTGAGTCGGAGGAGGAATCACTAGCGGCTATTTTAGGGTCTTGGGTGGTGCTACCTTGTGTCCCCGTTGAGGGTCTAGAGCTTATCGTGGATGGGTAATGGGTGTCCGTATGAACAGAGGCACTACCAATGTGCTCGTGTTCTAGCACCCGCCCAGAGCGTAAGTGCATGTGCTTTTGATACCCTAAGGTGTCAAAAAGCTGCTCTAGGAGGCCTTGTGACTAGTTTTTAGCGTGTTTTTTGTTTGTTTTTTTGCTAGATTTTTTAGAGCGTGTCGTGGAATGGGCCGTGTGATAGCTCAAAACGAGCGTATCGGTCAGAGGGTCGTGCCGTGCTTTACAGCCCTCCGTTTGGTCACTCTATGCCCTCGGAATCCCTAAAACTGTCAATTTCCAGTAGAGAACTAGGCCCAAACTAGAAAGTCTAAGGGTGCAAGTGGGAAGAGAAAGGAGGAGAGTGGAGGACTTGTCCCACATGCTCCCATTCTCTCTTGAGGGAGTAGGGTATATATATAAGAGTGAGTCTAGTACATATCATAAGACTGAGGACTGAGGCCTGGGCCTGGGCTTGGGCTTGGGCTTGGGCTTGGGCTTGGGGAAATGATCCCGATCCCGAAAATTGCAGAAAATTGCGGAAATTGAAAACGCCGAACTTGAAAATACAGAAAATTGAAAAAACGCAGAAATGCAGAAAATCGCAGAAATTGAAAACGCCGAACTTGAAAATGCAGAAATTGTAGAAAATGAAAAAACGCGGACAATAGCAGAAATTGAAACTTGACAGCAAATGCAGAAAACGCAAAAAACAGAATTCTCCACACACTCCTTCCCTGCCTTTCCTATGATAGAAATTGCACCACAAGGAAGCGTAAAGTGCTAACCGAGCTTAGTGTAGGGCATATCCCCGGCAACGGCACCAAAAATGTGCGCTCCTTGCCGCACTGTCGAAGCAAGGGACTTGCCAATACACCGTGTGCGAGCCACAAACGGCTCCAAGCACACAACAAGCCTAAACTAGCAAGCTCAAGAGAACAAAGGGTGTGTCACTCACCGCTCTACGCTCGCCTTCGTGGTGGATTCCTCGCCGCGATGAAGAAGAAGCTGCAGTCGTGCCGCGCTCAACCGCCTCGCCGCCGTCGTACCTTCGTAATGCTCGATCGCACACACACTCTCCCTCTCTCTCTCTCTCTCACACACACACACAAGGAGGTGAAGAAGAAGAAGATGGAGATGGAGCAAGAGCACTCTTCAATTGCACAAATGAGAGAATGAGTAAAAATTAGGTTTAGTTGGCTTTTATAGGAGCTCACCCCATTCACACTTGGGCGCCCATGCTTAGCCAACTAACCCCTTGAATGTCCAAGTTAAAGTGCGCCTCTCATCGGCGATCACTCTACCTTTCCCTATTGGTCCGACAAGCCCGGTACCTGACTCTAAATAATACAACGTTTATAGATCATAGGGTGTCCTTGTGCCGTGAGGGTTAACATATGGACACCCTCCGTTTCGATCGAGGGGGGGAGTATATGTCTCATCAATTTAATACATTTCTGGCTAGTTGTGGGATAAAACACCAATGTACAGTGCCTTATATACCTCAGCAAAATGGTGTTGCTGAGAGGAAAAACCGGAAATGACACGTTGTATGGTCAAAAGTCAAGATTTGCCGCATTATTTTCGGTGTGAGGCCATCATGTGTGCCACTTATGTACTTAACAAGTATCCCATTGAGCACATGTGTGTTTTTGGTTGTTTGGCATATGCTTTGGTGCCACAAACACAACACAAAAAATTGGATGATAAGGTTGTCAAATGTTTTTTTTTTGTTATAGTGCTGAAAACAAAGGCTACAGGTTGTATCATCCGCAAAATGGTTTCCCGAGATGTAGTGTTTGTGGAAGATTTTGTTCAGTCCTTGCTATCATGTACTAGAGACAGTAATGTAAGCTCAAAGGACATTCATGACACTTTGTTGCCTCTTTTCGGTGGTTGTGAAAGAAAAGACCTTGGAGTGCATGTATGACAAAGAGAGGAATGACATGGTTGATTTGGTTTCCTATACAAATGCTTGTGAAGATGAGGTCTTTCATACTTCTATGTATTTGGATCACATGCTTATTGGCTCTCTTGCTTGTGGTGAAAATGACATGCATGTTCACATTCTGGGTGATGTTTTTTCTCCTCCATCTTATGAGTTGATGTGGTATCTAGATGAGTTGTGGACATGTGAACCCATTTGGGATGTTGAGATTGATGTTTGTGATGTAGATGATGCTATTGGTGGCATTGAGTCTCGTACTAGTTATGATTTTATTTGTAAGAAAGAGGTTGGCTTGAGTGATGTGGATTATGATGGTAGTCTTGATTGGGGCTTTGATTATCCACAAGTTGAGATGGATGAGGAGATGCAAGTCAGGGTGTGTCATGCATTGTCAAGGGTGAAGAAGCTTATGAAAACCTCACATGCATGTGTGGATGTTGAAGAGGATTGTAGCTTTGGGATAGCCAAGATGACATGGATACAATGGATGTTTTGTCTTGGCTTTATGTGAGTGATACATCTCATGATGGTGAGAATGTTGATCCATGGCCTTTTGGTTTGTATGACATGAACCTTGATGGTTGGAGCTCAATAGTGATTGATGATTGTCCTTGTGACTTTGAAGGATGCCATTATCTGTGCTTGCACGATGGATGCAAGGGATAATAATTTTCCATTTGATCGTAGTAAGGGTATATGGTGTTGATGCCTTTGTACATGATGTATCTTTGCACATAAGCTTGTGTACAGTCTACTGCTAAGCATGAATGCTCTAGCAGATTGGGGGTTTGGCAAACTATGTTGCACGCATTTTGAGAAGCCCGTTTTTTGTAAATTTGTACATATGGACATGACTCCCAGTATCAAAAAATTGTATGGGGTCTATTTTGGTGAGCTTTTTAACTTGGTTTAGCAAGCACATGTACATGCATTGCAAGTCACTTGACTAGCACAAGCTGTCGGGTTGCCTTGCATGCTTGTAAGTGAGTTTTTTGAAGTGAGGCTTTTATATAATCAAAACTCATGTAAAAACTTAAAAAATTTCAGCGAAAGACTAGAAATTTGCAGGTTTGTGGTCGTTTGGGCTTCTCCATGCTTTCTGATGTAGTTTTTTGCCCCCGCCTTACCTTCTCTATGCATAGTTGTAACGTGACAGCTCTTTGTTCACGTCAATTTTGCATGTAGCGGCATGTAGATTCAATTTTGGTCATCTTCAGCTATCTCACCTGTCATTTTTAAAGCTTTAAAGTGCCCCAATTGGAGTTGTGCTCTATAGGTTACGACTAGTTCTCTGCAAGGTTATGGCTATGGCAGCCTAATGGAAAATTGTGTGCAGACACATTGGGAGGGCATGTATCTATGAATTGTGGAATTGATGTTGGAATTTTGGGTTTGTGATGTTCAATTGTGAAAGGGGAGGCCCGTCTCTTCATATGAATTGGTCGGCATGTGCTATAAATCCGTGCTTTGACAGTGTTTTGCTCCTATGTGCTATGGTCGTTGGGTGGGCGCGTGCTTGTAAATTCCCAAGAGAGCATAGGCCTTTTGGTTGGGGTTTACTAAGAGTGGATTGGTATACTTTTTGGTGTTGAGGTTGAAGTTTTAACTCTCTTGGGCTATAAAGCTATAGAGGTGTCCCACTTTTTCTTTTGCCCAACAACGTGAAAGGTTTGGGAAGAAGGTAGTGCCTAAACCTTCTACATGCATAAATTACACTCACCATGATGAGCTCCACTTCTGTATAGCCTCTTTCCACCTCTAGTTTCACCCTGCTAGCGCAATAGATAGGTTTCATGTAGTGGGATTTGTAACATAAAATGGTCTAGTAACTTGTGTGTAGCAGAAAATAACATAGACATAGTGAGCACCTCATTAAGAATAGATTCCTAATGAGCATCGCAAGAGTACTTGGTTGGAGAGAGCAACAAAATCATAACACCTCATTAGATAGGCATGAACAATACTTCAAAAAGAGAGAGAAATTAAGCTATTGACAACAGTTGAGGACCAGATTTACATGGAGCCGGTCCCCCCTCCAAAAGGCCTTGTATTATAGGTTTCCCCCATCAAGGGAGACATTTTACAATACCATACTTTGTGTTCCTTCAATAACTTGTTGGTGCAATGAAGATGGAAGCTTCAAGCACCAAGCTTACACTTGAAAAACACAACATCAATTCCCTCACGGTCATAGACCCAAGACCTCACATACCTTTGAAGATGGTGAGAGCTAGTGGGGTATGAGAGTAGATCTAGAGAGAGAAGGAGTATTCTTACGAGAAAGAAGTATTTCTCCTCACACAATCACTCTTAATAATATCTTAGCATAACTTAGTAATTAGCATGATAGAGGAGATGAGCATGCATTGACGCTTGGCTCTTGGTTAGATTTGCATCACAAAGCCAAGAGTTGTTGGTGTAGGCCTCCCTTCTCAGAGCTTGGAGAAGATGATGACCTTTCCATTAAAGCTTGGAGAAGGAGTGAGAGTTCTTTGCTCCACACATGAGTTGTGTGAGTGTGTGTGTGATAATGCCTATGCAAATTAAGCCCCCTCTCTCTCTTGGTTGACCCCTCTTGCTTTTTCCTCATGCTGGCATCCCATTGGCCCCTGTAAAGCTTAGCCAATCATAAATTAGAAGCATAATTGCTAGTCTTGTGACATGTGTCCCCCTTTCCCCTTTTGTGAGAGCTTTAGGTATTTAAATAATTCAATTAAACTCTCATTGGACCTCTTAGTCTTCTGGCAATTGGGAATCAGGCAAGCCAATGGGCTGTTGAATGCTCATTGGACCCCTTGGTAGACTGTCCAATAGTCTTCTAGAGAGCTTAATTTATATTGGTTATTTTATCAAGTGTTTTTTAAATAATTTAAATCTAATTTACTCTAGCCTAATTCTCATTGGTCCACCTCTATGGCCATCCAATAGGATTTTAATGGGAATTGGGGGCATCTGGGCTAGGAATCTGACATGTGTCCTCTATGCTCTTTGTGTAAAGGAAAGCCTTCAGTGTGTGTGTGTATGTGTGTTCTCTCACCTCTTCTCTCTCTTTCCCTACCTTTAGGGCTCGCCCCCTCCCATCTAGGGATATGTGAAGACTTTATGGTCTTCACAAAAGCATCAAATTCTGATAAGCTTGACCGTTTGAACTTTACCTTTGAATTTTGGAACCTTGGTATTTTGGAAGTTGTAATGGGCTAAACCCTAAGGTCTTTGAAGCACCATTTATGCACATTTCTCTTTTACAGATGGCCCCCCTTTGGATCCATATTTTCCCTCCTTTGGATCCCTACTGTGACCAGTCTGCCAGCCTAACCAATATTCTAGCTTTTTGTCCCGTGGTACTTCCCCATATTAAATGATCAGTTAAACATGAGAAAATCATTTAGGAGAATTAGATATTAGTTATTATATGACATTAACTCTCTCTTGAAATCATAGTCGTCCTCTACTATGAGGTAGAGAAGATAAAGCCTAGTCATTAGTATGTTTGCTAGTGGGTAGAGGATCCCTATTTTACCCTACGACACCGTTCCAGAATGGATGACTAATCCATTTGGCGCTTTGTGCGCGTCTGTCGCATGTGTCAATGCAAGGAACTTTTTGATACACTGTGTGCGAGCCACAAATGGCTCCAAGCATGCAACTAGACTAATCTAGCAAACTCAAGAGAGCAAGGGTGTGTCACTCACCGCTCTACGCTCGCCTTCGTGGAGGATTCCTCGCCGCGAAGAAGAAGAAGCCGCCGCCGTGCCGCACTCAACCGCTTCGTGGCCGTCGTCGCAATGCTCAATCACTCTCTCTCTCTCTCTCTCTCTCTCTCTCTCTCTCTCTCTCTCTCTCTCTCTCTCTCTCTCTCTCGCACGCGCGCGCACACACACACACACACACACACAAGGAGGTGAAGAAGAAGAAGATGGAGCAAGAGCACTCTTCTATTGCACAAATGAAAGAATGAATGAGTTTTAGGTTTAGTTGAACCACAAATGGCTCCAAGCACGGAACTAGACTAATCTAGCAAACTCAAGAGAGCAAGGGTGTGTCACTCACCGCTCTATGCTCGCCTTCGTGGAGGATTCCTCGCCGCGAAGAAGAAGGAGCCGCCGCCGTGCCACGCTCAACCGCTTTGCCGCCGCCGTGCCGTCATCGCAATGCTCAATCACTCTCTCTCTCTCTCTCACACACACACACACACACACACTGTGTCTCTCTCTCTCTCTCTCTCTCTCTCTCTCTCTCTCTCTCACACACACACACACACACACACACACACACAAGGAGGTGAAGAAGAAGAAGATGGAGATGGAGATGGAGCAAGAGCACTCTTCTATTGCACAAATGAAAGAATGAATGAATTTTAGGTTTAGTTGACTTTTATATGAGCTCGCTCCATTCACACTTGAGCACCCGTGCTTAGCCAACTAACCCTTGAATGTTCCAGTTAGAGTGCACCTCTCATCGGTGATCACTCTACTCTTTTCCTATTGGACCGACAAGCCCGATACCTAACTCTATCAAATAAATAATACGACATTTGTCGTAGGTGATAGGGTGTTCGTGAGCCGCGAGGGTTAAAATGTCCCCCTTCCTGATGTAGATTCCGTCCTCGGAAGCTATTGAGTTGAAGCTCGTTCGTCGAGGTGGAAGAGCATTTGAGATGAATGTCCTTAGCCTTCTTTAGTCACTACAAAATCAAACAACATTGGCATAGTAATTGCATTCTTATATACAATTAAAAAGTATATGTATTTTTAGGCAGACAAATTGATTGGCAATAAACATTATATTGTAATATAATCAAATGCATAAACAATTGTAAAGGTCAAAAACTAAACATGTCTGGGGTCGCTAATTTAACGGTCAAAAGACACTAGAGGTCAACTATTAATACCATGGGCAAGCTTCTCAATTTTCTCTGGTCAATTAGGTTGTTTAATCGCGAGAGCTAAGTATTTCATGTCTGAGGGCTGACTAGAGGCTATACTTAGAAGACCTTGTAGTTAATCTACGATAAAAAGAATTTCTCATGAAATCATCGCCTGACTTATTTGCTTTTCTTTGACCCCCCAAGTCTTTTCACAGTGATTCAATTTTGATGTGTGTGCTTATTTTGTATGCCTTGGATTTTTTGCTTTTCAAGGAAAAGCGCCCATACTTGGAACCTCTAGGGCTCTAGTACCATAGGTGATACATGTGAGTTAAGTACCAGATCAAGCTAAGATTTCTCTTCCAGCTTAAGATTTTACATTGTGGCACTTTGATTTTTATTTTATTTTGTTCGTTTTCATCATTTTAATTTTGTAGCTTTGGGGGGTCATATAACACTGTTACTCTCCCCAAGCTCATCACACTAGTAAACCCCCTTTATCATACTTAAGCTAAAGGTCAATAGGGACTAAGCCCACTACAAAGCCCTAGTAACTTGCACGCAATGCTTCCTAAATCGGATTAAGAACCTAAGTAGCCATTGATTATTAGGAAGTCATTCCCCATGGTATTAAGAGAAGATCTCTAACGCCATCTTGGTCAAACTAGCTTAATCAGACTGCTTTATTTTTAAACCTAGACAAGTGCTTATGACAAAAAATTATATTGAATTTAATGTTTGATACTAAGCAAATGCGTTGAATATTATGCTACCAATTATAATTAAAACAGACAAACATGGATGCAAAAAGGATAAGGGGCAATGCTAATGGACAAGAAATACCTGTTTGTTTGATGATCGTGCTTGATTTAAAGTGTGAACGAGAGAAAGATTCCATGAAGGTCCAAATCCTAACAACAACAACACGTTCCTGTACACACTAGGAAACACAAAGAATACCTCTAGGAGGCACATCAGTGGGAAAAGGTACCAACCCTTATTGAACACAATTTAAAAAACATAAGAAACCCTAATCTAATTATTTGCACTCCCTCCTAGAGAGTCAAGGGAATAGGATATTGTAGAGATTGGGGGGAAACCCTAAGGCTAAACCCCTATCCTCGTCGTCGAGAAAAACAAAGGCATCATCGGTGAGACCATATGTGCCATCCGTGTAATCATGTAAATCTTCTTCATCATCAGAGGCACCAATGTTTACTAAGAAGGTCACTAGATGCCTACAGTCATCTTGGTCAAAAGGGTAGACTTGTGCAATGGGAGAGACACTCTCTACTAAGTATGGATCAGTCGTGGTCAAGAGACGTATCATCCATTCTAACTCCTCAAAATTCCTCTCACATCCTAGCGTACCTACCAAATCCCATTCTCACAGGCAAGTATCGAAAAGACCATGTGAAACACTTGTGAAAAGTAACGAGGGTACCTCTCACCCAAGGCAGGAGTGGATGACTCTAGTGTAGTAGCCATATTTGTACACACAGATAGATGATGGTTAGAGTGCAAATATTACAAGGGTCGTGTTCTTGTGCACAATGTGTTTTTATGATTTTGTGTTATGTATAAAACTTGTAAGTTTCCACATTATTGTTTGGTGGCTCTTGCTCTTTTACTTTTTTATTTTGTTTTTGTGAGTATAATGCTTTATATATACACTCCCTAGGATTGGAGATTGAGAGGTCAAGGAGGAAGGTTGAGAGGGAAGCAAGTGAATGATGGATGTCAACAAACACTCCCCCCTTCCTTAGGTAGATCATACCTTTTGGAATGATGTCGTCACCTTTTGAAACCAATTGTTCCAAGTTGTTATGGGTGAAGGCTTTAACCAATAGTTTTCGACCACCCTATGCGTTTTATCTAGTTGCAAGGGTGGTAAGGTACTCTCCCATGGTTTTATTTGCAACGTTGTTGTAGGTGGTGAACTTACAACGGGAGGTGCAAACTCTTCCTTGTTTGTATGGATATGTACAATGGTAGGTGGAGGTTGTGTCGAAGCTTCCATTTTCGTATAGGAACTACATGAAGAGCAAGAAGCTTCATTTGACTTCCATGTTCGTGAGTTAGGTGGAACCAATCGTTCTTTCTTTGGTACCCAAACTAGCTCTGGAATGGTTGTATAGAATTCCGTGATTTTTTCCTTTTCACGATTTTCAATTTGTTTTGGAGCCACAGGATTGGGCTTACATGGGCTAGGTGGCAGGTAAGAGTACAATTTACGTTTGGGCACCCAGATTTGATCATTTTTCATAGTATCCTTGGGCTTCCAATAGTTTTTTAGGAATCCATCACAACATTTTCTTACTTTTCTTGGAGCGAGTGGAACGTTTCTTGCGAGGCTTCTATTTTTTAGCATCAACCATGGTCACTAAAGAAGCTTTAGGGACCCACTTGTATGTTTTCTTTGTTATATTAGGATAGGTCTTGTGTGTCTCAAGCTTTCTTTCAACTACATCAGTTGAAGCTCTAGAGACATGGGCTATGGGGACGTATGGTTCAACCTCTTGGACGTGAAATGTCTTGGGTTTTATTTCCTTAAGAGGCAATATCTGAGGGACTATGGCTTGAGTGGTAGGGCTAAGAGTTGGTTTTTACGTTGTGACACCCCCAATCCCCCAATCAATAGTGCATTTGGTGGCTATCATCCACGTGTGTCCTAGGTTTATATTACCTTGCATAGTTCTAGTAGGCATGACCAAAAAGTCTTGAGCTACAACCCCATTGTCATAACTGACATAAGTGTGCCGGATTTCAAAAACCGTAGTTTTTTTCTTGTTGACACCCTTGACTTGGATAATACTCTCAGATAGAGGTGGCTTCCCTAATTGACACCAAACTCCATATGAAAACAAATTATACTTAGCACCCGTGTCCAATAAGGCGTTATATATATAACTTTTCCATAGGCACTATTTAACTCAATAGGGTATCGTAGAGGCTGTCAGAGTTCAACCAATCATCCTCTGTTTCAACGTGGAATGCATGTGTAGCTCCAAGGTTAGCCTCTCATTGGCGTCTTGTGCATTGTTGGCGCTCTTTCGCCTCAACTTGAGCTTGTATCTTTTTCAATTCTGTTTGAGCCTTGGCTGCCTTTTTTTTTATGCATGCTGCTTTTCCTTGCTTAGAGGATCATAGTACCTTTTAAATTTTCTCCCATTGAGGAATCCAATGGTTTCAACTCCATAAAGAGTCTCCACACGAATGGTTCCTTGTGGGGTGATCTCACATACTCTATATGGTCCTTTTTTCGCATATTTCAACTTTTTCTTTTCGTTACGCACTCCATTACATAAGGACTTTATCACCAACATTGATATCTTTGTTCTTTAGATGACGGTCAAACCATTTTTTCCTCCTATCTTTCTCCACAAGTGCATTTTGCACAGCTAATGTCCTCTCTTCATCTAACCTTTCAAGGATATATAATCGCTCAACTAAGGGGTTACCATCCCAACCTTCTTGAGAAGCTACCCGAAGACTAGGAACGACAAACTCCCATGGCATAACCGCTTCTTGGCCATACACAATCTTAAACGGCGTGCAATTAATGGCAACTTTGTACGCAGTACGATAAGCCCATAAAGCTAAAGTTAGCTTTAAATCCCAATCTGTGCAATGAGCTTCCACCGTTTTGGTCAAGATAGAGATTAAAGTCTTATTGGTGCTCTCAACTTGGCCATTTGCTTGTGGATAATAAGGTGTGGACTTATGGTGAGCTATCATGAAGTTGGCAATGAGTTCTTTGATTACTCCATTTATAAAATGAGTACCATTGTTACTCACAATCTCAAAGGGACAACCAAATCTTGTAATAATGTTCTCAAAGAGAAACTTGGCAGTTGACCTCGCATAAGCCTTACGTGTCACCCTGGGTTCCGCCCACTTTGTTACATAGTCAGTGGCAACGATAATATATCGAGATTGAGTGCTACGAGCTGCCAGACTAATTGGGCTTACAAAGTCCAAACCCCATTTTTCAAATGGTTGAGTCACTTTAACAGGATGTAAGGGAATCCTATCCTTTCATTGCGTGATCTTGTAATGTTGGCATTCATCACATCTGTTTGCAAAAAGTGATGCATCCTTGAATAAGGTAGGTCACCAATAGCCTGATTGCAACACCTTTCTAGCTGTTAGTTCCCCCGAGAAATGTCCTCCGGCTATACCCATGTGGGCTTCTTGTAGTATGTACAAATACTCATCTTCATAGGCACAACATCTAAGAATATCGTCCTTCCCTAGCCTGTAGAGAGTTCCTGCAATGAGAGAGTAAGGTTCACATTCTTTTAACAATTTTCAAGCTATGTCCTTATGAAGCTCTTTGGGTGGAAAACCATTAATTAGAAAGTTCACAATCTTCTCACTCCATTCAGGTATGGTTTCGACTAGGAATAGAGAAGTATCTGGTAATTCATTATCGAGTCCAGAAGGGGCTTCACCATTGGGTATGCGAGACAAATGATCCAGCATGACATGTCTTTTACCAGGTCTCACCACAATGGTAAAATCAAACTCAAGGAGAATTAGCAACCATCGTGTAATTCTTCCCGCGGAACAAGGTTTATTTACGAGATACAATAAGGCTTGATGATCAACATAGAAAACAAACTTGTTGGCCAGAAGGTAGTAGTGAAATTTCTTCACTGCATAAATCATACCTAAACCTTCTCGCTCTGTAGTGGTGTAGTTTCTCTCGGCATCATTCAATTGAAGACTTGCAAAGCTAATGGGGTAGTCCAATTTACGTTCTCCTGGTTGAGCTAGAACACACCCAATAGCAAAGTTTGATGCATCAATATGCACATGAAAAATTACATTCCAATTGGGCACTCGTAGAATAGGAGCGCTAGTCAAGGTCTTTTTCAATGACTCATAAGCACGGTCACACTCTGCGGTCCAGTGGAACTCAATAAGAAGCTTGTACAAAGGACGAGCTATCTTGACAAAGTTTAAAAGAAACCGTCGGTAATAACCAACATGGCGCATGAACCTTTGAATCCCTTATAGTTTGTAGGTGGTGGCAATTCAGCAATGGCTTTAATTTTGCTCTCATCTGTGGAAATCCCATTTTTGGACACTATATGCCCTAAAATGACTCCATGTTTAACCCAAAATTGACATTTGAAAGGATTTAAGGAGATGCGATACAATTTGCACTTCTCAAACACTTTTCGTAAGCATGATAGATGTTCTTTCCAAGAGGAATAAACACAAAGGTTATCTAAGAAAGCTTTGCAAAACTCATTCAAATATTCTCTAAACGTAGTGTTTATTAATCTTTGAAAGGTAGCACGGGCATTGGTTAAGCCAAAAGCCATAATACGAAATGCAAACACTCCAAATTCGGTTATAAAGGTTGTTTTAGCTTGGTCCTCTAGCGCAATTGTGATTTGATTGTAGCCAGAGTACCCATCTAAAAAGCTATAAGCTTCCTTCCTTGCAACTCTTTTAAGCACATGTTCTGAATATGTCAAGGGGTAATGGTCTCTCCTAGTGGTGGCATTGACCTTCTTGAGATCTACGCACACTCTGAGTTTCCCATTCTTTTTTGGCACAATCACTATTGGAGACACCCATTTTGAGTGCTCAATAGGGTATATGAATCCGCATTCCACAAGCTTTTCAATCTCTTCTTGAACGATCTTTGCATATTTAGGATTCATTGGGTAGGGTCGTTGCTGAACTGGTTTAGCCATGCTATTCATGGGGATTGTGTGTTGTACCACGGAAGGTGGAATACCTTTCATATCATGATATGTCCAAGCAAGTATATCCCTGAATTCCTTGAAAAGTTCTTTAAGTACACACTCAGTCTTTGTCAGATCTTGGGCAATGAAGACAGGTTTGGACTCTTCTCCTGGGTGTGCTAACTCTATTTCCTTAACTATCGTTGGACCGTCATAAACTCCATTGCTTCCATTGATAGGTTTTCTTTGAGACTTTGTATACACAACCTTACATTCCTCTGTGGTATAGGATTTGAAATGTTCAGGTGCAGGGTGTAAGTCTGTGGGGTCCTGTTGTTCTGTGAACTGTTATTTCACTTCTGATTTCTTTTGTTGTTGAGCTAACTCTCGATTTTGTCGTCTCCTTACGATACGACTCAACTTTGGCTCTTTGTAGCCTCTAGCTGTGCGATGTCAATGGGTTGTGGACTACACCACATAACTCTTTGAAGGTATTCACCCCAATTATCTACCAACTGCCGATGAGCATCACATACTCCTATATAATTAAGCCATTCTGTGGTAGATTTATTTTCATTTATTCTAGCATGCACATTTAATCGATATCGTCGCCTCTTATATCTCTTACTCTTCTTGTCTAATTTTCGATTACGGCCGATCTCTAGTGAAGAGTCACTAGATGAATCACTACTTATGTCTTCTGCTCCCTTGGATAGATTGTCATCTAGGATACCACTGGGCCCTGAATGGTTTGTGTGCACATTTGCACTAAGATTTAACTTAGATTATTCGTCCTCAGAGTCAATTTCAATTGATGATTCTGACCCCAAATCGTGTGGGCTATAGTCTTGTGAGACTCTACTGGTCCCAATGCCAGACAAACCTTCATCTTGTAGGTCATTAAAAGCTATATGCATTGCTTCTAGCATATTTAAGGGTATGAGTGGTGGCATTTCATCCCCCTCAGGTGTTACCCAGGTCGTCCCCTTGTTTCCCCAAGTGTCTATGGTTGCTGCTAGGTGGACCCAATCCACATTGTCCGATTCAGTCATCCCATGTAGTACATCCATATAAGGAGAATCTTCCCCAACATCAATGTCTGCTTTACACATGTAGCAATATTTCAATGGGGCCGAGTGAATTGTGGCGTTAGATCTATGATCAATTATAAACCTGTTTCCTAGAGGATGTGCTCGACCAGTTACAAGATCTACTCGAATAACAAAATCTTGAAACTGCAAGTAGACATGGGTTTTAGACCAATCATGCACCATTTTTGCTTCCCTCATGAAAGGACGTCCTAAGATTATCATCTCAGATGCCATAGTGTGCTTGGAGAAATCCATAACAATGAAGGTAATTCGTATTTTATGTCCAAAGACCTTGATCTTGAGATCTTCTAGCATCCCAATAGGTTTAACAATAGACCCATTGGCCATCTTTACGACTATGGTTGTGGTCACAAGGTGAGGTCTTCCCATAGTTTCCGAGCAATTTTTAGTCACAATGCTAACCCCAGCGCCACCATCAAGGATTCCCTTCACAGTTAATCCCTTGGTAGTGATTGGTATGGTTGCATTGGATTCATCTCCCTCAAAGTATTGTCCCAACTTGTTAAGAGGTATTTATACAATAGAGTTCTCATTTAGGTTGGGTTGTGGACCTAAGTGTTCCTCCTCTATTGGCATCTCCCTAGCTCCATCCATTTGTGAAAATTGTGGTAGCCCAACCTTCAGTTCTCCATTGAGGAAAGATCAGGGTCTCCATATAGTTTGGACATGATGGTGGTTCTAACTTCGGAAGCCATGAAATCCATCAATTTGGCAATATTTAACGGCACCTTTTGGGCTTCAGTACCTTGACATGGGGAAGATGGGAACTCCATTTCTTTGATAGGGTCAAGCAGTCCCTCTGTAAACATTCTTTCCAATAAGAAGTAAGTACACCCACTTTCCCATGACTTTAAGTCACTTTCTTCTTGGATGACACTAGGTATGGCTAAGGGTCTATGGACTTTCTGAGGTTGTTTTTGCATAGGAAACATTGTGTCTATAATCTGGATCTGCCTAGGTGCTGGCTCTAGATCCCTTTGGGTATCTTCTACCAAACTCCTTAATTGCTTGACTTGCTCGATCTCCTCTGTAGGGTTTGGATAAGTTCCTATCTTTTTCTTGGATCCTGGCGATTGTGGCTCATGACGATCTTCCTTCTTGGTTTCTTTCTTAGTGGTTGTTTTGGTCTCCATGGTTTCACCTGAATCAGAATCCTCTTCAACGTCATTCATATATACGGGGTCTTCACCAGTTCCTATGTTGGTCTTTGAATTGGGGTCTGACTTCGCTGCTTTTTGCGATCTCTTCTTTCGTGTTTTCTTCTGTTTCTGAGATTGGGCAATTGATGTTGTGTCTCTTTCTTCAAGAATATAATTTTGTTTTTGGAGCATCGATCATGTGAGTACGTTCACTGGTACCACGTGTACTTTGTGATGGCTTCTCGGTAACCTCAATCAAGTTTAATGGCGTGATCTTCGGCGCATTTGGATTATTTGGACATTGGGCAATCAAATGATCTATGTCACATCGATTACACATGAGTATTGGCATTGTAGACGCGCTCGCTTGATTGGTTTGCATTAGTGTGGCGTTCTTTTGTAGCCTAATAGGACACTCAGCCACATGATGTGGACCTCCACACTCATAGCATTGAAGAGGTGGTCTCTTGGTAGTGTAATTGATATTTTGGCCTCTTGCAGCAAGAGCAGCTACTTGATAGACAGGTTTGACTTGTCCCCAATAGTCCTCCATGTAGTATTGTGGAATTTCTTCAAGTGCATCCATCCCATAGGCAATATTAGGGTCTATATCTTCCTCACAGCCTTCCAAAAAAGCAATAGATGACTCACAACCCACTTGATTCACAAAAGTGATTCTCGCATGTGGTGGTTGCGGTCCTAGCACTGGAGGTGGTAAGGGTGTTGTTTGAACAATATTTTGGGCCCTAGGGACCATGTGTTGTGACGTTTGTTAAAGAGGTGGGGCCGGCATCAATGCATGCACTTGAGGTGTATCCGTCCATGCTAAGGTTGGTCTATTGGCCATCGCGCGCTTAAATACTATGCAATCCTTAGCTTGATGACCATATCTCCCACAGGTATTGCGATTTGCATTGAATTTCACTCTAAAAGTAGGGCATTCACTAGTACTATGCGGACCATAGCATACTGAGCACCATTGATGCTCCCTTCTTGGATACATATGATTGTTTTGCAGAGCACGATTGTCTCTAAGACTCTCTTGAATAGCCTTGGTGAGATCTGCTAAAGTCATCTCAGATATCTTTGGCTCCTTAGCATTAGGCTTTAGGGTCATTGGTTGATGCCCCAATGCTTGCGAGCTAAAAGATTTAGGTTCAACAGACACTCTTTCTCCTTGAATCATTAAATTATTCTCCAATTGGATCGCATTGGTGGTGACTGCTTCCCAAGTGGTAATACCTCTATTGACCAGGCCATTGTAGATATCCTCATGTCGTAATCCCCTAATGAATCTATCAAGCAATTGATGATTATTGAAGCTCTCATTTGGATTACAACGAGAATTCAAATGCTTTAAGCGACTAATAAAGTCTCTCACCGACCCTCCTTCCTCTCGTTTGGCTTTTTGGAGCTGAGAGGCTACACCCCAAAGCACTCCCTCTCGCTTAGGATTCTATACCAATCCCATGCTTTCCCACTTAAGGTTAGGCTTAAAGCATTACTCTTATGCAGGTCATTGTGTTCTCATAGAGAATCGCATATTTGTTCAAACACTTCGATATGCTTTCGCACATCCCCGTCTCCACTAAATTTTTGTGTGAGCTTGGCTATTTGTACTGCCTTACTTCTAGGCTCTCTATCAGGCGTGTTACGCATATTCTCAGCAATAGATCGACCAATAGCTTGAGCAAATGTTGCCAAGTCACCTAAGTGGGCAGGCACCGTGGGTGAAGGCGCTCCAAAGAGTACATATGGAGTAGGTATTGGCATTGGCCTTGGCGTATAGGAAGCCCTTGGGTTGCACAGTTGGTACGGTGTTGTGCCATGTGACGGCCCAAAGTTCGTATGTGTGGCCCTAGGCATAACAGACGTCGGATATGACATGCTAATGCTACCCGGTATGGTCCCATGGAAATAAGAGCTTGGGTGTTGTGTTTGTGGAGCATAGGTTGTTGAAACAATGGGAGGGGTAGGGACTACATGAGTACGTGGATCCATGGGTGTCTTGGCATGCCCATCCTTGGGGTAGGCATGGTAGCCGTGGTGTCATCAAGGGAAAAATGAGCTAGACTTGGAAAGGTAAAGCTATCACTTGTGGGCTCAGATTGCACCGAGATCCTTGGCGAAACAACATATGGGGGATCCATCGGACTTATTGAGGGAGTCTCCATTTGCGATAAGGTTGGCTGCTTAGCCTTCCCTGTATCCAAGAATCTCATGAGACCCGTTGAAGGCATGTGGATCCCCTGGTTCTGTCTCTCTAAATCAATGACCCTATGGATGACCTCACAAACTCTTTGTTGTTGATCCTCCACACTAGTAGCACCCGTTGTGGATTGTAGGACATCTAACCAACCCACGTGATAGGTGTGACCTGTGTATAGGTCGGTTAGAGTTTTTGTTTGTAGTTTGTACTCCCAGTTCTCATTTAAGAACGCTCCATCTAGGATTGAGGTGCTAGGGGTGTCCTTAGAACTAGATGCAATGTGGATCTCTATGGGTTGACCCTTAGTGGTCGCTAATTCAGGAGCACTTGATTGCTCTCCTAGCAATGATATTGGCATAGGAGCTTTGACTTTTAGCTCTCTTTGTTGCTCCGCCTTCCGTAAGCTCTCAATTTCCTTTTCCCTAGCCGCAATGATATATCGCTCAACCTCTTGCACTTTGGCAAGGATTCTACCATCGGGTAATATGACCTCGGAGGGGAATAGCTTTGAAGAGTCAGGGGATGCGGTGATGAATGGAGTATTCACATGCACACTCTCTAAAGGCATAGGATCTACGTTAGTCATGAATGGCGAATTTACTTCCCCACCCCCCTCATTTACATCGTTAGCTCCATTTTCGGAGCGAGTGGCTCTACTAAAGGTTTCCTTCAAGCGACTAAGCACGCTCGGCCCGAACTGTGGGCCCATGGCATGCATGTCTTGGCTTGAGCTATCAGGATTAGGCATTGGGTAACCTTCCATGACGTCGTAGTCAGAGGAAGAGTCACTAGCCGCTATGTTTGGGTCTTGGTTTGTACTACCTTGGGTCCCCGCCGAGGGCCCGGAACCTAAGGTAGGTGGATATTGAGAGCTCGCGTAAGTCGAAATTCTCTCTAGTTGCTCTGTCTCTAGCACACGACCATACCGCAGATGCATGTGCCTTTGGCACCCTACAAGCGTTGGCGAATAACCTCGAAGGTTAACCGCTTACTTTTTTAGGCGTCTGTTTTTACTCGTTTTTTAATGTTTTGTAATGATCGGTTTTTTTGATTAAAGTGTGTGATAGCTTAAAATGAGCGTATCACTCAGAGGGTTGCAGTGTGCTTTACAACACAATGTTTGATCACCTAAAGCTCCGTTGGTCCTCAAAAAATTGTTTTTTAGCTACATGTGAAACTAAAATATGTAATTTTAAAAGGCGATTGAGGCCTGAGCCTGAGCGTGAGTTTCGGCTTGGATCTGGAAGATATTCCCGATCCCGGTCCTATCTTTAAATTTTTAAAATTTTTAAATTTTTTTTTTTTGGGATAAGATCGCCGCGGCCTACGCGCGAGCGCACACACACACACTCTACCTACCTACTTCTATTCTAAAGTTAAAGGAGGGAGGTTTTCTGGCTCTCATCCTTGACATGTGTCATGTTTTCCTTTATCCGGTAATAGGAGAGGACTTTCCGGGCGGGCGGGCGGGAGCGAGGGAGTGAGTGAATTAATACAGGAGAATTTGTACTCAGCATGGAAATTTGAATGAGTTAAATTTTAGAGAGAGAGAGAGAGAGAGAGAGAGAGAGAAATAAATGAGAGAAGGTTGGTAAGGGAGAGGACGGCTAAGAGACAGAGAGTAATTATGTGTGAATGCATGGGAATTTGTGTGTGTGCAACTTCCGCCATCTATGCCGGCGGCATATGCGAGAGACTGAGAGAGACAGTCGAGAGAGAGAGAGAGAGAGAGAGTCTTCCCGCTCACCACAGGGGAAGCTTCTCATCTGATGCAGCTCGGCATCTCCTGCTCTGCTTGCAGCCCCACATTTACTACTTCGCCTTCAGCCCTCACCTCAGAGCACATGAGGCTACAGTCACAGTCTAAGCTGGCGCAGATGTGAGCTACTATCGCCGATGGGAGCTACTATCGCCAATGGGCGCAGATGGGAGCTACTATCGCTGATGATGAGGGGTCGTCGCGCAGATCAACGCTGCTTCCTATACAGTACTCCATCATGTTTCCGAGCATGTCTTTTTTTAATTTTGAAGGAGGACATTCTGAAAATCTTCCCTAATGGCTCCAAGCAGGACATAAGAAACTCCATAGACCCATCCCTTCTCTCTCGCCCGGGTGTGTGCTAATAATCTCTCTCTCCCTTTCTCTCTCTCTCTCTGTGTTTCTCTGTCTCTCTCACACACACACACAGACTCCTGCTGTTCTGCAAGTACTGTTGCAAGACGATCTGTGCTCCATATGCTTCAAGTTTTTCTCTTTGTAGTGTACTCTAGAGTCTACACGCAACTGTTGTATGGTTTGTGTATTCCTTTGAGAGAGAGAGAGAGAGAGAGAGAGAGAGAGAGAGAGAGAGATGGGTTTGAGCGATGTAGGTGAAGGTAATTTGCTTGGGGGGGTTTTTCAGCAACGGCTCCAGCTGAGGGTCGAGGCGGATGCTGTACCTGTGTGTGGTGATGGTGATACGGTGTCATGCAGTGGTAAAAGAGTGGTCGGACCGGAGACTCCCCACCACTATTTCGTGGTGCATGGATTTGGCGAAACCAATGAAGGCAGCGGCTCTGATCCCTGGGAGACCGGCTCCTTTGAGCTGGCCCTCATCGACGCAGTGATCCCACCGGAGGCAATGCATTTGATGTATGAGGTAGCAAGCCCTACTTCAAGCATGGCTCGGTGTTGCAATGCATTATGGAAGACATGAATGGCACGAGGGGACAAAATCACTATTGGCATTGGTCGAATGAAGGCGAGACGAAAGCGTGACAAGCAAGTGATAGGTGGGTATGCAATGGAGTGCAAGTGAAGAGGCAGCTAGAGACATAATACAAGGGGACCTTAAAAGGATGTTTGATGTGCAGTATGTGATTCTAGAGAGGCAAGTGTCTCAGCAATTTGGGTCCATTTTTGCAGCCATTTTGCTTCATTACATTTATTGCTCCATTGTACATTGAGGGGGAGTCAATCTCTAATAGCCCAGCTCTTCATTTGAGGCTTAAAGAGTTAATTATTTATAGATCTCCTATTTCTCTGTACTCATGATTGTTCAAGAATTGGGTTGGCAGTAGATCTCTTTTATATATATATATATATATATATAGAGAGAGAGAGAGAGAGAGAGAGAGAGAGAGAGATTGATTGTGCTATAAAGAGCATTTACATGGCCAACCTCTCTCTTCTACAGTGTGTGTTTGAGAGGGAGAATTTACACATGCTTCTGGAGTGGAGGGGCACAGGCCAATCTACGCTTCGAAAGCCCACAACAAAACATTAGCTCTTTCTTTGTGCATGGTATGGTATGTCTGCGCTCTCTCTCTCTCTCTCTCTCTCTCTCTCTCTCTCTAGGTGCAGTTCTTAACTCTCCAGTTTGTGCATGCTTTTGTGTGCATTGGGAGAGACCATGGATGAGATCACTAATCTCTCTCTCTCTCTCTCTCTCTCTCTCTCTCTCTCTCTCTTTGCTCCTAAGCCAACTTTGAATAGCTACTGTTATGCTATTCACACCCCTTGATTTTGTAAAAACTTTGAAATTTTTCTTTCACCTCCGTACTCTCTCTCTCTCTCTCTCTCTCTCTCTCTCTCACACACACACACACACACACACACACACACAGTTTGATTTCTCTGTGTTTTTATGTAGGCCATTATCACGAGACTGGGGATGCGACTAAAAAATCCAAATCCAAAAAAGGAGGAGAAGTTCATCCAAATAATAAGAACTGAAGACGTTGTTTTAAACTTCCATTTTAGTAGTGGCCCTCAAGGAATTCGTAATGTAAAAAAAAACACTTGGTGTCACATCTATGAGATACATCGTAACTTGCATACATCAATACTTCTATTAGCAGGTTTTTGTTTTCTTTGACCAAGATTACTACGTTTTACATATGTTAGTTGTTGAGTTTTTGTTCAATGTGTGTGTGTGTGTGAGAGAGAGAGAGAGAGAGAGAGAGAGAGAGAGGTGAAGATACAAAGGACATAAAGATAAGGATATCTATATACATATATGATGAAGTTACAGATTACAAGATATATAACTATGATGGCAAGGAGAAGTCAGGCAGCCTTAACTAAAATGACAATCTATTTAGCATTAGGCTAAGTATGAAGGTTTCTCAATCACAGGTAGCATATGCGGAGTTCAGGGAGCCAAAACTTCCTATTCATGGAAAGTTGCTCCATTCTGTAGGCTGCCTAAACTCAAGCGTGACCACATCCTGTACGTTGCCTAAACTCAAGATTTTCAAAACAGATTCTAAGAAAGGGATACAACCTTCAATAATTCTGTGTAATATAAAAGTCATTGGAAATTTTTAGCTTGGAGGAGAAGTAATTTCACCTCCAATTTGGGTAAAAACGATTAAGTGAACCTGATCAATTTAAAGGGCACTTTATGTATGCAGCATATAGCCCCTTGGCCCTTCCATCATCACTTTATACGCTTTCTATATTTTGTGTGCATTTTCAAACGCAGACGTAAATGTTGCATGTGTGTTTGTGAACTTAATTTGAACAAAATGAGGTAATTGTGTCTACACTTGCTAGATTGAGATGAAGTGGCTCAAGACTACTCATATGAAGGGTGAGGCTAACATAAATATGAACGAAGGTGCCCCATAATATATGCAATGATTGTATCCATTGGTATGATAAAAATGGCAATGGTGTATATGGTAGGCGGAGTAGCAGGGCAGGCTCCTGCACCAACTCCAACAGAGGATTGTAACTTCTTTTTAGGCTTAGCTTTATTTGTAGCGAGTTTTTCATTTGATTACTGACTCTTGAGTCATGGATTTATCGAGAGAGAGAGAGAGAGAGAGAGTAACATGTCTCTTTGCAGCGCAGGAGAGAGGCAGACCGATCCTTGAATTCTCAAGCTTAGTGGGCAAGCTTCTATCCCTTTTGTGTGTGCTTTTCTTCTCTTAATTGCAGTGATTGAGATTGCCTCATTTTTTTCTGTATTTTGTAATTCTTAATAGGTACTGCCACTGTGAATGAGGTAGAAAATTTATTGCATCGCTGGGAGGTCGTCTTTATGTCGTGTAATTATTCGGCAAAGTGGGTTGGAATGCCGGAGTTAGACTCCCGACAGACTCTTCCTCTTTCTCCGCAAGCTTTTGCAGCGAGGAAGGCCATCTGTATGTGAAGTTGCTTATCTTCACAGTTTTCTGACTGTTGTGGAGATCTGGCTAAGGTTGTCAGCAGCATGGATAGAAAGTAAGTCAGCAAAGCTGAATCTAAGTGCCACAAAGGTCTTATTTTGACCCTCCTTTTCATATCAAGGGTTTCTATATGCATCCATATCGTTATTTTTGAAGTCCCCTAAGCTCAAATACACCGAAGGGTTATACTTTAGTGTCCATCCATAAACACAAAACCCTGACATAGTTGTCATGCATATTGGGACATAAAAGTGGATAAAATTTCTCCTCCATAATGGCAGTGGTTAAACTTTTTATGGAGTTCCAGATGATTGATTCTCCCTTCCTATTCCAACACAACCTTTGAAGGTCTTAGTATTTCATGCTTTTTGCAACAATAGCTGTTTGATTGTTTGCCATTTGAGATGAGGTTGGCGACAGTGCAATCTGCTGCTCAAACATTTCCTCGGTCATTACCAACTCCAAAGAATGTCTGTGCCGGCTCTACAACACTTATTTTACAGAGCTGCTGGGCGTGCATGTTAGTGCTGCTCTTCGGTTGCCCGCTGCTTGCAAGCTCAGAACCTCTGACCCTAGCCTCTACAAACTTATTGGAATCTCAGTAACCTGGCCCCGCAAGCTCCACTGGCCAGCTCTGGCACCTGCCCCTCCCTTGGCTCCATCCTCTACATCGGCCTCAGCTCCTTCAGCTGCTGTACCTACCACAACGCCAGCGATGACCCCGCGACGTTGTCGGCAGTGAAGGGTGCTGCTACTGTTTCATCATCTCTATTTGCATCGGCCGATTTCCTCATATGAGTTACTTCCTTTTAGGCTGAGCTATATTTGTAGCGAGTTTTTCATTCGATTTCTGACGTTTGAGTCATGGATTCATGAGAGAGAGAGAGAGAGAGAGAGAGAGAGAGAATCCTGTCCCTTTGCAATGCAGGAGAGAGAGGGAGGGAGACGCATTGAGCGCCGTCTGAAGAAATTCAAACAGAGGCGTCTGGAGCACAGGAGAACGAAGACGAATGAGCGCGAGTAGAGGTCAAAGGCTACTTTCATCCTCATTGCGTGAAAGTCTAAGATGAGACGCCCGTGAGGTCGGTGCAAAAGCTGAGAGCATTTGTAATGTAGACAGTAGAAGGCTATGCCACTTCCACCATCAAGCACGTAAAGTTTTGGCCCCCCCCCCCCCCCCCCCCCCCCCCCCCCCTCCCCTTTCCCCACAACACAGACTAACAACGATAATAAGTAACAATGTACTACTTCTAGAGGTGTATTCCCTTTTGTGCAATGGGATTTTTGCACATGCTCGCCAATGTCAATTCATTGACATCATCTTGAGACCTCTCTCTCTCTCTCTCTCACACACACACAAGCGCGCGCGCACACACACACACACACACACACACTATGTGTGTGTTTGGAGGGGGTACGTTGATATCTGTTTACTAACATAATATGGCGGAAGGGGGAGCCTTTTACACGTGTCGCAATCTGCGCTAAAGTTCAAAACTAAAAAAAGTCCCTTTTCACGTGAAAAAGGGAGAGAGAGGCCGTCGAAAGCGGCCGATCGTATTAGTACAACTAATACACCTATTGTTACACACTAACACACTTCATTAGCTCTCACAGATCTACTTCCTACTTACTGTACTTTACATTACACAGAACTAACAACCTTAATATTAACACTTTAGTACAGAGAAAACACAGTAATCTTTCAAAACTTCATTAACAAAGAAATACATAGTAGCAACACAAAATCTTTTTTCTCAACACACACACATTCCTTCCCTACCTTTCCTACAATTGAAATTTCACCACAGAGAAGCACAGAGTGCTACTCGAGCTTAATGCATGGCATTTCTCCGACAGTGACGTCAAAAATGTGCGCTTCTGTCGCACGTGTCAATGGAAGGAACTTGTCGATACACTGTGTGCGAGCCACAAATGGCTCTAAGCACGCAACTAAAATAATCTAGCAAACTCAAGAGAGCAAGGGTGTGTCACTCATCGCTCTATGCTCACCTTCGTGGAGGATTCCTCGTCGTGAAGAAAAAGGAGCCTCCGTCGTGCCGCGCTCAACCGCTTCGCCGCTGCCGTGCCATCGTCGCAATGTTCAATCACACTTTCTCTCTCTCTCTCTCTCTTACACACACACACACACACACACCAAAGAGGTGAAGAAGAAGAATATGGAGATGGAGATGGAGCAACAACACTCTTCTATTGCACAAATGAAAGAATGAATGAATTTTAGATTTAGTTGACTTTTATATGAGCTCGCTCCATTCACACTTGGGCGCACATGCTTAGCCAACTAACCCTTGAATGTTCCAATTAGAGTGCACTTCTCATCGGCGATCACTCTAACCTTTTCCTATTGGACCAACAAGCTTGGTACTTGACTCTACCAAACAAATAATACGGCATCCGTCGTAGGCGATAGGGTGTTTGGGAACCGCGAGGGTTAACACGCTTGAGAGCCTTAGCTATCGCAAGCATGTCTGCGTGTCCGTCTTATCAATCTTCCATAGGAGAGTGACAAGCTCTACTTGGTGTTCGGGAGATGTTGTCTCTGCAAACATGATCCTAAGCTTGCATACTTCTTAACATTTGTGCACGATAAAAAAAGAGTCTTATAAGACAAAAACGTTGTTCATTTAAGCATATTTACATTTGCTTACTCTAGGAAAGCATTGTAAACATTGGCAAGATTTAGGTTATCTTTAATTGTATGCCTTGCATCCATCTAGCATCTTCAAAAGGATAGTTCTTAAACTTGATAAGATAACGTCGGATAATCTTACCGCCTCTCAATACCTTGTCTTCGTGTCAAAGAATGGACTCAGGCTGCAACACCTCTTCTTGGTCCTTGATCTTCGGTGGGTCTTCAATAGTTGGTTCTTGAGGTGGTTCTCCTTTGTAAGGCTTTAGTAGGCTCACATGGAAAGCATTGTGTATGAGTCACTAACTGGGAAACTTGAGTTGATAGGCCATCTCATTGATTGGTCTAAGAATTTGGAAGGGACCATAGTACCGTTTTGCTAACTTAGCATAGTACTTTTGGTGTCCCGTAAGATTCTTGCCTGTTGTGTGTCTTAATCGAGCCTTGGGAAATTCAAGCAAAACCCAATCATTTTGTTTAAAGGCTTGAACTCTTCTGTGCTTATTAGTAGCAGCCTTTTTTCTTTGCTGTGAGATAGAGATAGCATCCCTAATCTTTTGGAAAGATCCTTGTAGGTCTCGGCTATACTCATCTACAGCAAGAGCAAAGATCTTCTCGTGTACCTTAAGTAGCAGGGACTTTTGGATCTTCTCTCAATTATCTCGAAAGGTGTTTTTCTGGTGGAGGTATGTACAATGTTATTGTAGGCATACTTCACCAACGGTAAGTACTTCTCCCATTGGGACCTTTGATCTACTTGTGTTACATAGGCTTTTAGTAGATCAATAATTTTTAGGTTAGCTATTTCACTTTGGCCATCTTTGGGGATAATAGACCAAAGAGAAGTTTAGTCTTATACCTAAATTCTCAAAGAGACCCTTCCAAAAATTACGGGTCATTCGAGGATCTCTATCCAATACTATGGGCATTGGCAAGCCATGGTGCTTCAAGATTTGTGATGTGAAGAGGGTTGCCATTTGATGGGCTTTGATAGTCTTTTTGACAGGTATGAAATGTGCTTGTTTGCTAAACCTATCTACTATCGTCTATATTCTTGTATTCCCATGGATAGACTTAGGCAATCCAAAGATAAAATCCATGGATATGCTCTCCCATGGTGAATTAGGGAATGGCAAAGGTTGAGGCAATTCGGGTTGCTTCCCTCTATCAAACTTCGTCTTTTGGTATACCACACATTTTGAAACATATTCTTGTATGTTTGCTTTCATGGTAGGCCAATAGAAATATGTTTCTACCCCTTTTAGGGTAGATTGAATTCCTCTATGCCCCGCATAAAGAGGAACATGAGATCCATACATTACTTTCTCATGTAGTGAGTTAGTAACGCATAGTCTATTGCCATAGAGAAGATAACCATCTTGTAGGATAAATGGTTCTTCTTTCTTCCATAGTGCAAGGGCAGAAATCACATCCCTAAAGTCGGGATCGATAACATACTCATCTATCATAGAAGATAGATCATTGTGAGCTGCTATGGAAACGACATTCACTCTCGGTCGTCTTAAGAGTGCATCGGCTACTTGATTATGCTTGCTAGCAATGTGACCAATATGAAAATGAAATTGCAAAAGGAAATTTTCCCACCTCATTTGTTTGTCGGAGAGCTTAGTCTGCATCATGAAGTACTTAAGGCTTTGGTGATCCGTCCATAGAATGAAAGGAGTCCCCAATAAAAAGTGCTTCCATGAGTCTAAGGCATGTAGAACTGCGAGGATTTTCTTTTCATATATGCCAAGAGCTTTCTCAACAGGGTCAAGCCTTCGACTTTCATAGGCTATGGAGTGCCCTTCTTGGAGTAAAACAACTCCAAGGCAATCACCACAAGCGTATAAAGTTTATTCTCTCGTAAAACTTGAAATATTACTTGGAGAGGTGTTGCTTGTGTTCGTATAGTGAATTAGAGTAGAATGATTATATCATCAAAGAACACTCCAGTAAAGGTTTAGTGAGGCCTAAATAGCTTCTCCATCAAGCGGTTAAATGTGGCTGGTGCATTGGTCAAGCCAAAAGGCATGACAATGTACTCGTAAAGACCAAATGTAGTGCAAATGTGGTCTTTACAATGTCTTGATCGACTATCCTTATTTGATGGTAGACACTTTTTAGGTCAATGCTACTGAAGTAGGTCGACCCTTGTAGCTTATCAAATAGGTCTTCTACCCGTGGAATAGGAAACCTATTTTTGATAGTGATCCTATTTAGTGCTTTACAGTCAACACACATACGATATGTGCCTTGTTTCTTTTGCACTAATAACACTGGTGAACAAAATGGAGATGAGCTAGGCCTAACCATGCCCTTCTCAACTAACTCATGCACTTACCACATAATCTCCTCTTGTTGAGCTTGGGAAACTCTATAAGGAGGTTTATTAGGCGGTGAACTTCTTGAAAGAAGTTCAATTGCATGGTCATCATTGCCTCATTTTGGAGGTAGTTTACAAGGGATATCGTCAATAAAAACATCTTGAAAACCCTTGAGAAAATTGGATAACCCTAATTCCTTTTGACTGTTTATATTTTCTTTTGCTATAACATTAGGTTCATTTTGAGAATCTTTAACAAAAATCATGTACACGAAAATAGAGCTCTTTATTGACTTATTGAAAGCTTGCTTATGTACAAGAGGTATTATACTACCCAACTCCTTAGCATCTATGTACATATCTTTCCCTGAACCTATAATAGATTTGCCTTTCAGGGAATTCAACATTGACAGCCATGCAATCAAACCATGGTGCCCCTAGGATTACATCCTCGTGCTTGAGAGGAGAGATAAAGAAGTACTCCTTGTTCACATAGCTTTGGACACGGAGCCTCAATTTCCTAATTAAGGAAGTGACTGAGGCTTCTTGCCCCTTGAAAGCACCATCGGCAGGTAGGACATCTCCCATCTCATAGGCTTGGATGCCTAGCTTGGTGACCAACTCTGTGGATATGAAATTGTGAGTAGAACCAGGGTCAAAGAGAATAAAAGCATCATGTTCTCTTACATTTTCCCAAGCATGGCATAGAGGAGATCCTTTGTGGTGAGCATCCTCTTCTTGGATTTCGACCACGGTAGCTCTAGGAGGCTCATTTCGTGTATTCTTGTGGGGATAGGCACGATAAGCATGCCCTTGCTCCCCGCACTTGAAACAACGATTATCTTTACGATAACGCTGTAGCTCTTCAGGAGAGAGTTTATTTTTTCCTTTAGAAACTCCCTTCTCCTTAGCTTTGTTGTTGTTGGCGTTGCCTTTAGGAGACCTTTGGACATTGTCCTTCCCCTTAGGCTCGTTACGGTCCTTGTTTTCCGTGGGCTTAAGATTTCTCTTAGTCCCTTGTTGGAAGTTGATTTGTGAAGCCACCATGGTATGGTGTATGACCACAGATATGGTGTGTGGAATTTGGGAGTTGATATACTCCGCCATATCTTTAGTTAAACCCGCACAAAATTGTTGTTTTTGCTCTCCAAAATCCATCTTTTTGAAGACAGTGGCTTTGAGATGCAAATCCCAAAACTTGTCTACATATTTGTGAATAGATTTGTAGGGAGAGAGCTTCAAACTTTGCCATGCAGTGAGTACTTTGTCTTTGGCATTGGTAGCCAAAAACTACTTCATGATGGAAGCTCTTAAAGCTTTCCACATTTGTGGAGCTTCACCATTTGCTCGTAGGCTAGACCACCATTGCCTGGTGGACTTTTGAAAATGCATAGCTACATGGCATAGCTTAGAGGACTCCATGAAGCCCTCGTCTCCAAACGCCGCATCAAATTGTTGGATGAAGGCCAAGACTTTGTCCGTAGCACCAAAGGTGCCTTCATAGGTAAGGAAAGAGATGTTCTTTCCTCGCTCTTTGAACTTTTTGAGCTTGGACAACCTCTTCCATGTGGCATAGTATTTCCTATGGCCTCTTCTTTTAGGTGGTTCAAGAGTTGCACCATCACTTTCTTCAGAAGAGGAAGAGTATGAGGAGGATGGAGAAGAGGGTGACCTCTTTCTCGCCTTTTTCTTCCCTTGTTCCTCCTTGTCTACACTATCACTTTCTTCTGAAGAGGAAGAGGATGAAGAAGATGGAGAAGAGGGTGACCTCTTTCTTGCCATTTTCTTCTCTTGTTTTCTCTTGTCCCTCTTTGAATTATGATGTAGAGAAGTGTGCGATGGTCTTTTCCATTAAGGGGGTGTTGGAGAGCGTTTTGCCCGCCGTCTTCGTGGAGCCATCTCCGCCGAGGTGGCAAGAGACTCACTTCTTTCTCATTCTTTTGGTGGGAGCTCTACTATTGAAACTTGAGTTTTCCTTTGGGAAGGAGATGCGACGTCAAGTAGTAGATTTTTGAGCCCTTCGTACGGATCCTCTTCTTCTTCCCTTATTGGAGAGAGGCCTCTTTTGGAAGTCTCACAAGGAGGCTTCCTAGGTACTCTCTCTTCTTGGTGGGGAGTTTAGAGAATCCCATGAGTACGTAGTTGTCGTTGCACTTCAGCTTGGAGGGATGGATTGCCCATGGCTTGTTGAAGCCTAGTAACAAGGTAATTAACAAGCATAGGGGCATCATTAGTAGCATGTTCATTAGCAAAATCAAAGTTATCAACATTAATTTCACTCTCTTTACTATTGTCAACCATTCTAATGAATTTTAGGTGTAAAATTTATAAGTGTACTTTGGCACTTCAAGCCCCAGTTACTACTCCTCTTAACCCTTTAGAAAAGCACTCAAGCTCCTGTACCCGTGCCTCGAACATCATTAATTGCAAGGAATAGAAGAGAGGGTCTTTCACCATCAAAACGGTACCGGCTCGTGTCAAGCTTCTAATAGCTCAATAGTGTTTAAGCCATAGGCAAGCCCCGTAGGACTCCACTATTAAGACCATATCTCTCGACGGTGATGTCCCTTTATCTACACAAAGCAGGCGCACTGCAAGACTAAAAATTCCCTATTCTACTTACTCAATTGCAATTAATAATACCAACCATTTATAGTCAGCTTGAGGACCTTTCTTCTTGAGCAAGAAAAGGGTAACCTTGTGCTCTAATACCAATGTAACATTGAATGGTCTAGTAACTTGTGTGTAGCAGAAAATAACATAGACATAGTGAGCATTTCATTAAGAATAGATTCCTAATGAGCATATCAAGAGTACTTGGTTGGAGAGAGCAACAAAAACATAACACCTTGTTAGATAGACATGAACAATACTTCAAAAAGAGAGAGAAATTAAGCTATTGAAAACATTTGAGGACCGGATTTACATGGAGCCGGTCCCCCCTCCAAAAGGCTTTGTATTATAGGTTTCCCCCATCAAGGGAGACATTTTACAATACAATACTTTGTGTTCCTTCAATAACTTGCTGGTGCAATGAAGATGTAAGCTTCAAGCACCAAGCTTACACTTGAAAAACACAACATCAATTCCCTCACGGTCTCAGACTCAAGACCTCACACACCTTTGAAGATGGTGAGAGCTAGCGGGGTATGAGAGTAGATCTAGAGGAAGAAGGAGTATTCTTACGAGAAAGAAGGTTTTCTCCTCACATAATCGCTCTTAATAGCTTAGCATAGCTTAGTAACTAACATGGTAGAGGAGATGAGCATGCATTGAATCTTGGCTCTTGGTTGGATTTGCATCACAAAGCCAAGAGTCGTTGGTGTAGGCCTCCCTTCTCAGAGCTTGGAGAAGATGATGACCTTTCCATTAAAGCTTGGAGAAGGAGTGAGAGTTCTTTGTTCCATACATGAATTGTGTGAGTGTGTGTGTGTGTGATAATGGCTATGAAAATTCAGCCCCCTCTCTCTCTTGGTCTACCCCTCTTTATTTTTCCTCATGCTGGCATCCCATTGGCCCCTGTAAAGCTTATCCAATCATAAATTAGAAGCATAATTGCTAGTCTTGTGACATGTGTCCCCCTTTTCCCTTTTGTGAGAGCTTTAGGTATTTAAATAATTCAATTAAACTCTCATTGG
Source organism: Adiantum capillus-veneris (assembly GCF_014529385.1). Classification (NCBI taxonomy): domain Eukaryota; kingdom Viridiplantae; phylum Streptophyta; class Polypodiopsida; order Polypodiales; family Pteridaceae; genus Adiantum; species Adiantum capillus-veneris. The sequence continues at coordinate 39,397,954 of NC_140941.1, forward strand.
ACCTCTTAGTCTTCTGGCCAATAGGAATCAGGCAAGCCAATGGGATGTTGAATGCTCATTGGACCCCTTGGTAGACTATCCACCAATAGTCTTCTAGAGAGATTAATTTCTATTGGTTCTTTTATTAAGTGTCTTTTAAATGAATTAAACTAAATTTACTCTAGCCTGATTCTCATTGGTCCACCTCTATGGCCATCCAATAGGATTTTAAAGGGAATTGGGGGCAACTGGGCTAGGAATCTGACATGTGTCCTCTATTATCTTTGTGTAAAGGGAAGCCTTGAGTGTGTGTGTGTGTGTGTTCTCTCACCTCTTCTCTCTCTTCCCCTACCTTTAGGGCTCGCCCCCTCCCATCTAGGGATATTTGAAGACTTTATGGTCTTTACAAAAGCATCCAATTCTGATAAGCTTGACCATTTGGACTTTACCTTTGAATTTTGGAACCTTAGCATTTTGGAAGTCTTAATGGGCTAAACCCTAAGGTCTTTGAAGCACCATTTATGCACATTGCTCTTTTGCAGATGGGCCCCCTTTGGATCCCTATTTTCCCTCCTTTGGATCCCTACTGTGACCGGTCTGTCAGCCTAACCAATATTCTAGCTTTTTCTCCCCTGATACTTCCCCATATTAAATGATCAGTTTAACATGAGAAAATCATTTAGGAGAATTAGATATTAGTTATTATGATAGAGTTGTTACCTTGTTGAAGAAGCATAGCCCCAATAGCACTTCACCTACTGATGGATGCACATAAAAATCCTTATCCCACTTAGGAGCTTGCATAGAAAGAGAGATCCAAGAACCTCTTTGATACCTTGAAAAACCTCTTCACATTCATTTGTCCATTGTAGAGGATCCAACCTTCCTATTTGTTGTAGAGGATAAAGAAGTTGAGAGGACAAAGGAATGAATTTTGACATATACTTCACCTTTTGAATAAAGATAGCAAGATGCTTTGTATCCTTAGGTGATGGGAGGAGCACCAAGGCATGCACTTTGTCAGTCCATTAGCAGAGATCGATCTGAATGCAGTATTAATGGATAAGGTGAAAGTTGACAAATAGAAGAGATAGTTCCCACACCAGTTCAATGAATTGCAGGTTGGAGAAAGGATAGTCCAGTTAAATGGTCAGCCAATGAACGAGTCTGAATCTAAATCGAAAAAATTTGATTTCAGATCAACGAAAAACACTTGTCAAGAAGGCACTGAGATAGCAACTAAAGGTACTCAAGTCCAAGGTGCGATTATGGAATTGGGAAATCCATTCAAAGATTATGAAACTAGAATTCATACTAAAAAGGAAGCAGCATCATTACTTCTAGATGACCAGGAGGTAGAATAATGGAACCTTCATTCATAAAACAAACCCCAAATGATCAAAATCAACAAACACGTGAACTCATAGGTGAAGGAGAAAGCAAAGACTCTTTTCCAGAATATAAAGATGTGTTCGCTTGGGAACACACTGATCTAAAAGGTGTAGATCCAAAGGTTTGTCAGCATTGAATACCATTGAAACCAGATCCCAGACCAGTATGGTTGCAACGGTACAAAATAAATCCTAATTATGCCAAGAAAGTCAAGGAGGAGATAAACAACTTTCTTAAAGCAGGATTCATTACTGATGTGGGTAATAGTGACTGGTTAGTTCCGATAGTGGTAGTTTCAAAGAAGAATGGGAAGTTGAGGGTTTGTGTGGACTACAAAAAAATGAAGACCCAGACTATTAAATATCCATTCCCATTACCATTCATAGATATGCTTTTGGATGAAATCGTAGGCCATGAAATGTATATCTTTATGGATGGATATAGTGGCTATAACCAGTTGAAGATATCACTAGAAGATAGAGCCAAGACTACATTTATCACTGAATGGGGAGCATTTATGTATCTAGTAATTCCATTTCGTATGTGCAATGCTCAAGCAACATTTCAAAGCTGTATGATGGAAATATTTAGTGAATTCCTACACAAGTTTCTAGCCATTTTCATGGATGATTTTATAGTCTTTTCTAAGGAAGAGATGCATTTATTATTCCTAGAAATCATCTTTGAAAGGTGCAAGGAAAAAAGAATCTTCCTGAATCCATTCAGGTCAGTCTTCATGGTTTGGAAAGTTTAGCTTCTAGGACATATTGTGTCCCGGGATGGTATTGAGATGGCCAATGATAAGGTGAAACGTGTCTAACAAGCTAAGGCACCCAAAACTGTGTTTGAATTAAGCTCATTCTTGGGCTATATCAACTTCTATAGAAGGTTCATTCATATGTTTGCAACCAAAGCCCTACCTTTATATGAGCTCACTAAGAAAAACGATAAGTTTATCTGAACCACTGAGTGTGAGGAAAGTTTCCAGTCTTTGAAAAATGTGATTATCAGCAAATGAGTCCTTCAACACCCAAACTCGGATGTCATTTTTCATGTCCATGTGCATGCTTCTAGATTGGAAATGGGAGCTATACTGGCCCAATCTGATGGAAAGACTAACACCCAATTTACTTTTCTAGTCGCAGGTTCAATATTGCTGAACAAGGATACACCACTACGGAAAACGAGGCACTGGGAATGGTGTTCACCGCAACTAAGTTTAGGCACTATTTGCTAGGAAAACTATTTCATTTTTATGTGGATCATCGGGCATTTTTTTAATCAACAAAGTTATTATTCAGGGCAGACTGATTCATTGGATTTTCCACAAACCCGGTAAGGTGCATTATGGTGTTGAATTTTTTGTCCAGAAGCACTGAAGTTTATTATGAGATATCCCTGAGAGATGAGCCAGTGGATGCTGAGTTATTCCAAGCTTCAACTGAAGAAAATCCAGATCCAGAATGGCAAGAAGTATATGATTTCCTTCAGAAAGGGGAATTCCTAGACACTTGGTCTCAGGATCAGAAGAAGACATTGATTGTCAAACGTTTGATGTTTACTCTTATTAGGGGTTACTTTATAGGTTGGGTGTGGATGGTGTTATCTAAAGATGTGTACCGATGCATGGCAGAATGCAGGTCATTACTGAAGCCCATAGTGGTGATTCAGTAGGTCATTTTTCTACTGTCATCACTTATGAGAAGATATTGCAAACAGGACTATGATGGCAAACTATGATAGCTGATGTCAAGGCATTTTGCAAAACTTATGATACATGCTAGAGACCAAGGATAGTGTAGCAAGCTAAAGGAATCTTGCATCAAGGAAGTTTCACTAGAGGACCATAACGAAGAGGTAAGCAAGACTAAAGGTTTGGAGTTGGATATTGCTCCAGAGGCTTGGCAGTCGAGCAAGACTTTATTATGTAGTGTCATAGACTTAGAGAAGGGTAATGCCTCTAGTCTACTGAAAGGTGTTATAAACTTGGAGATGGGTAATGCCTCCAGTTTATGTGAGGGTGTTCAGAGTAAGTTTGATGATCAATACGTTGCCAACCTTTTAAGGATGTTCCAGACTCCTCCACAACACATCATGGTGTTTGCATGGGATGCATCAGACCTACGGTTATGTTTAACCGCTAGAACATATAGAGGTAAGATCGGCATGGAGATAAGAGTTAAGGAGCCATGTATAGACAAAAGGCTGATAGAATGCAAGAATGAAGGTCTCATTCCCAATTTGGTGCAATTTTTTACAAACAGTGAATCCTCTCTATGGTGAGAGATAAGTGGGTTACGCTTGTATTTAAGCTGCAAGGTAGGTGGCTTACTATCAACATCAGAAAAGACAGCTGACATGTTTGAGCACACCCAAGAGAAGCATGATATGCTTGCAGGTTTTTCTAGTCATGGCAGTAAGCAAGGTTCTGAAGACAACTGGAGCTCACCACACCAACAAGGTGGCCATATATGGTGGATTCTTGGCACACTCTTGGGAATCATAATTTTCAGTTCTGCCTTTGCAGGAGCCAAGATGCTCATTTCTCCTCTCGCTACTGGTGGTTACAAATTTGGTCCTATTTGGCATGCAAATTTTATTGTTTGGATACTACAGACAATGATCCTATTCTTCACTTGGGATCCAGGAGGACACTGGCACAAAGTTTTGGAAGCCATGGGCTTCCATTTTAATAAATCGATACTATTCCAAGGAACAGGCTATCACCCAGACCTGTTGCAAATTCATGAATATCCCAGAAATCTCATCAGTGGCCAAATGGAATGTCTAGTTCAAAAGGCAACTCGATATCGACTCCTATAGATCAGTTGAAGAAGTATCAAAGTCAGGGCTAGAGACATGAATTCCTCTAGCCCAATGGGGAGGGCTAATGATAGCCGATTTTTAGAAATCAAAGGAAAAAAAAAGAAAAAAGGTTATTTTTCCTCTGCTAGAGCCTCGGCAACACCGTCGGAAGGCTCGACAATGCCTGGTCAACCTCACAGACCTAGCTTTTACTGGCATGGCCTCGTCACATGGCCAGCCTTATCACCCTCATGCCCTCACTCATCCATACCCCAGCATAGCAGGCTGCCCTTGGTTTCACTCTCCCCTCCCTCTCTCTCCCTCTTGTTTTATTCCCCTGGCAGGCTGTCGTAATCCATCTCTCCCTCCACCGATCTAACTCTCTTCCCCTCTCTCTGAGCAAAGGCCCCGCGGGCATGGAAGGAAATATCATCCCACTCTCTCTCTCATTTTTCCTACGCACCTCCCTCTTCCCCCCCCCTCTCTCCATTCTCGGCACACACTCTCTGTCCCTCATCCATTTCACCCTCTCTCTCTCTCTCTCTCTCTCTCTCTCTCACACACACACACACACACACACACACACACACACACACACACACACACACACACACACACACACACACACACACACACACACACACACACACACACACAAGGCGGCCACATGCCCGCAGGTGGCCCGACGCTGTTTATCACATCCCATGCAGGTGGCCTGACTATCCTCTCTCTCTATCTCTCTCGTGGCCTACAAGAAGCCGAAGTCTCTCTCTCTCTCTTTCTCTTATCCACACACACACACACACACACACACACACACACACACACACACACACACACACACACACACACACTCAGCCAACCCTTGCCATTTCCTCGGCCCGCTACACCCTCTCCCTCTCCCCCACACCATTGACTCCCTCCCCTCCTCTCATTTCTTATACCATGCAACCCATCCGTACGGGGGGATAATATCCCCTCTCTCTCTCACCCACACACCCCTACCTTACCCCACTTCGTTGCCACCCCCCCCCCCCCTTCCCTCGCTCTCTTGTCGGCGGCCCACAAGGCGCAGACCCCCCCGCCATCTCATTTCTCTCACTCTCTCTCTCTCTCTCTCTCTCTCTCTCTCTATCACACACACACACACACACACACACACACACACACACACACCGTTACTCCCTCTCCCTCTCCCCCACCCGCTCACTCACGTCCTCCCCCCTCGTTCTGTGCAGATGAACACGCCAAGCAAGTGCTAAAATATAAATAAATAAATAAAACTTATATTTCCCTTATGCCTCCGTTCCCACACACACACACACGTATACAAACACACACAGTCACCTACACACATACACACACACACACACACACACACACACACACACACACACACACACACACACACACGCCCCACTCATCTCACACTCTCTCATCACCTCTCTCGGCTCGGTAATCGATATCTCGCGCACGCCATACACAAACACATATACCCATACATATAAGCACTCACAAGCACATACACATACATACATAAATACACGGCATGCACACCCATACAACCAAATACACGCACGCATATACGCACGCACCAAAGAAAAGTAAAAAAAAACCAAAGGCAATCTACGTCATCAACGAAAAGAAAAGAAGACGGCCAAAATCACGCGACACCAACACCAAAAAGAACAAAGGCACCGAAGGCATGCCCCGACCGACCCCGAAAAGACGAACGCACTACACCGACGCACTGACAAAGCTGCCATTCACTGGCATCACGTGACCACAACACCCTCTGCAGTAAGCCGTAGGTTATTATCACCATTTATTTTCAGTTTCACCCAAGCCTTGTAAAAAGATCCCAACTTGTAAATTTCCCTCTCTCTAGGTGATGGTTACAAAAGCCCACCTAGAGGTTTTCATTATAATAACTCCCAAGACAAAGCAAGGGTCAACCACACAGGGCCCACCACCTTGCTTTGCCTCCCCTGATTAGATTACCCTAATCAAGCTGGATTGCCCTAATCTAAAGCAGCCAGCACCTATAAAAGGGCAATGAGAGGTCACTATTGGGGGGGGGGGGGGGGGGGGGGGGGGGGGGGGGGGGGGCAGCTCATGAGAGGTCAGCACTTGGTAGATTGTTAGTGGGAGGAATTGGTAATGTTCGCGTCACAAGAGGGGGGATTTAGTGTAATGGTTTGTTTGGGAACTGCATCATGTGAAGGGAGCTACGTCCACCTCTCAACTCCAATGGTTGATGAGCACACACACACACACACACACACACACACACACACACACACACACACACACACACACATTCTTGGTAGCAAGTTTCACATCACCGAGTCGTCTCTAGAGAATGCACCTAGTAGGTTCACTATCTCTCCCTCTATCTCTCTATCACCACGGTGTGCCACCTCGTTGGAAAGAAGATCATTTGTAAATACGGCAAGAAGTAATTCTCCCTCACACCCCTGAGGGCTTTCATCATTTGTTCATTCTCTCTATCTTCTCATTTTGTGTGTGTGTGTAAGTTCGTGATATCTCACATCACCATTGTCTGTGTCCTAGCCGCTCAAAGCTAGGTGGTGCTCCATGTTTGCTTTACCGTGACCAACTCGCGGCGTGCATCAACTCCCGACGTTTTAGAGGCCGTCGGGGTCCGTGTCTCGCTTTGCTCCCGTCAGTGACAAAGTCTTGGGTCGGTGGACATCATGGTGCGAAGAGTAAGTATGTGTTTGTTGTGAAAATCATATGCTTACCTGCACTGAATGTGAGGTTTTTTGTAAGTATGTGCCATCTTTCTTTGTTTTTTTAGAGGAAGAGGATGTTGCAGCAGCTGGGCACGGTGGGAAAAATGGACAGGCAGTCAAGGATGGACCAGATACCACAAAATCTGCTGCAAGTCATGCATGGGAGGAGGATGAGGATACTGCACATATAAGGGATGCTCTCTGGGATTTAAAGCATGGTGGTGTGGAAGGGAAAGGGACTAAGAAGGGACAACATTGTGATACCATGCAGGACAGTGAAGAAAACAGTGACTGTGAGGACAAAGATGCTAAAAGGAATAAAGACAATGTTGGAGGTAAAGCTCTTCACATAGTGGAGATGGATGGATTAGATGCTACTGCCAAGGGGCTTGAGGATCAAGTCACTAGCAAGGACGAGACATACAAAGGGAAGGTGCAGGGGAAAAGGCCACTATGGGGGAGGAGGACAAGAAGGGTGTTGAGGGGGAGGCCAAGAGGGGGGTGGAAGCCAGGGATGACAAATGTTCAGAGGATGCCAAGAAAGGGAACGACGGGGAGTCTAGGAAGAGGGAAGAGGCAGGAAAGGAAAAGGCAGGCAATGCAACGAAGGGGGACGGGCCCGAGGATGCCAAGAAGGAAGTGGCAGTGGAGGATGCAAAAGCGGATAGTACTGATGGGTGTGCGGATCCTGAAGCTGAAGATGCTGTGCAAAAGATTTCAAGTGATTCCACTGATTCGGTGACCCTGTCAGAGCTTTTTAGTCTACAAAGAAAGAAGCTCAACCGCGCTTGTGACCAGTTATCTCGTGCATGAAAGCTGTAGCCCTTCTCATATGCTTATGTATTTTGCACAATGTGCTTTTCATTCTACCAATACAATCAAATTTTGGCCTTTGTCTTTCATCAGTTGTGTTCCAATGTAACTATTCACTATGGTACAATACAATTTTCCAATGTTACTGATCACTATGGTACAATGCAGTTTTCCAATGTTACACTTCTACAGTGCAATACAATACCCAATTTGGTAATGTATAGTACAATGCAGTTTTCCAATGTTACACTGCAGTTTGGTACAATGAAATTTTCCAATGCTACACTTCTATTGTGCAATATTGTACCACAATATGATAATGTATAGTACAATGCAGTTTTCTAATGTTACACTTCTAGTGTGCCACAATATGATACTGTATAGTACCCAATTTTGTATCAACTTTGGTACAATAAAATATCAAATTCTATACAGTACAATATCAAATTTTGTACTTCTTGTGTGATAGTGGTGCTCTATTTTTTATATAATGTTTGCATTGTATATTTGCCACCACTCATTTGGACTGTTGGTATTGTAGTAAGATCTTGGTGGCAAGATGAGACACAACCAAACACAACACTTGCGCTGACCGTGAAGCTAAACTTGGCCGGCTAATTGTGCTTGACCTTAATGGGGTCTTATTGATAATCTACATAGAGCTGCCAGAAGGCCTTTGGGTTTTGGTGAATGAGCACCAACCACGGATCGTCCATCTCAATAGCTTGCTGTTTTGTTGTGTAAGGCCAAATGCTGACGAGTTCATACGAATTCTCAAGAAGAAAGCCAAGATAATTGTGTGGTCCTACTATAGAAGGCAAAAATTGATAGATATGTTGAACGCTTGCTTCCCCCAGCATGTGAGGCAGAAGTATTTTGCAGGTAACAATGCCTTGAGTGCTTTAGATGTTAAGCTACTCAGACTTCTAACCGCCTTTATGACATGGCATGTATAATATCACAAGAAGACTGTGAGACCTGGCGGCAGAGTATGGTGGAGGTGCCGCATGTGCTCGACAATGTGGCCAACAAGCCTGTTTTTCTGAAGAACCTACGGACAGTGTGGGCAAGGCACCCCCATTTTGATGCTAGCAACACAATACTGGTGGATGACTGCAGATACAACTCACTGAAAAACAACTAGGAAAATTATCTTGCCATTAGATCATATGAACCTCTGGTAGTTGAAAAAGATTACCCTTTTTACCTGCTGGACCGTATTTTGCCCTGGTTGCAAGGATGGATACACGATCTGTATCCAACAACATACACTCAAAAAAACCCAATTTTTGACACACAAGATGATGTCTCTACATACATTGTTGATTACTTCATATAGATGGAGAGGTACTCTTACAGATTAGATCTCCCTGACCTAGGAGATTCCTATATCATGTCACATAAAATGTAATGAAGATTCCTAAACTTCGGTACTTGAACCAATTTGTATCGTGTCGTGCACATATATAATGGAAACCCACTATTTTTGTACACTGTCTTGGAGCTTGAACTGTACTGTCTTTTTTTTGGTGTTGTCTAGTAGTTTCTAGTCTAAAAGCATCTTTTTTTAGATCCCTGATATTGGTGTTAATACAATGGTATTAGTAAGTACCAGTACTGTGTGTATCTGGGTGTTACACAGTACCTGATTTAGTACTCACAGTACCAACTTTTGGTACTTCCAAAGTACCAAATTGTCTGTTTGGTACTTGAACTGTACTGTCTTTTTTTTTTTGGTGTTGTCTAGTAGTTTCTAGTCTAAAAGTAGCTTTTGTAAGATCCTTGACATTGGTGTTAATACAATGGTATCAGCAAGTATCAGTACTGTGTATCTAGGTGTTACACAATACCTGCTTTGGTACTGGTACTCACAATACCAACTTTTAGTACTTCCAAAGTACCAAATTTTTTGTTTGGTACTATATGCTCTTTGTTATTGGTACTGTTAAGATTTTGTTACAGTACCCAGTTTGGTAGTCTACAATACCCAGTTTGGTAGTTTGTAGTACCAACATTGTATGCCAAGGTTTCTTCATCATTAATAAAGATATTCCTTTCAGTATATCATTTTCTCTCTCATACATTTCAGTTATATATTTGTCATTCTCACATATGGCACAGAGATCCCTTCACTCCCCTATTTTTCACATGGTATCAGAGTGAAGGGAAAGTTTTAAGAGACAGTGAGTAATGGGAGACCCTGTTGTGCATACTTGTATTTGATAGCCTAGGGTTGCAGCTTGGATCCATGGTCTTGTGATTATGCACAGTTGGCTAAAGTGCCAAATTTTGGTATTTCTTGTCATTATTTTGGTACTGGTTAGCACCCTTTCGGTACTGGTTAGTATTATTTTAGTTCTGGTTAGGGGAAAGTCTTAAGAGACAATGAGTAATTGGAGACCCTTGCTATGCATACTTGTATTTTAGTAGCCTAGGGTTGCAGCTTGGTTACATCAATCTCAAGTACTAAACAGAGGAAGTGAAGGATAGAAAGAACAACAGTAAACCATGAGGACAACAAGATATATCCAGACAGTTATTTTACATCAATCTCAAGTAAGTACTAAATAGAGGAAGTGAAGGATAGAAAGAACAACAGTAAACCATGAGGACAAAAATATATATTCTGACCAAGAGGAAAAGCATGGACTTGCCCACTTAGGGGTTTTGGCATTGTGTAACTTCAAGTATCATGGATGCACCATCATCATATGGCATGCTATTGTATATGTTCTCATATACTTCAGCAGATAACTTGAACTGATTAGCGACTCCAACAATAGGCTCCATCGGGAAACGTATGGCCCTTACAAGATGTGAGTAGATCATGACTATAGATAGGTGTCTGATCTAGTAAGCTATATGTATCAACGTTTCCTTCGACTTGGCCATAGTAGAAACCTTCAACAACCTTCCCGCCTCTAACAATCTTGTTATGCTATATATCCTTTTGTGATCTCACCGTCTGGTACAACTCCTTCGTGCATTTGATAAGGTAGAAGTCCTCTTTAGTCTCGGCTACTTTGACTGCAAAGTTATCCCCAATGGACAACATTTCACATAACATTTCAGGGCTTCCTTCATACAATGGCAAGTTAGAAACTTGGCTCATCGGCATAAAATCTGAATATCTGTCATCCTCCTCATCATCCTCTTCATCGTACCTTCTTGTATTTACAGACTCCGGCAGTGGTTTTATGGAAACATATTTCCATTCTTCTATGTGTAGTCTATTTTTGTATCTTCTCCATAGCCCACTCATACATGGATAACAGAAGCATGAAAGGGTTCGAAAGCGCACAACACACGAGTTGTCCTTTGAATACCCATCAACACAATGAAATGAGCGGGAGCCCACAATGCACTCACAGCCCCATTGGAGATCGCGTTGCACATAATCCATGCCAATAAGCCAGAAGACTCTTTGTGTAGTACACCTGTGAGACTGATCTCTTGGCTGAAATGTTGCGTTCAAAAAGTTCACCACATCAACCGCACACTTCATAGGCCAGCCATCTGGTTTCAATTCCTCATGTGTCAAGGTTCTCTTGATGACTTCCCCTGTCCCATCATGCTCTCCTTTTCCATGCCCGGATGCTGAGAAGTTATGCATCATGTGCAAGCCTGTCATCTGATAGTACCTAGCCACAAAATAGTAAGTTCTACGTGCTTTGAATTGTGAAGCCGCACCATCTGACCACACCCAATGGTGATGGAAACAATGTCCTTGTTGTTTCAACCATTTGTCATGAAACAAGAGACAATGTTGTACAAACAATGTATCATGCTGCTTGTCATCGGATATGTAAAAGTGCAGCGTCTTTTGAACACCACTTGCTGCATTTCTTACATAAGTGATGCGCACAAGTATTGTGACTTGGGTAGACCACCAATGCATTGATTGAATCTCATTCTGAATAATTCTCTGCAAAGTCAATAACTGATACAACGAAATTTCTAGGAAACTTGAGCAAACAATCCTTGAATTGTTGGGCTTGCTAACAAAAGACAAAGTTGTGCTTGATGAAGCCTGTGAGGTGGGCTGAAAATAGGCTAAGAAAAGCAGCACTTTTCATCCATCGCACAATCAAGTCCTTTCTCGTCTTCTCGCTCCCACCTGCATTGAGTCCTATTCCAACATCCATGAAGACGTTCATAGACACCTCCCTGCTATCCTCTGCTATCTCATCGTGACAAAATGTCAACTTCCGTACACCACATTGGGAGCAGTCCCCCATCAAGCATTTCTTGGCATGGTATTCACTAGCTCTTGGCTTTGGGCACATGATGGATTCCCACATACTAGTGATGTGCTGACATACTACCTGGTTTGCAAAACACTCTCCTATATCATCACTTCTGCAACACATGGAGCATGTGCAAAGGTGACCTTTCCCATGATGCCCAAACTTGTTTTTCCGCATCTGATTAAAAGCCTCTTTGAATTAGAGTATCTGCACATGGGATACACAGCAGCAGGTATACTGCTCTTTCAACTTCTGAACAAAGTACGACTTTAATGCCTCAAAGCATATAAGAGACACGACCAATGTAGGGTGAGTCCTCTTGAATCTTTGGTATAGCTCTACCTGTGGAACCAATACAATAAGAGTTAGAAAATATTCCAACTTCATGCAAATGGTAAAATGCCACTAATGTGCAGTAGTACAAAAATTGGTTGTATACAGTACCAAAGAATGTATTGTAGAACCAAAATTGGATGTAAGCAGTACCAAAGATTGTACTGTAGAACCAAAATCGGTTTCAAACATTACCAAAGATTGTTATGTACCAAAATTGGATGTACACACTACCAAAGCTTGTACTGTAGTACCAAAATAGGTTGTAAACAGTACCAAAGATAGTACTGAAGAACCAAAATTGGATGTAAAGAGTACCAAAGATTGTACTGTAGAACCAAAATTGGTTGTAAACAGTACCAAAGATACTAATGTACCAAAATTGGATGTACACATTACCAAAGATTGTACTTTAGAACCAAAATTGGATGTAAAAAGTACCAAAGATTGTACTGTAGAACCAAAATTGAATGTAAACAGTACCAAAGATAGTATTGTAGAACCAAAATTGGATGTAAACAGTACCAAATATTGTACTATAGAACCAAAATTGGTTGTAAACAGTACCAAAGATAGTACTATAGAACCCAAATAGGTTGTAAGCAGTACCAAAAATTTTACCATCTGTATGCTTTTGACTCATTTTAGAATTGTTTGCAGAAGAGTACCCATATGGAAACTTTGCAAATGCTTTGGTGATAAACAAGAATGTTTTGGTACTATACATGGAATAGTTTTGGTAATGCACAAAGACTTTGGTACTACACAAGTAGGCTTTGGTAAAATAGAGTGAGGCTTTGGTACTAAAGATTGAGGATTTGGTGCCTATAGGGATGGAAAAGGTACTATACAGACGCTTTGGTAATGTACAAATTGGCTTTGGAATCAATAGTATGCAGCAGACTACCAAATTTGGTACTGCACAGGGGCTTTGGTTCTTTACAGGATAGCTTTGGAACTACATAGGAGTGCATTGGTACTGTATATAACCTTTATAAGGTACTGTATACCACCACTACCATATAGCAGACTACCAAATTTGGTACTGCACAAGGGCTTTGGTTCTATAAAGGATAGCTCTGTAACCACCCACGAATGCACTGGTTCTGTATACAATCTTTGTAAGGTACTATATACCACTACTGCCATATAGTAGACCACCAAATTTGGTAGTCTTGACCAAATCGGCCTTAAGAATCACCAAATAAATTACAATTGCTAAGATTAGTTGGTACCTAAGAGTAATCGAGTAGATGCACAGGATGTTTGACAACACTTTTCCTTCCAATTCTCTTCTTACATATGTCCTTCTTGTTAGGTGAAACTCTGGTTTTTGATATCCAAAAGGGAGCTGAGGTTAATCGAGATCGAGAGTGTCACTAGCAAAAGACTCTATTCTAACCGTAGCTTTTGGCTCTTCAATAGCATCAAAAGAGCTGGCTTCCACCACTCTCATGCCCTTTGCTTCTCTTTCCAGCTTTCCCTTGCTCTTGAGCTCAGTATACAATTGTTGCACAAGTTGTATGCGAGTAGCTATGCCTGGCAAAGTAATGATCTCAAGATTTTGTAGATCCTGAAAAGTCTTCACAATCTGTTCAATAGACTGCTTGACCATGTTCAATAATGAACCCGATGTCATTAGAGATATGTCAAAAGAAGTGAGCGTAAATGCCCACTAAATTTGCTCAAATACAGACTTCACTAAGGCCTCTGTGAATTGGTAATAATTTTTCGTAGCAGAGGGGTTTAGGCAACAACGAAGCTCAGGCTCTGACATGTGATGAAAGTGACGTACTATCACTTTGAAGGCAAATATTCATTGATGTTTTTCCAACTTAGTATCCACCATATCTGCAAGGTATAATTTTAAAACATAAACGTTATCGGAGGAGAGGGGAAACTATCAAAATCGTGTCATGATGTTAATCCATACACAATTGACATAAGTCATAGCAAACAATGATATATTATGATTGCAATACATACATTGTACAATAGAGAGGAGAATACACAAAGAGAGAGATGGAGAGAGGTGAACAGACCAGGAGTGTGAGGGACACTCATCACAAAGAACTGGACCCTGTTATGTGTGTTACATAATACACGTAAATGATTGGAGTGTGAATGTGAACAACCCTGCTTGTGTGAGGTATGCTCAACACAAGTCCTAGACATTGCTCTAATGCCGATTGATAGTTTAATCAATCTAATCCCCGATGACGTGTGTGGAATGTACAACACAACCATCAACAAAAAATTTAAGAATCTCAGATTGTGGCCAAACATTGTGCATATTGATGAGTGGCGTATCTACCGATCAAAAAGTACAAGGGCAAGGCGTGTCATGTTAAGATGAAGAGGGCATATGTATGCGTCTCTCCACTCTTAGGTAGACAAACGTATCCCTCATATTTTTATGTAGTAAGAATGATGATGTGACTTAATCCATTCCCTGATGAAGTGTGTGGAACTCACAACAAAAACATCAGCGAGAACAACTTAACAATCTCAGATGCAGGCCCAATATCATATGTATCTACATCCAAGACAACACCAAGTCATCTAGTGATGAACAATGACATGTCTTTGGAGTTTGAAGAACAAGAGTAAACAGTACATCACACAGAGATGAATACGGCATAAACTATGCATCTCTCCACTCTCTGTTTGACGAGCAGAACTCTTGCGTTTCTACGCGATACAAACAATGATTTGAGCTGACCTAAAATTGAGAAACCTATAGGTCACTCTGAAGTGAGAGATGTAGCATCATGCCTACTACACTCCACGAGTCGACCACTAAATTCAAACTTAGCCATGTGATGAGAGATAGACTACTGCACCACACGAGTGAGAATCTATGTATGTCCTAAAACCTTTCTCTGCAGTGAGCCAAGTGGCTGCACAACACGAGAAAAGTGACTAGTTTCTACTCACTTCTGGAGCGAGCTGGATGGCTACACACCACGAAGTGGCATATTACCTGCAAGCCAACTCTGTGATGAGAAAAAAAACAATGCACCACATAAGTCCTGGCACAATACACAAAACAAGTTAGAACAAATGGTAACAACTTTAAAATTATACCTCAAACTTCAGCTGTCTATTGTTCTTTCTCCTGCAAAGCCTGCAAAGCAGTCACTGGTGTTGATCGAAATCGGCCATGGTCCTTATGTAAGTATTTATTCGATCAAAAGACCTTTTGATCGAAAGATATTTCAATCAAAATATCTTTCGATCAAAAAGAAATAAAACGGTTATTCGTCAGTGAGAACATTGGAGCAGGTGATGTTGCACCATCCTTCTAGGGTACTCGGACATGGGAGAGAGGAGATGGCAGTGGTCATGAAAATGGTTCAAAGGCACAATTCATGTGGTTCTACAATGATAGTGTAGATCACACCTTGCAAATATGTAACACTATCACTCAATGCCCTACAAGGATCGCAAGTATATGGCAAGTGGAAGAGGGAACAAATATGAATGCTTCTAGGTTGCTAGAATTGGAGACAAGAGGCTTCACAGTAGAGAAGATTGCAGTCAAGGAAACCAACAATGTGTGTTATTAGCCAGGAGTATCAATTCAAGCCTCCAAGATAATTGAGTCAATAGTAAACATGGAAGCTCATATTTTGTAGCACACTGTTGTGAAGGCCGGCGTACATGTAAAATTTATTCTCAAGACATCTACTTCATAAGTTTGAGGTGAGAGGTATGAAGTACATATTGTAGGTAGCTCGATGTGTACATGTGGAGACTTTGCAGAACAAGTGACACAAAGAAAACCATATATGACATGCAAGCATATTTACTACATCTTCCTCCGCTATTTTGGCTTGGATTTAAAGTACAATATGTTTATCCATCAGAGAAAGCTAAGGAGTGAGGATCTGTTTTGTGTCTTCAGCTCTCGTCGGGAAGCATAATGCATAATTATAATTAAATTGTGTCGATCACATCCCTTGGTGCCAATATGCAATTGCGGCACAAATTGTAATTGATGATTTTATATTGTAATTTTTTTTTCTGGTTTTCATCAATTAAGATAGTGGATTGTGTCTTTTTGTTCTTGTGATATATGCAAAGCACATTTTTTGGTTACTGCAAGTTATATGCTGAATTAATATTGTAATGTTTTATGGAGAATCTCATGATCTTAAAAGGTTGCTTGTATCTTCTAGTGCCTCTAGTAAGTTCAAAGCATTCTATTTTTTGATAAGCATGTTCTTTTGAAGGTTCAATTAGTTGCGAGAAAAAAAAATCTCCCTCGAAAAATCTCTCTCAAATATTGCTCCATGGAAAGGCTTTGGAAAAGCTCTCTCTTAATCTCCCTCCAAAAGCTCTGTCCATTCCCATTCATGGGCAGGGATTCGTCAATCTTTTCTCGCAATTGTTTCCTATGCAATATTTCAAGGTTTTATTTGGTGAATCCCATTATGTCCATCTTTTCCATGGTACCTTGCAGATCCCTCCATAGGTGTGGTCTTATCTTGAGTAGCTCCCCCAATGTGAGGGTACACTAGATAGGAGTCGAAAAGATGGACTGCAAATTCTCTACATCCAAAATATGCTTTGGTCTATTCAGTTTTGTGGTTTTATAGACCAATGATTTTTTCTTGTTTTCTCCTAAGTATGATGGTAATGTTTTCTTGTCTACTTTGATCCCCAATCTCTATGCAAAGATTGTTCATCGAGCTCCATGAGTGGTTGATCTAGCCCAACTTCCTTGATTGGAGCTGACTTCAGTGATAGTCTTCTATCATTTACCTCTCTAACTCATTCCCACAGATGGTTTGGCCAATCTTCTTCAACTAAGGGGATTCCATCTAGCCCTTCCTCATTGTCTAGGACTATTATTTCAGGTTTTCTAGTTCTTGCTAAGTAATCCCTTGGTTCCTTAGAGTACTTTGTTTTTCCAATTTCTAGATTGGTCTCTATTTTGGCTGGTTTTCCTATGCTTTTCAATTTTGGCTTTTGCTTCTTCAACATTGATTGCGTGATTTTCATTAAGTTTCTGTAAGCTTCTAGCTTTGCTGCTTCCATCTCAAGTGTTGCGTAGTTTTCCATTTTGTTTCCAATGTTTGACATGCTTTTAATCTCGCTTAGAAAGATTTCAAGGTTAATTGATTCATATATTTTATCTACCAACACAAACCCTCCCGAGCTTGGTTTTGTTTCCTTAAATTCTGATGGCATCAATGAGTCATTTTCTCAACTTTTTTTTGAACTTTTGCTTTGGCTTCCCTTCATTGTTTCTGTCTTCTAAGGTCATATCAGTTGCATCTCTCTTTCTTGGAGTCCTTTGAAGGCTTCCTGGGTGTATCCATCCCACTTGTACTATTCTATCTATTTTTCTGGGCTTGTGCATGGGTAACTACCCCATTCAAAACATTAGGTTCACCCTTCAAGGATCTTCTTGACATGATATTGAACTATGCTTACGGTTGCCTTCCCTTTGTTATCCAGATTTGTAGGAAAGTCATCAAGAAAATGTCTGCTATTTTGTACACATTGCATGCAATAATAAGCCTCAATTAGTCTAGCATTCTTATAAAGCCTCAATTAGTCTATCATTCTTATATGGCTCTAGACTATCATTTTTCCAATGTTTTCCTGAACCACAATTATGGCTATTCCCTATTCTTGGCTTAGGAATTGGCTTCATCATGGGTGGCCTAGCTCCCTAGTTTGCAATACCGGTACTGCATCAAGAGGTGCTTGATATTGTTCTACCATGCAAGACGTTGATTTAGTGTACCACTCATCCTCTACTCCCACAATTTTTGAACTTGCTTTGTTATATGATGTGACTTGTACTAGAGTCTTCTCCTCCACTTGCCCTTCAAGAAACATGTACTTGACCGACACATCATTGTTTCCTAGTAGCGGTGGCTACTAACCTAATACAAGCTATGGTCTCTCCATAGCCATAGAAAATTTTTGAATTGGTATTGAGTTAGGCGGATACCTATACATAAATTGATCTAGTTTTCTCACTCTGAGTATTCTTAATTGTGCTTTCTTCATTGAAGAGACTGAGCATCCAACTACGTCATGTCATCAAGTTTATAGACAAGGAATCGACCAACAAATTAGACCGTGTTCCTATCTTGGAACAAGCATGCACTGGTCTTGTAGGAGGTCATTTCTCCCATGAAACCACAACTAGAGCTATATTGATGGTGAGTATTTGGTGGCCAAATCTGTTTGTTGATGCTAAGGAGTTCTTTCAACGATGCAACTCTCGTCAACAAGTAAAAATGCCAACCAAAATTGATAGTATGCCATTGTGATGTATGCTGGGAGAACACACATTCTCTAAGTAGAAAATTGACTTTGTTGGTTCAATACAACCACCTGCATACAAGACTCAAGCACAATACATTATTGTGGCCACAGAGTACTTGACAGAAGCAAAAGCCAATAGGAGCACACTTTCTCAACAACAAGGTGATAGAACATTTGTTAAATGAGTTTATGGTAATCCATAACATATTAATACCCTATAATCCTTAAGCAAATGGACAAGCCAAATATACAAAAAAGATCTTCAGCTTAGTGCTTACTAAGACTATCTGTTTGAGAAGAACTGATTGGGAAATGAATCTTCAGTCACTTATAGAGTGTCATTCAAAATGTCTCTGAACGCCACTCTCTTTAACTTGGTCTATGGACTTGATGCTATATTATCAATGGAATTTTTATTCCCAACCCTTAGAGTTGCATAGGAGTTAGAATGGAACGAACATAAGTTGTCAGAATGACTTGAGGACTTGGAACGATTAGATGAGTAGAGACTAGCAGCCATAGCACATATGTATAACTAGAAAGAAAAACAAAAACAATTCAAACAAGGAGACTCGGTATTGATTTACTCATTGAAATGTGACACCCCTAAATTTAAGAAAAAGGGACATGGTCCTTTCGTAATCAAGAGTGTTACGCCTAGTGGGGCAATTAAACCGGCCAATGTAGATGGGGAGATTATGGAAAATTGGATTATTGGATGTCGTCTTCAAAAATACCATTTTCCATTGACTAATGATCTCTTGCAAAGAATGCATGCAACAAAAGCTTAAACAAAAACACGTCATTGAGGAGGCTCAAGTGGAAGTACACATTCAAATTTTGAAGAGAAAGCCCGCAATGCAACCAATCCCTAAAGTTTTGCCATTCAATACCCTTTAGTTCACCATCACTATTTTACTCAGTCTTTAGCAGAAGATGAAGTGAAAATAGATCATGAATGGCTAGATGGATTGGACACGCGGATGACATCTACCTTGAAAGATGGGTTCAGAGTTAAAGCACTAACCAACACAGGTGCACGACTCAATGCAGTACACTATTTGACATACAAAAGAGCGACAACCAAACCATTGGAATACTACAGAGCTAAAGTCAAGGGTTGTCATAAGGAATTCACATGAGCATTGGGGTTGATCAATCTCAATATCTTTGTGCATGGATTTTTGTGCCCACACATGTTTATTTGCATTCCTAATGAGCACATGAATGAAGATATTGTGTAAGGACTTCCATGGATGAGAACATATAAAGATGTCCAGGATTGGCATGACAAAGTCCTTAAATTAACACTCAAAGGCGGACAATTAAGAGTTCCATTTTTTCACAACCATGAAGAGTGGAAGACCACTCTCAAAACTCCAAAGTTACATGACAATATGATCAACTCAGGACCAATATCCACTATTTGACACCGCATCCATCTTCATACAATCGGCATGCAAGGAGCCATGCAATTTTGGGTACCAAAAGCTCAGCTCACCAACAATTCAAAGAAAATTTGGGTGCCTAAGCAACTATGGCATACTCAAACAACATCGACACCCCTTGAGGTCACCGCTCAAGACCTACCTCTTACACCGCATAGTGTTTTTAATTGCATTGATCTCAACAGCATGGTAGAGCCAAATGCGGCTATGCATCGACACGACTTGACAAACCATGCATTGAATTGCATGGGCTACACTTTGTCATCCCGGAGGACTGAGGCAAGGAGGGGGGAGACATTCTAAATGTGGACCCAACTAACTAAAATAGACCAAAAAAAGGGCAGTGTTATGATGTGTTTGTATGCTGATGTGTGATTTTTTGTACGTCAAAAGTAAAATGACTTTGTAAGTAAAGTGAAGGGGACTTTGTAATATGATAGCCCTTATGTGTGCGTAAATATCACCAAAAAAGTCAAAAATATTGTATTTTTTACTCTTTTTGCGTGTGTTTTTTGGCCAAAAAAGTGATCAAAATGGAGAAATCCACAAAAATATGTCTAAGTCTAGTGTTTATGTGTGTTTAGGTAATTTTTGGATTGGTTTTCTATTTTTTGGATAACTAAAAAGGATCAAAATTCGAAAATAAATAGTAAACAAGGTCAGATGGAGAAACAAAAGATACCTTGATGGTCAAGAAGGGAAGACACAATGACAAAACGCCTAAATTGGCCTGACAATGCATGATTTGGTGAATTTCTCAGAAAAGGAGCAATCGGAATCCAAACGATGAAAAGGATTATAAGGGCCCCATCTTTATACCTCGAGCCCCATCTTTCCTAGAATGGAGGATTAAGGGTCCCACCTTTACTCCAAATTTCATCTTTCCCATTTTTGCTTTTCTTTGGGGGCAATGGGCACTGTTATTTTAGGCGAGGCACAATTTATGTTTTAAGATAAGATGCTTAACTAACAAAGAGGTATTTTGCACGCATCAAGGTTGGGTTTGAGATGGCATCTTCAAAGTTGTCATCTCAATGATGACCTTGAGGCGCATACAATTGAAGAGATGCCAAGTTCCTAAGGGAGTAAGTGTTTGGAGTGGGGACTCAAGAGATAGGACGAAGAGTAGCTATTGGTTATAACGAGGTGGAGTGTTTAGCAGAAAGCAATGGTTTCCCAAAATAGAGGATTAAGGGCCCCATATTTATACCTTGAGCCCCATATTTCCCGGAATAGAGGATTAAGGGCCCCATCTTTACTACAAATTTCATCTTTCCCATTTTTGCTTTTCTTAGAGGGCACTAGGTAGTCCTTTTTTAGGCGAGGCACAATTTATATTTTTAGATAAGGTGTTGAACTTATTTAGAGGTATTTTGCACGCAACAAGGTTGGGGTTGAGATTGCACCTTCAAAGTCGTCTTCTGGTTGATGACCTTGAGGTGAGAATAATTGAAGGTATGCCAAGTTCCTAAAGGAGAAAGTGTTTGGAGTGGGGACTCAGGAGAGAGGACAAACAACGGGCGACGGTGATAACGAGGTGGAGTTTTTATTTGTTTCCTAAAAGCAATGGTTTTTGAGAATAGAGGATTAAGGGACTTATGTTTATACATCAAGCCCCATCTTTCCAAGAATGAAGGATTAAGGGCCCCATCTTTACTCCAAATTTCATCTTTTCCAATTTTGTTTTTCTTATGGGGCATTGGGCACTACTTTTTTACACTAGGCACAATATATGTTTTTAAAAAAGATATTGAACTTACTAAGAGGTACTTGGCATGCACAAGGGTTTGGGTTGAGATGGCACCTTCACATTTATCTTCTCGTTGATGACCTTGAGGTGCAGATAGTTGAAGAGATGCGAAGTTCCTAAGTGAGCAGTGGGGACTCGGGAGAGATGATAAATAGCAGGCGGCAGTGAGAGTCATCTCAGGATTGAGGACAATCCAAGAAATGATGGGCTATTCCCTCATGGCCGCACTGAGCACTCAACCACGATTTTCCAGGAAGCCACACATAGGATGCGACAATATTGGGCCATGATAAAACCAGAGAGTAGTCAAAGGAAAAGAGAACGTGATGCATCATGCTTGTCAACGCCTGAAGATATGAGTACAATTTGAAAAACAATGGTTCTTTGTTGGTAAGAAGCTACAAAAGGCATGAATTGCAAAACTAAGAAAGACACCTTTTGATTGCTTCTAGAGAAGCCAGCCTATCGACGGTTGCACTATGGATTAGAGAACTGTATCCTCTCCAACATACAATGAACAACCACCAAAGTCAAAGAATCCTTGTCTCAAGAGTAGCTAAAGCTAAAAAGAGCTTTGTGCATGATATTGGTGAATAGAGAAGGGGATCGATCAAGGTCTATAAGCAATTCGAAGATGGCAAGGTTCACAGGGTTGCATCAACAAAATTTTGCAGCAGCTAATTCACGATTAAAATAGGTTGGGGCAAGAGCATTTCCATTGCAATTGTGCCAACGTCAACAACCTAAAAGTCATTGCATCACACAGGAGATAAGAGAAATTGTTTTTTCTTTTTGGCAAATAGAGATGTAAGTGTCCCCAAACAAAAAGGATGTGTGTCAAAAAAGTCTGCGGTGAAAATCTTACATAAAACATCCAATACATTTGCTTGACAAGTCACAAGTATGCTCCAAAAGTGCTTAAATTATTTTGTTCTCTTGCATGCTCTAGTATATGTACCATGCATATAGGTAGTAACTACATATAGGTAGTATTACATAAGGTATAATGTTGTCTATGAAGCGCCAAAGGTGTGTACTGTAACTACAAAAGGTAATCTTTTGGTACCCTTGGAGCAAAACTCAAATATAGTTTACTATCACCATTGCAAGCACCATAGGTATAGTATATATGAACTCTGCAACCACCAATATATACTCATGGATATCCTAAAATACTTGGAACCATGAAGAATACCTTCACCCTGGGTAGAAGCTAGCATGAGGTCAAACAAGTACTTCAAGTATACATAAAAGAAAGAAAAGGTGCATAGACTACGTACTTCAACACCAAAGACCATATTAGGTATTTTGGTAAAAATCTCACATTATGGGAATCTCCAAATCGACCGAATTCATGTAATTTGGGAATTTTCCACTTAAAGTGGAAAAAATTGAGGTGTGTGGCTAGTAAATAAAGTGAAAATCTCATAGGATTGTGGTGTTGATAAACACCAAAAGTCAAGAGGATGTACAACACATGGATTTGAATAATAACTATAAATTACATAAAACAAAGGAAGATACAAAAAGATTTTGTTTACAAATTGACTAGTATAGTCACAAATAGAAGCTCCACATAATTCTACTCCACATTTGATACCATATCTGAACTTTGATCCAAGTGTGGCTGATGTGCACGAGTGAGGCCTTCTTTGGCTTTTAGAGCATGTCTTTCTGGAATCTTTATTCTAGAAAATGGTCCCTTCTTTGTTGGTGTAGGTCCAGGGACCAAACAATTGCATCTATAGTTTCCCACACTTGTGGGTCCTTATAGTTGACAGCCCATAACCCTTCCAACAATTACTGTAAGCTTGAGTATCTGTCATCCCACTTTTTCTCGCGCAAGGTGCCCAATATTGAATCAAGAGTTTTCTGTAGTTTGTGTGTGATGGCTCATTATCAATGTCAGATAAAGCATTGCAAGCCACACTGGATAGATTTCTGTGTCACTCGGAACAAGCATAAGAAAGTCACCTTGGTGCACATCAGACATAGGGTCAAACTCTTCCCTTGGCCTATCTCGTTGAGGCCCACAAAAATGATCGTTCAACTCTTCAAGCCTAGGAATCTTTCTGCTCCTTGTTGCAAATTCATTGTAGTGCTTTGTAGATGAGAATATTCTTGAGTTTTTGGCCCAAATATTTTCATACAAGACTCCCTTGATATGATTGCTTTTCCAATCTCTTCAATTACCTTACTCCAATAATCTATCACGGGTCTATAATATCGCGGAATACTTGAACCATTCCCTAAATTTTTCCAAAATTTTATATAGTTCTTTAGCCCCAAAATGACTTCTTCGTGGCCTTGACATACTCCGCCATTTGTACTAGAGGTGGATCTCCATGTGGTAACATTGGCTTGCCTTCTGTGTCTGTTTTCCAAAGGCGAATACTTCCACTCCAACTTGATACACCTACATGTGCCTTATATTGCATCATTGGTGTCTCATCCTGCATAAAGAACCTGAACTGAAGCGGTTTGGAATGTCCAACAAGTATGTCTTGTCCATCACAAAGATAGCCATCACAATATTGCTTGAAATCAGGGATCTTTGTGAGAAAAAATGGAGCTGGAGATGAAGATGAGCTGTTTCGTAATGTATCCATCAAATGTGGCAAAGTATAGGTTTGTGTAACTCTCAACTTCTCTGAAAACCTACTAAACATGGCGTCTATGTCCTCATGTGTATGCCCAACCATTAAAAATCCCAGCTGGATGGTTTTGAAAACACCCCTTGCAACAAGCATTGACAAATAGGCAAATAAGTATCGATTTTTGTTTTCCCCTGCACAATTATCCAATTGTAGCAACAAGTTCTCTGGCAATCTGCGAAATGTTGACCCCAATTCCTCTTCTGCAATTTCTGACGACTGCACAATGGGCTCTTTTCCATCACTCAAGTTATGGTAGTCCAAAGCATCCCTTGAGTTCAAAGCATGTAGTAGTGAAATATTGCTCCTTGGAAGTCCATTTGTTACTAGATCACCAAGAGGATGCTTATCTATCCTCTCGAGGTTATGTAAACAATTAGCAATTGAGCCAATTGTAAGATTTGGATCAGCTGGCCACAAACCATTCAAGACAAAGTGTCCGTAATGACCTTCTCCATGTCCATGAGTGATCATGCCAATCAATGCCACCTGCAGATTATATCCTGAATCCACACCCTTGGGAACAATGCGTAATCTAGGAATGGCAGTCTTCTTTTGATCCATCTTATCATGGATTATGCATACATATTTTTGTGGTTGAGTTTCTGAATACGTGCGCCATGCATAATATAGGCTTCTGCAACTCTTTTGTTGTGCCATGTGAACTTCTCTCTCCCTCAAGAGAAGAGCTCTCTCTTCAAGAGAAGGTTTAGCTTCTAACCTTGCCTTGATTGAACTACAAATATTGCACTTAGAGAACTCACTCGTCTTTGTTAAAGTGACATGTGGGTACTCTTTGTTCCAAATTCTACCAAAAGAAGATTGGGATAGCTTCTTCTCATAGCCCATTTGGTCAAGTGTCGTGTTGATTTCACATAAAATATCCACTTGTTTGTATGTTGATGGAATCACCAATTGAGTCTCTCTTGAGCCATCTAGCAGTGTTCTACTTCTATGTGGCATTTTCTCAGAGTTATTTTCCACAAACTCGTTTAGTAGTGCTCTTGCTAAACTAGTATGTTGAAGTCCCCTTCTCAATGTACATGTGTTCCCATGTACATATTGGCGCACACCATTTTCAAAGTTCTCCTTGTATCGATAAAATGATGTCTTTGGTATTCCATGTAGCTCATACCATGCTCTACAACAAACAATAGAGCCATTTAGCCTGAATTGGTATCGTGACTTCTCATCTTTCTGATAACATATAGAAAGAACATCATAAACATAATTAGTGCGTGATTTTTGAGACTCTCCCCAAAATTGTTGTCGTAACCTTGTCACCATATCACGATCTGCAAATTGGCAGCATTTTTGTGCACAACAATCAATGCATGATACCCTTTGAATTGATTTGTTTGAAAGGTAAAAAGTCGAAGCTGGTGCTGCTTTTGATTTTTGAGTCCTGTTCATGAAAGTGTATCGTCTCTTCCTTGACAACTGGACAACATTACTCCCATCAAGTTTTTTTCCAACATTGCCATCGTTGGATACATCCTCATATGTAGCATGCATGCCATCAACAGGAACAAAGCGTTGTAATGGGCTCCCATTCAACATTGTTGTCTGCTTGATGGGCCACTTTAGCAAAGTGATGCTACCCACTTCAACCACATCATGAATGCTTGCATTTTCTCTTTCAATACCCACACCCACACAATCAGGACCAAGTTCCTGAAAGTTGACATAATCATGTGGAAATACATATAAGATGGTCCCTTCATTCATGGTTTGCATCATTGTGTCATCTTTTAAAAGGACCCTCTGATTTCTCCAAGACTCTCGAATCATTGCTTCAAATTCTGGGCTTGTCATAGGTATTGCATCTGTAACTAGAGGATCAGAATGATCATGTTCTTCATCACCATTGTAGCTTTCGTGTGGATCAATTAAGTTCCCATTTAATACAAAAGATTGCAAAAGAAGCTTTGACCATCGAACAGCACTCCATAATGAGCCTTGGAGAGATGAAGTATCCATTGTAGGAAAAGGTAGGACCACATCCTTCAAGCATTCCTCCACTAGTATGGAGACATTTCCCAGCCCTATCTTTGTACCACCACAAGTGGAATATGGATCTGTTCTACACACACAACCAATACCAACGATTTCATTGTCAAGTATCATATGTACTTTCTCCCCAGATTCGAAGTCCATCCTGTAAGTAAAAAGATTACATTGTTAAATCCATAGTTATAGAAAAATACTCTTCAAACCAAAAATCATGCTACAACATGAAAAAGGTTTGCATAGGTTGGACAAGTGGTGAACCTTGAGACCAAATCCTCCTTGCTATATTAATGAAACAAGGTTGGACAAGTGGTGGACCTTGAAACCAAAGCCTCTTTGCTATATGAGAGCATAGGTTGGACAAGTGGTGGACCTAGTTGTAATACCCACTGCCACCTATCAACTACTATAGGACTATGCTTTCCAATGTCCAAGTATCCCTTGAGTCTTTCAAGGTTGAACACGTGGTGGACCTTGAAACAAAAATCCCCTTTCTATATCAGAGCATAGCTTGGACAAGTGGTGGACCTAGTTATAATGCCCAATATCCAAGGTGAAATACCTTAGGACTTTGCTACCTTGCTTGCCAATGTTTACGTAGCCCCTCATTTCTTTAATGGAAGTAAGGTTGGACAAGTGGTGGACCTTGAAACCAAAGCCTCTTTGCTATATAAGAGCATAGGTTGGACCTAGTTTTAATACCCACTGCCACCTATCAACTACTATAAGACTATGCTTTCCAATGTCCAAGTATCCCTTGAGTCTTTCAAGGTTGAACACGTGGTGGACCTTGAAACAAAAATCCCCTTTCTATATTAGAAAGGTTGAACACATGGTGGACCTTGAAACGAAAATCCCCTTTCTTTATCAGAGCATAGCTTGGACAAGTGGTGGACCTAGTTATAATGCCCAATATCCAAGGTGAAATACCTTAGGACTTTGCTACCTTGCTTGCCAATGTTTACGTAGCCCCTCATTTCTTTAATGGAAGTAAGGTTGGACAAGTGGTGGACCTTGAAACCAAAGCCTCTTTGCTATATAAGAGCATAGGTTGGACCTAGTTTTAATACCCACTGCCACCTATCAACTACTATAAGACTATGCTTTCCAATGTCCAAGTATCCCTTGAGTCTTTCAAGGTTGAACACGTGGTGGACCTTGAAACAAAAATCCCCTTTCTATATTAGAAAGGTTGAACACATGGTGGACCTTTAAACGAAAATCCCCTTTCTTTATCAGAGCATAGCTTGGACAAGTGGTGGACCTAGTTATAATGCCCAATATCCAAGGTGAAACACCTTAGAACCTTGCTACCTTGCTTGCCAATGTTTACGTAGCCCCTCATTTCTTTAATGGAAGCAAGGTTGGACAAGTGGTGGACCTTGAAAGCAAAGCCTCTTTGCGATATGAGAGCATAGGTTGGACCTAGTTGTAATACCCACTGCCACCTATCAACTACTATAGGACTATGCTTTCCAATGTCCAAGTATCCCTTGAGTCTTGCAAGGTTGAACACGTGGTGGACCTTGAAACCAAAATCCCCTTTCCATATCAGAGCATAGCTTGGACAAGTGGTGGACCTAGTTATAAAGCCCCTCCTTTCTTTAATGGAAGAAAGGTTGGAAAAGTGGTGAATCTTGAAACCCAAACCCTTTGGCTATATATAGAGGATATCTTGGACAAGTGGTGGCTTAGTTGTAGTATCCAATGTCCAAGGTCCAAGGTGAACTATGTAAAGACCTTACTTCCAAAAACAGAGTCGTACAAGTGGCTCTCCTTGAAACCAAAACCTCCTTAGTGTATTAGAACATAGCTTGGAGAAGTGGTGGACTTAGTTGTAATGGTGAATGTCCAAAGCAAACTATTATAGGACCTTGCTTCCCAAATCAAGTTTGGACAAGTGGTGGATCTTGAAACCAAAACCCCCTTACTCTATTAGAGCATAGCTTAGATAAGTGGTGGACCTAGCTGCCATGGAAAATGTTCAATCTGAACTGCTGCAAGACCTTGCTATTAAATGTCTAAGTAGAGCTAGCTTCTTTAATGGAATCAAGGTTGGGAAAGTGGTGCATCTTGAAACCAAAAGCCCTTTATTGTATTAGAGCATAGCTTGGACAAGTGAGGGACCTAGTTTTAATGTGTGATGTCCAAAGAAAAGTATTACAAGACCTTGCTTTCCAATATTTGAATTGGTCAAGTGGTTAAAACTAAGTATAAAACTTTGACCATTTTCTTCTCGAATTGCCAAAAAGCTAGTTTTAGACACCCCTAAATGAAAATGGTTTAGGGTGGCCTTAAACAATGTTTTTTCAAAGACTTGAACAAAAGGGTTGTCGAAGAGTAATGACAATTTATTGTGGCTTGAAGTGCCTGAGTATGTGAAAACAAGCCTAGGTTTTCCACGAGGCAAAAGGTGACATAATAAGAACATTGGAAAGTTAGGATTGACCATGTGGCCTAAACTTTGGCAAGTGAAGTGGTGGCCAAGTTTTGTGGCACAGTGTGCACTTGGTCCTATATGTGTTGACCACTTGGCTAAATCTAGGACCATAAGGCCAAACCTTTGGCACCTTAAATATAGTATGGGACATAATCTAGAACTGCTATAGTAAATTAGTAGTATAGCTAATATGTTAATATTTGTATTATATTTAAGTATGTGCTAATATAATTTATGTTCAAAATTTCACTAATGAAGAATGTTCCCATTTAGCACTCCAGATGCGGGGTCTTAGGGCAATGCCACAATGGGGTGACAAGGCAGCGCTTCCACGTGAGGTTTGGGGATAGCGCTCTTGATGGGGATGTGGAATATAGCGCTCTCGATGGCGGGGCTTGGAGGTTGATTTTGGGATATTGTTCTGGGCGGGTCCTGGGGCAGCGCCCCAGGCGGGGTCCGGGGCAGCGCCCCGGGCGGGGTCAAGGGCGCGCCCAAAGATTTTTTTTTTTTAAAGTGAATTCCTAGTATAGAGTTATGCATGTTTTTCATATTTTCAACCATGATTTCTTTAATTTTGGCCGTGTGAATTGGTTAATTTTTTATATTGCTTTTGTTTTTTTAATCCTATGATAAAACATGGACTTGTAGCATACGTGGCATTCTAATAAACCCTATCAAGATTAGGCACACAGAGAGCGCACGAGAAACGCACACAGAGAAAGCAGGCGAGCAGCAAAAACACAGAAAGCGCACACGGATCGCACACAGTTGGAGTATACGCGCGCGTAGAGGAGCAAGCTCGGCATCGTACACAACACACAGGTGGAGTGCACAGGATTGAAAGTTCGCGCACAAGACAAAGAAACAGCAGCGTACACAACGCTTTCCAGAAGGGCAGGATCGGGCAGTCTTCTCAGGAGACATTGCACACCTCACGAATAGAGAAAAAACAGGTATTTCTCTCTCTCTCACTCTCTGTCTTTCTCCATATAGAGAAGATGGTTCTCTGTAACTCTTCTTGCACACACACTCTCTCGTCAAAAGACAGAGATACATAGTTTAAACGTATCCCCGCCCACATACACATATTCCCACACATCGTCTTCCTCTCTTCCACATACATAACCACAGTGAAATCTGTTATCTTGCTGTCTCTCTCTTGAAAATACATGCACATATTCCCACACATCGTCTTCCTCACTTCCACATACATAACCACAATGAAATCTGTTATCTTGTTGTCTCTCTCTTGAAAATACGTGCACATATTCCCATACATCGTCTTCCTCTCTTCCACATACATAAACACAGTGAAATCTGTTATCTTTCTCTCTCCTCTCTCTCTGAAAAACAGTTATTTATCTCTCTCTCTCTCTCTATCTATCTATCTCTGTATTTGCTATCTCTCTCTTGAAAATACATGCTCATGTATGTGTGCGTCTGTGTTATCTATGTGTATGTATGTATATTTGTGTTATTTCATTGTAATACTCATATATAATGCAGATACACAATTACACTTAATTACGATATGCACACATAGTATATATACATACATAAATATCACAAATAACTAACACATTGTAATACTAGTAAAATTGAATGGAAGACTTACTTGCGTGATCTGTTAAAGTCGATTCTTGTAGCGAGTTCTGGATGTATGCTGAGCTGATTTTCCTCTAATCCATTTGTAGATATGATTGTAACTTCTGTTTCTCAAAAATAGTAGTGTTGTTTAGTGATACACCTAATGGACATAAATGGTTTAAACTAGGACATGTAGACCAAAAATACGTGTATTTCTTTGGATGAATATATACACTTTTTGGTGACCCTTACCACAAGTGGTGGACCTTGAGACCAATGGACTATAAGGACCTCCAAACAATACCTTGTACACTCAATCCTTCTTGGTATCTAGGTTGGACAAGTGGTGGACCTTGTTCAAATTCTCTAACCACTCTCTCTAACATGGTGACATAATTTAGGTGTGATAAATTCATATCTATGCAAACTAATATCAGTTTAGGCTTGTTAATTTGAATTTGTTTGAATTTATGTACAATATAATGATTTGAGGTTTGCATATTTGAATTTAGGTGGTATAATGATATCTTTTTGTGGTAAACTTGAATTTAAAATCAATTTTGCGTGGAATATTTTAAATTTAAGTAGTAAAATTTAAATTTTTATAAAAAAGTTTGAATTTTAAAATTTGGGCGGGATAGTTTAAAATTTAGGCGGGATATTTAAGATTTGGGAGGGATATTTTAAATTTAGGCGGGAAGGTTTTGAATTTATAGCGAGATCTCCCTTACATAAGAGAGTATAGGTTGGACAAGTGGTGGACCTTCAAGCTAGAGCATCCATGCTACTGGACATGATAGGTAGGGAATCTAGTTGAATATTGTATGTATAATATATATGTAATAGATCTAGCTTGGACAAGTGGTGGACCTTGGAATAAAACCCCATGTAAAACATATCATGCACATTCCAAGTGGTCAAAAAAAATATCATTTAGAATATAGCCTTATAGGTTGGACAAGTGGTGGACCTTAACACCCAGATATTCTTCATATAATGACATAGCGTGGAAAACTGGTGAATCTTGAGACCAAACCATGCTACTAGCGATAATAGCTTGGACAAGTGGTGGACCTTGAAAGTAAACCCCCCATCTACGAAATATCGTGGTTTAAGGTATTTCGATGGAGCCTAGCATCTTGGAGACATCGTGCATCTTGCTTCTCTTCATGTTTCAATGGAGCCTATCTTGGACAAATGGTGGAGCATCCTTCTCTCCATGTTTCAATGGACCCTAGCTTGGACAAGTGGTGGACCTTTACTTCTCTCTATTATTCAATAGAGTTAGCTTGGACAAGTGGTGGACCTTGGAACCAAACCCCCATTTAAAACCTATCATGGTCACTCCAAGTGGTGAGAAAGAATAACCTTTAAGATATAGCCTTATAGGTTGGACAAGTGGTGGACCTTAACACCCTAATATTCTTAATATAATGACATAGAGTGAAAAAGTGGTGAATCTTGAGACAAAACCACTCATGCTACTAACACTAATAGCTTGGACAAGTGGTGGACCTTGAATGTAAACCCCCCATGTTTCAATAGAGTTAGCTTCGACAAATGGTGGAGCATCCTTCTCTCCATGTTTCAATGGACCCTAGCTTGGACAAGTGGTGGACCTTTGTTTCTCTCTATGTTTCAATAGAGTTAGCTTGGACAAGTGGTGGACCTTGGAACCAAACCCCCATGTAAAACCTATCATGGTCACTCTAAGTGGTAATAAAGAATAACCTTTAAGATGTAGCCTTATAGGTTGGACAAGTGGTGGACCTTAACACGCGCATATTCTTAATTTAATGACATAGAGTGGAAAAGTGGTGAATCTTGAGACCAAACCACTCAGGCTACTAGCAATAATAGCTTGGACAAGTGGTGGACCTTGAATGTACCCCCTCATCTACTACATATCGTGGGTTTAATGTTTTTCAATGGAGCTTAGCATCTTGGAGACATGGTGCACCTTGCTTCTCCTCATGTTTGAATGGAGCCTACCTTGGACAAATGGTGGAGCATCCTTCTCTCCATGTTTCAATGGACCCTAGCTTAGACAAGGGTGGACCTTTGCTTCTCTCTATGTTTCAATAGAGTTAGCTTGGACAAGTGGTGGACCTTGGAACCAAACCCCCATGTAAAACCTATCATGGTCACTCCAAGTAGTAAGAAAGAATAACCTTTAAGATGTAGCCTTATAAGTTGGACAAGTGGTGGACCTTAACACCCACATATTCTTAATAAAAGTGGTGAATCTTGAGACCAAACCACTCAGGCTACTAGCAATAATAGCTTGGACAAGTGGTGGACCTTGAATGTAAACCCCTCATCTACGAAATATCGTGGGTTTAATGTATTTCGATGGAGCCTAGCATCTTGGAGACATGGTGCAGCTTGCTTCTCGTCATGTTTCAATGGAGCCTATCTTGGACAAATGGTGGAGCATCCTTCTCTCCATGTTTCAATGGACCCTAGCTTGGACAAGTGGTGGACCTTTGTTTCTCTCTATGTTTCAATAGAGTTAGCTTGGACAAGTGGTGGACCTTGGAACCAAACCCCCATGTAAAACCTATCATGGTCACTCCAAGTGGTAATAAAGAATAACCTTTAAGATGTAGCCTTATAGGTTGGACAAGTGGTGGACCTTAACACGTGCATATTCTTAATATAATGACATAGAGTGGAAAAGTGGTGAATCTTGAGACCAAACCACTCAGGCTACTAGCAATAATAGCTTGGACAAGTGGTGGACCTTGAATGTACACCCCTCATCTACGACATATCGTGGGTTTAATGTTTTTCATGGAGCTTAGCATCTTGGAGACATGGTGCACCTTGCTTCTCCTCATGTTTGAATGGAGCCTACCTTGGACAAATGGTGGAGCATCCTTCTCTCCATGTTTCAATGGACCCTAGCTTAGACAAGGGGTGGACCTTTGCTTCTCTCTATGTTTCAATAGAGTTAGCTTGGACAAGTGGTGGACCTTGGAACCAAACCCCCATGTAAAACCTATCATGGTCACTCCAAGTAGTAAGAAAGAATAACCTTTAAGATGTAGCTTTATAAGTTGGACAAGTGGTGGACCTTAACACCCACATATTCTTAATAAAAGTGGTGAATCTTGAGACCAAACCACTCAGGCTACTAGCAATAATAGCTTGGACAAGTGGTGGACCTTGAATGTAAACCCTCATCTACGAAATATCGTGGGTTTAATGTATTTCGATGGAGCCTAGCATCTTGGAGACATGGTGCAGCTTGCTTCTCGTCATGTTTCAATGGATCCTATCTTGGACAAATGGTGGAGCATCCTTCTCTCCATGTTTCAATGGACCCTAGCTTGGACAAGTGGTGGACCTTTGTTTCTCTCTATGTTTCAATAGAGTTAGCTTGGACAAGTGGTGGACCTTGGAACCAAACCCCCATGTAAAACCTATCATGGTCACTCCAAGTGGTAATAGAGAATAACCTTTAAGATGTAGCCTTATAGGTTGGACAAGTGGTGGACCTTAACACGCGCATATTCTTAATATAATGACATAGAGTGGAAAAGTGGTGAATCTTGAGACCAAACCACTCAGGCTACTAGCAATAATAGCTTGGACAAGTGTGGACCTTGAATGTAAACCCCTCATCTACGACATATCGTGGGTTTAATGTTTTTCGATGGAGCCTAGCATCTTGGAGACATGGTGCACCTTGCTTCTCCTCATGTTTGAATGGAGCCTACCTTGGACAAATGGTGGAGCATCCTTCTCTCCATGTTTCAATGGACCCTAGCTTAGACAAGGGGTGGACCTTTGCTTCTCTCTATGTTTCAATAGAGTTAGCTTGGACAAGTGGTGGACCTTGGAACCAAACCCCCATGTAAAACCTATCATGGTCACTCCAAGTAGTAAGAAAGAATAACCTTTAAGATGTAGCCTTATAGGTTGGACAAGTGGTGGACCTTAACACCCACATATTCTTAATAAAAGTGGTGAATCTTGAGACCAAACCACTCACGCTACTAGCAATAATAGCTTGGACAAGTGGACCTTGAATGTAAACCCCTCATCTACGAAATATCGTGGGTTTAATGTATTTCGATGGAGCCTAGCATCTTGGAGACATGGTGCAGCTTGCTTCTCGTCATGTTTCAATGGAGCCTATCTTGGACAAATGGTGGAGCATCCTTCTCTCCATGTTTCAATGGACCCTAGCTTGGACAAGTGGTGGACCTTTGTTTCTCTCTATGTTTCAATAGAGTTAGCTTGGACAAGTGGTGGACCTTGGAACCAAACCCCCATGTAAAACCTATCATGGTCACTCCAAGTGGTAATAAAGAATAACCTTTAAGATGTAGCCTTATAGGTTGGACAAGTGGTGGACCTTAACACGCGCATATTCTTAATATAATGACATAGAGTGGAAAAGTGGTGAATCTTGAGACCAAACCACTCAGGCTACTACCAATAATAGCTTGGACAAGTGTTGGACCTTGAATGTAAACCCCTCATCTACGACATATCGTGTTTTAATGTTTTTCGATGGAGCCTAGCATCTTGGAGTCATGGTGCACCTTGATTCTCCTCATGTTTCAATGGAGCCTACCTTGGACAAATGGTGGAGCATCCTTCTCTCCATGTTTCAATGGACCCTAGCTTAGACAAGGGTGGACCTTTGCTTCTCTCTATGTTTCAATAGAGTTAGCTTGGACAAGTGGTGGACCTTGGAACCAAACCCCCATGTAAAACCTATCATGGTCACTCCAAGTAGTAAGAAAGAATAACCTTTAAGATGTAGCCTTATAGGTTGGACAAGTGGTGGACCTTAACACCCACATATTCTTAATAAAAGTGGTGAATCTTGAGACCAAACCACTCACGCTACTAGCAATAATAGCTAGGGATAACCATTAAGATATAGTCTTTCAAGAGGTGAGAAAGAATAACCATTAAGATATAGTCTTATAGGTTGGACAAGTGGTGGACCTTAACACCCAAATATTCTTAATATAATGATAGAGAGTGGAAAAGTGGTGAATCTTGAGACCAAACCACTCATGCTACTAGCGATAATAGGTTGGACAAATTGTTGATCTTGAATGTAAACTCCCATGTACAAAATAACGTGGGTTTAAGGTATTTCGATGGAGTCTAGAATCTTGGAGATATGGTGCAGCTTGCTTCTCTTCATGTTTCAATGGAGTCTATCTTGGACAAATGGTGGAGCATCCTTCTCTCCATGTTTCAATAGACCCTAGCTTAGACAAGTGGTGGACCTTTGCTTCTCTCTATGTTTGAATAGAGTTAGCTTGGACAAGTGGTGGACCTTGGAACCAACCCCCCATGTAAAACCTTTCATGGTCACTCCAAGTGGTCAGAAAGAATAACCATTAAGATATAGTCTTATAGGTTGGACAAGTGGTGGACCTTAATACCCAAATATTCTTAATATAATACACAGAGTGAAAAAGTGGTGAATCTTGAGACCAAACCCCTCATGCTACTAGCGTTAATAGGTTGGACAACTGGTGGACCTTGAATGTAAACCTTCCATGTTTCAATAGAGTTAGCTTCGACAAATGGTGGAGCATCCTTCTCTCCATGTTTCAATGGAGCCTAGCTTGGACAAGTGGTGGACCTTTTGCTTCTCTCTATGAGAAGAATAAAGTTAGCTTGGATAAGTGGTGGACCTTGGAACTAAACCCCTATGTAAAACATATCATGGACATTTCAAGTGGTGAGAAAGAATACCCTTTAAGATATACGCTTATAGGTTGGACAAGTGGTCGACCTTAACACCTAGATCTTCTTTATATAATGACATAGAGTGGAAAAGTGGTGAATCTTGAGACCAAACCACTCATGCTACTAGGGATAATAGCTTGGAAAAGTGACTGACCTTGACGTTAAACCCCACATGTAAACAATATCGTGGGTTTAAGGTATTTCAATGGATCCTAGAATCTTGGAGACATGGTGCAACTTGCTTCTTTTCATGTTTCAATGAAGCCTATCTTCCACCAATGGGGGATCATCCTTCTCTAAATGTCTCAGTGGAGCCTAGCTTGGACAAGTGGTGGACCTTTGCTTCTCTCTATGTTTCCATAGAGTTAGCTTGGACAAGTGGTGGACCTTGAAACCAAACCCCCATGTAAAACATATCATGGTCATTCCAAGTGGTGAGAAATAATACCCTTTAAGATCTAGCCTTATAGGTTGGACAAGTGGTCGACCTTAGAACCTAGATCTTCATAATATAACGACATAGAGTGGAAAAGTGGTAAATCTTGAGACCCAACCACTATGCTACTAGGGATAATAGCTTGGAAAAGTGACTGACCTTGACGTAAACCCCACATGTAAACAATATCGTGGGTTTAAGGTATTTCAATGGATCCTAGAATCTTGGAGACATGGTGCAGATTGCTTCCCTTCATGTTTCAATGGAGCCTATCTTGGACAAATGGTGGAGCATCCTTCTCTCCATGTTTCAATGGAGCCTAGCTTGGACAAGTGGTGGACCTTTGCTTCTCTCTATGTTTCAATAGAGTTAGCTTGGACAAGTGGTGGGCCTTGGAACCAAACTCCCATGTAAAACCTATCTTGGTAACTCCAAGTGGTGAGAAAGAATAAAGTTTAAGATATGGCCTTATAGGTTGGACAAGTGGTGGACCTTAGCACCCATATATTCTTAATAGAATGACATAGAGTGGAAAAATGGTGAATCTTGAGACCAAACCACTCATGCTACTAGAGATAATAGGTTGGACAAGTGGTGGACCTTGAATGTAAACCCCCCATGTACAAAATATCATGGGTTTGAGGTATTTCAATGGAGCCTAGCATCTTGGAGACATGGTGTAGCTTGCTTCTCTTCATGTTTCAATGGAGTGTATCTTGGACAAATGGTGGAGCATCCTTCTCTCCATGTTTCAATGGACCCTAGCTTGGACAAGTGGTGGACCTTTGATTCTCTCTATGTTTCAATAGAGTTAGCTTGGACAAGTGGTGGACCTTGAAACAAAACCCCCATGTAAAACCTATGCTGGTCACTCCAAGTGGTGAGAAAGAATAACCCTTAAGATATAGCCTTATAGGTTGGACAAGTGGTGGACCTTAACACCCAAATATTCTTAATATAATGACATAGAGTGAAAAAGTGGTGAATCTTGAGACCAAACCACTCATGCTACTAGCGTTAATAGGTTGGACAAGTGGTGGACCTTGAATGTAAACCCCCCATGTTTCAATAGAGTTAGCTTCGACAAATGGTAGAGGATCCTTCTCTCCATGTTTCAATGGAGCCTAGCTTGGACAAGTGGTGGACCTTTGTTTCTCTCTATGTTTCAATAGAGTTAGCTTGGAGAGTGGAGGACCTTGGAGCCAAACCCCCATGTAAAACATATCATGGACATTTCAAGTGGTGAGAAAGAATACCCTTTAAGATATACCCTTATAGGTTGGACAAGTGGTCGACCTTAACACCCAGATCTTCTTAACGTAATGACATAGAGTGGAAAAGTGGTGAATCTTCAGACCAAACCACTCATGCTACTAGAGATAATAGGTTGGACAAGTGGTGGACCTTGAATGTAAACTCCCCATGTACAAAATATCATGGGTTTAAGGTATTTCAATGGATCTTAGCATCTTGGAGACATGGTGCAGCTTGCTTCTCTTCATGTTTCAATGGAGCCTATCTTGGACAAATGGTGGAGCATCCTTCTCTCCATGTTTCAATGGACCCTAGCTTAGACAAGTGGTGGACCTTTGCTTCTCTCTATGTTTCAATAGAGTTAGCTTGGACAAGTGGTGGAACTTGGAACCAAACCCCCATGTAAAACCTATCATGGTCATTCCAAGTGGTGAGAAAGAATACCCTTTAAGATATAGCCTTATAGGTTGGACAAGTGGTGGACCTTAACACCCAGATCTTCTTAATATAATGACATAGAGTAGAAAAGTGGTGAATCTTGACATCAAACCACTCATGCTACTAGTGATAATAGGTTGGACAAGTGGTGGACCTTGAATGTAAACCCCCCATGTACGAAATATCATGGGTTTAAGATATTTCAATGGAGCCTAGCATTTTGGAGACATGGTGCAGCTTGCTTCTCTTCATGTTTCAATCAAACCTGGCTTGGACAAATGGTGGAGCATCCTTCTCTCCATGTTTCAATGGAGCCTAGCTTGGACAAGTGGTGGACCTTTGATTCTCTCTATGTTTCAATAGAGTTAGCTTGGACAAGTGGTGGACCTTGGAACCGTACCCCTATGTAAAACCCATCATGTGCATTCCAAGTGGTGGTAAATAATACCATTTAAGATATAGCCTTATAGGTTGGACAAGTGGTGGACCTTAACACCCAGATCTTCTTAATATAATGACATAGAGTGGAAAAGTGGTGAATCTTGAGACCAAACCACTCATGCTACTAGGGATAATAGGTTGGACAAGTGGTGGACCTTGAATTTAAACCCCACATATACAAAATATCATGGGTTTAAGGTATTTCAATGGAGCCTAGCATCTCAAAGACATGGTGCATCTTGTTCTCTTCATGTTTCAATGGAGCCTATTTTGACAAATGGTGGAGCATCCTTCTCTCCATGTTTCAATGGACCCTAGATTGGACAAGTGGTGGACCTTTGCTTCTCTCTATGTTTCAATATAGTTAGCCTATATTAGACAATTAGTAGACCTCCAATCTCTCCATGTTGTCTAGAGCTAAGCTTGGACAAGTGGTGGACCTTACTTCTCCCTTCCCTTAGTTTACTAGCTTAAATGATCACTATGTATACTTGCTTAGATCTAGCTTGAACAAGTGGTGGAACTTGTATTCACACAAACTTAATCCATTACAAAAAGTATATGTTAAAATAACATTTGGTTTTTTTGTTTCAGGAAAGATGGCTCCAAAAAAACAGGTTGCAAGGGTTGCTGTCTCAGTTGACTATACTTGCAATGATCTTAGGAAATGGTATTTGGACATACATGGTATAGAGGGTGCACAATTTCATAAGGTGCATCTATTATTGCCAAAAAGGATAATGACAGCTTGTTTGAAGATGTTGGACAAGTTGTGGAAGCATCTGTCTCTGTAGTTGATAGTCATCCAGAGGTGGAATGCATTGACATTCTAGTTCCAATGAATCTAGAATTTCAACTATCTCCAGGAGCATATGCATTGGAGCGCATGTCTAGAAACAAAGAAGAGACAATGTTTTCTCGAGGATGGAAGTTTGCAGAATCAAATCCAAATATCACAGCAGATCAACTTCAAAGCTCCATCATTGCCACACTACAACGAAAAAAGGTGAAAGCTTCACGACCACCATCCACAAAGAAGCAAGCAAAAGTGCAGAAAGTAGAAGCTAAGCGAACTAGCTCCATTTTGGATGTAGACAAGGCATCTTTGGCATCCTCATCAACAGAGGGTTCAATGTCAAAGATGAGAATTGTGGATCCAGATGTTTTAGAAGCTGAGGCCATGAAAGGACAAGAAAAAGATACAGGTGGAATGAATAAGTACATAAATTATTTTCCTTTCCAATATAGGGAATTTGATATCCCTATTCAAAATTGTTGGCTTGCTCCTGATCACTATAATGCACGTATTATGGATAAAAAACACGCTGAAAGTGTGTTATTTGGATTTTCACGGAGTACGACCAAGCCTGCAGCATGTGCATATTTGATGCCTGTTCGAAATGCAAAATCAAAGAAGGGGACTCCTTTGGCAGTAGAAGAGGTAGAGGAGCAAAAAATTAAAGATTATCATTATTGGATTCTTGATGGGCAGCATTCAATCTATGCTGCAAAAGTTTTGCTTCACAATGAACAAAACAACAAAGAGATCTTTGAAAGACTGATTAGCGTGTATAAATTTAGAAAGGCTCGCATTGTTGTGAATGCTCCTCCATTTGTTGCAACTGCTATATCTGCCATTGCAAATGAGGAGGCTCAGGCATTGTATGTCAAGCAACCTTACAGCCAAATATTGAGACATTTACGGAGTCAATGGATCTTCGCAGGACGACCACCAAAGGCAGCAAGTGGAATTGCAGAGGGACATGCATCTCGTGCCGGATGGGATGTAAGTTATTTTCTTTGTCTTTTTGATAGTGTTTAATTAACAAATCTTGCTCAATAGTTTAATTATTTCTCTATTTCTTTTCAGGGTTTTCTTCGATTGGCAAGAATGAGTGCAGCAGCAAGTTGGATTGCTAAACAGGCACACATGGTCACCTACTCTGATTTAGTTTATGATTGCTGGATAGAAATCATTGAAAATCTAGAAGAGGAGAATAAGAAACCCCCAACAACTGTATTTAGATATCTTTGTGGCCTTGAGGAATCAGAGGTAAAGACTATTCAAGAAGAGATTAGAGATGAGAAGATTTTACTGTCAAAGAGTGCAAAGGATGGTGATGCAACTGACATGTATGATCGAATCAAGCAGTTGAAGCAAGACAAATTGATTCAAGATGCACTTCTTGAAGGCTTCAACAATTTGAATGAGTCTTCACCATGTAAAGACTGGGAGGAGGTGGTCAAAATGTATAACATCAATGATGTTGTTTATAAAACAATTTTAATGCTATGCGAGGAATGGATCAGATCTAGTTTGACGCGTGGAACAAAGAAAATGGCTTTTCCAGATGGAGCAATAAAATACATGCAATGGGCAATTCACCTTCAAAAGGAGAAAACTGAGCCTAGAGATTTGCCATGGTCAATCTATGTGGTGAGCCTACAAATGGAAGGCAATCTCTACTTGATGCGCCACTTCAATAATAAAGTGCCTATTGGCTTATGTGTTTTAGATATGACAAAAAACGTTGGAGGCAATTTGAAGTGGAGTGAGGAGACATTTAACAATGCTTTGGATGGGATCTTGGCTATTGCTGGAGGGTCAACAGATCCTGGATTTGTCTTTCTTGCATTTGTGGATTTCACTAACTTCACAAAATTGCAATGTGCCTTTCACGCCATGGGAGATAATTTGAGCTACCATTGTTGTGGTGCATTGCATCACTTTCCATCAGCTCCTTGCAAAGGAGCAATTCAATTCCTAACAGTTATTGCCTTCTTGGGACAAGGCAATGCATTTGAAGACCTGAGAAGAAGATCAGAGGAACATCCCATGCCAATTGATTGTTCTCTTCTTCAAGTAGCAGATAACGATATGTCAGATTTGCAATATTTGGAGGCCAAAAAAAGAGCTTTGGTCAAGCACTACATTCGTACATATTGTTTTGAAGACCGCAAGCTTGTTGATGTTTTTGGTGATGGCTCCTTGGTTGCACAAGAAGGAATACAACAGAAAAAAGAAGTCATCTGCTTAATTGATAGTGTGGAGGAGGCAAAAAGCATGGAGACCATGCTGCTAGACTTTGTTAAGTCTCATGAAGATATAGAAAAATGGGCTGGACTTCAACAATCCACTTCGCAATCAGGCGACATTGTGCCTGTTACAGAGGAGTGCTCTCCACAAAGAGAAGAAGAACAACAACAACACCATCCTCTGTCAATGGAGGACTTTTTGGAAATGGAGACACGTATGTTTTGAGTTTCTTGTGCATGTTAGTGTTTCTTGTTACTGATTTGATACTCTTAATGTTAGATTTTGCTTTATATAGTATTGATTGAGCTTGTATTTTTTATCTCAAGCATTCAAGGTTTGAATGTAAATAGTAAATTACTTGAGTTTTTGAATGGTGGATCTGTAGACTAAAACTAAAACATTTAATACTCACAAAGACTTAATTACTTAAGAGCTTGAACTCAATAAGTTTTGGACCTTTTATCAATACCCCCTTGATATGATACATTAGATCGTAGCATGGTTAAATGGTGATGCTTCATAAATTGAACCTAGCTTAGACAGGTGCTGGAGCCTAAATTTAAACTAACCTTGCTAGAAGGGAGCTTATGTTTGGACTTTGAGAAAATAGCATAAGTAATCAATTAGAGCATAGATTAGACATGTGGTGGTGGCCGCCCTTAGAGACCAAAATCTTAATGAGCTTGGAAAGGTATTTAAGTACTGCAATTTACTTAGTTTTAGTACTCATTAAATGCATAGCTTGACAAAAGGTGGACCTTACATGGATCCTAATTTCAAGAGGTGTGGTAGACCTTCAAAACAAGCTCATATAGCTTGGACATGTGGTAGACCTTGCATGAAGACTAGTTTAGACAAGTGTGGTACACCTTGTAACCAACACCCATTTGTTATATTAGCTTGGACAAGTGGTGGACCTTGCTTTTATGTTTCAATGGAGCATATTTTGGACAGGGTGTAGACCTTGTTTCTCTCCATGCTTCAATGGAGAGAAACTTTAGCTTGGACAAGTGGTGGACCTTGTTTTTATGTTTTAAAGGAGCATATTTCGGACAAGTGGTAGACATAGTTTCTCTCCATGGTTCAATGGAACCCACCTCAGACAAGTGAAGTACCTTGAAACCAAACCCCCATAATACAACCTACTAAATAGGTTGGAAAATTGGTAGGATATGAAACCATCCATGATAGAGCATAGTATAGGTGAAAACGTAGTGTCCTTATATCAATTACCCATGCATAGCTTGGACAAGTGGTGGACCTTGATTCTCTCTATGTTTCAATGGATCCTATCTTGGACTAGAGATATATCTTACTTAGTTCCATGCTTCAATGGATTGTAGCTTGGATAAGGAGTGGAACTTCAAACAAAACTCCACAGCATAGCATATATTAACAATTCATGGGTTTTATAGAGATTGTCCTGCCTATTTTGGAGAGTTGGTACACCTTTATTCTCCATTCTTCAATGGATCTGAGGTTGGACAAGCGGAGCTGGAGAAGTGGTCAACCTTAAAATGAAACCTCCCATGCTACAACCCATCATAGATCGTATATGTAGTGGACCTTGAAACTCTTTTATGTCCCTAGCTTAGAGAAGCATTGCACTCTTGATTATCTCCATACATGAAGGCAAGGTTGGACAAGTGGTGGACCTTCAAACCAGAATCTCTATCAATAATAGGCAAGTGGTGGAGCTTGTTTTCTCCTTGTTCCAATGGAGCCTAGCTTAGACAAACAATGGAGCTTGCTTCTCTCCATGTTTCAATGGATCCTAGCTTAGAAAAGTGGTGGAGCTTTGCTTCTCTCCATGTTCCAATGGACCATAGCTTAGACAAGTG
Source organism: Adiantum capillus-veneris (assembly GCF_014529385.1). Lineage (NCBI taxonomy): Eukaryota > Viridiplantae > Streptophyta > Polypodiopsida > Polypodiales > Pteridaceae > Adiantum > Adiantum capillus-veneris. The sequence goes on from NC_140941.1 coordinate 39,441,627, forward strand.
GTAGACCTTGAAAAACACCCCCCGTATACAACATATTATGGGGTTTTCATGTTTCAATGGCTCCTAGCTTGGACAAATGGTAGAGCTTGCTTCTCTTTATGTTTCAATGGATCCAATCTTAGCCAAGGGGTGGACCTTGAAACAAGAATCCCCCCCCCCATGTACAACGTATTATGGGTTTTGAAAGCACTGGAGAAAATAATAGCTTTGATAAGTGGTGGACCTTGCTTCTCTCCATGCTTCAATGGAGCCGAGGTTGGACACATGTTGGAGAGAAGATGGTTGCCCATGAAATAAGACCATGCATGCTATAATCAATCATATGTTGTACACATGGTGGACCTTGCAATTGTTTTATATGCCTAACTTGGACAAGTGGAGGACCCTTGATTACCTCCAGATATCAACAACAAGCCAAGTTTGGACAAGTGTAGTACCACCAAACCAGAATCTATATGCTACAATAGAGTATAGGTAGGACACGCGATGAACCTTGATATCAAACCATCCATGCTACTAGAGATGATAGGTTTCACATGTGGTGGAACCTTGTATCAATGTTCTATGTGTAGTTTTTGACTAGTGATAGACCTTGAAACTAATCCCTCTAGGCTACAAGAAAAAAGAGATGGATGAGGAGGCTAGACTACTTTTGTTGCATCAATGCATCCCATGTTACCACATATACTATAGGGTTCTTGGATAAGTGTTGGATCTTGTGTCAATGCTCCATGTCTAGCTTGGACAAGTGGTGGACCTTGGTTCTCTCTATGCTTCAAATGGGCAATAGATTGGAGACACAGTGGCCTTTTTTTTTCCAATGATTTTATTTTTTTTGGAAACCTTGGAGGCACCATGTAAGAGGCACTCTAAGTCTTCCATACAATGGACCTATTGGACTATAAAATAATGATATCTTTCTTTGATATTGTCATTATTTTATGCATAATATTTTCTTCTTTTTGCAGACACAAAGGAGTTAAGTGATATAAAAACTAGATGTATTTCACACTATGATTGGCATGAAGATCCTTTTGGGACACCAACTTTTCCTATTCCCAAAGATGTAATTTTCCATATTAACGGTGTGGATTTTGAAGTGCGACTTTCATGTATTGAAGGAGCTGGTTATGGGCTATTTGTGCATACTACCCTGGAAAGTGGTTTGACTATTCTAAACTATGGAGGGCATAAGTATAGATTTCAAGACTGGAAAAGATATGCAAAATATTTCCAAGAGCTTATAAATATTCTCTTCTAGAGGATCCAAACATAGAAGAAGAGGAAGATCAATCATACATTATTGGTTGTGTAGAAGAAGGAAACGTGTCGGGCTATATAAATAGTTCTCACAGTACAAATGTCTGTCCCAACGTACGTACGCTATACATTTGATCCAAATTTGCCACCTTGGCATAAATGCACCTCTTCACACATCAAGTCAGAAGAATATGGCCATGTATGCATTGAGACTATTTGTCAAGTTGAAGCAGGAGAAGAGTTGTTTGCTGACTATAACTTTACTTGACATTGTAAAGTATTGTACATGGATGGAAATCTCAAGTACATGCATCATTTTCATTTTTCATGGATGAAATCTCAAGTGAATATAACATTTGATTATTGTTTAGTTTATGCTCAACGAGAATCTAGAGTGCTCTTATGCTTTGTGTGTTGTCTAACATATTTGACTACCTTGGCCATAGAATCTTGATTCTACTCTAGATTTGTGATAAATCTTACCAAAATTTAATCAATGTCTAGGTTGGACAAGTGGTGGGGCTTCAAACATTACTGTCTTAAACAAGTGGAGTTATCTTACTTGAATAAGTGGTGGCCTTTGAATCCAAATCTAAGCCAAATCTCTAATTATTTTCTTGTAGTCTAGGTTGGACATTTGGTGGACCTTGTATCCATGTTTCCCTCAACAAGGGTGGCTTTTAGTTTTCACTTTAAGTACTCATCTTTAATAAAGTGTAGGATGGAAAATGTTGAGTTAGTAGATTGTATTTTAGACAAGTGGTGTTTGGTGTACGAATGCTGAAAATGGTTGCAAGGATTCTAACAACGACTTTACCTTAAATAAATTTCTTACTAGGAGTTCTACATATAAATATGGTGAATAAAATTCTAGTGGTTTTGAGATACCATTTGTGTGTGTGTTTTCTTAGATTCACAAACTGGGATGGATAATGCTCCTATGGTTCAGTCAACAACTATAGAATCCATAGATTCTATGGTTTCTAAAGTGCCCAAGATGGATGATATTTCTATACTAGAGTCTAGTGTTGGTGCAACTTGAGCAAGCTTCCAATAATGAGAACCAAGAAATCGATGCTTCAAAAATGCAACATACATCAAAAGAGACTGAAAAGTCCACTCACGAGCTATTGCCAATTGGTACTACGTCATGTAGCGTAGATGTTGAGAAATCCATGCTTACAATTATATTGGATTTAAATGGTCTATTGTTGAAACGTTCCCCTCAACCATCCTCACACCACACACTCAGTGCAAATGGATTCAAAAGATATATTATACTCAGGCCAGGTTGCATCCAATTCTTGAAGACTATTTTACAAAGGTTTAATGTTGCAATTTGGTCGACAGCTACTAGGAATAATGTGTATCAAATCCTTGCAGCACTAAACAACTTAGCTGAGGATACATTGCCTTTCTTTGCAATTTGGTCGCAAGATGTTTGCTACACCGCTCAAACTCAAAATTGTTTAGACCCGACAATCCAAACGTTGAGGCAATGTTCAAGCCTCTAGCCAAAATTGCCATGGGGTTTGAATGTGATCCACAAAGAACAGTGCTTTATTGATGACTCTCCTTACAAGGGATGTATTTCACAGCAAACAATTGCATTTTTCCACCACAATTTGATGCTGAGAAGATGGTTGACAATATGCTCTTGGAGGAGCTACTGCCATACTTGATTCAGCTTGATGAGAGAAGGGATGTGCGTGATTTAATTGCTTCTAATCGTTATGGACAACCTATAGTGACAAATGCAAATGAGTGAATACAAACAAATCATGGAGTATTGGAAGCAGAAAAATGATGTTTGGTCAGCTAAGGTGTTCTTTACAAGAAGAATACCACCTGCAAAAGGTGACAGAGATGAAACTATCATTGAAGATGCAAGTGACACAAGCCACCGCAATGAAATGAGAAGAGCCCAAATACAAGAGATCTTGGCAAAGGAGCGTACACCCATTGAAAGCATGAAGGCGTCACAATTGACCACTTTAGCTAGGCAATTGGGTTGTAACACAAAAGGAGTTTTGAAGGCAACCACAGCAAAGGCTTATATAAATAAGGTGAAAGCTGAGAACAATCTTCTAAGGCTGGATAGAAAGCAACCCTAAGGTACTAGTGACATGTCATATATTCTTGATACACATGCTTGAACACTCATGTGCATGGTATCTAACAAATCTTTCTTTTTATTCCTTCTTGCAGGATCTTACAAAGGATACTACTAGATGGAGCTCAATCAATAGAGATTTTGATATTTTTGCTCAAAATAATGAAGCAGTCACCTACATTTTTTGTTTATCAATTTCTTGAGAGACTTTATTTTAGTTTGTAATCATCAAATGAATGAAAAGTATCCTTCTTATTAAGATTGTTGATCTTTTTCTTGTTCAAACCTTCAATTGTGATTTATAGTTTTGTTAGCATGAGATTGTGCTTTTTTAGTTTGAAAAAAACTGTCAAAGATCCAAGTCTTTTTGGCTTTACTTAAGTTATTAATTGTGAAAGATCCAAGTTTTTTTCTTTACTTAAGTTATTGATTGCCTATGGAATAGTCCTTAAAACAATATCGGATGGCTTTCTTGCTCCCATGTCTCACATTGGTCTTTAGGTAAGACAAGTGGTGACCTTGAAAGTATGGTCTCATATCTCGATCAAGTGAAGAGACATGAAGCTTAAATATCACTACTATGTATCTAGTGTTAAAATCCATCGAGACAAAGACTAGATAGCCAAATTGCAGTCGAGTTTAAGTGAAAAATCCATTTGAGCTAAGGTAAAACTTATAGTGCCTCATTTTTCTAGGATTCTACCCCATCAAGGAAGTTATAATCTAGCACAAACCAATTAAGACTCTTTTGGAGCCTAGATAGGACAATTCGTGGAACTTATGAAACTTATTATTGAGTTAGAGTCTAGTTTAGATAAGCAAAAGATCTTCAAACCAGCACTTGGTCTTACTATTCAATATTCAAAGTCCCTTGAGGCTAACAAATTACATACCCACTTGTAACCTAACTAATGAGTAATTATATAGATCTAAGCAAGTATATATAATGAGTCTTCAAACTAATAATCCAAGGGAAGAGAGTAGCAAGGTCCACTACTTGTCCAAGCTCAGCTCTAGACAACATAGAAAGATGCTAGTTCTACTAATTGTCTAATTATAGGCATGGAGAAATGATAGAAGGTTGACCACTTGTCCAACCTATCATCTTTAGTAAGATGGGAGGTTTGGCCTTAAGATTCACCATGTAACCAACCTATACATCATTGTATTATGAAGAGTAAAAAAGCAAAGCTCCACCACTTGTCCAAGTTAGTTCTAAAATCCACATGGAGATAAGCAAGCTCCACCATTTGTCGAATCTCTCTTCCATTAAAACATGAAAAAACTCATCTATGTTGTACAGGGGGACTTTTTTCCAAGGTCCACCACTTGTCCAAGCTAGGATCCCTAGTAGCATGAGTGTTTTGGTCTCAAGATACACCACTTGTACACTCTATGTCATTATATTAAGAAGAACTATGTATTAAGGTCCACCACTTGTCCAACCTATAAGGTTATATCTTAAATGGTATCCTTTCTCACCACTTGAAATGCCCATGATATGTTTTACACGGGGGTTTCATTCCAAGGTCCACCACTTGTCCAAGCTAACTCTATTCAAACATAGAGAGAAGCAAAGGTCCACCACTTGTCCAAGCTAACTCTATTCAAACATAGAGAGAAGCAAAGGTTCACCACTTGTCAAAGCTAGGCTCCGTTGAAGTATGGAGAGAAGTAACCTCCATCATTTTTCCAAGATAGGTGCCATTCAAACATGGAAAGAATCAAGATCTACCATGTCTCCGAGATTCTAGGCTCCATTGAAACACCCTAAAACCATGATATTTTGTACATGGGGTGTTTGCATTCAAGGTCTACCACTTCTCTAACGTATTATACCTAGTAGCATGAGTGATTTGGTCTTAAGATTCACCACTTATCCACTCTATGTCATTATATTAAGAATAACTGGGTGTTAAGGTCCACCACTAGTCCAACCTATAAGGGTATATCTTAAATGGTATCCTTCACCACTTATCAAGGTCCATCACCACTTTTCCAACCTATAAGGTTATATCTTGAATGATATTTTTCCTCATCACTTGTAATGTCCATGCTATGTTTTACAAAGGGGTTTTGTTCCAAGACCCACCACTTGTCCAAGCTAACTCCATCCACCACTTGTCCAAGATAGGCTCCATTGAAACATGGAGAGAAGGATGATCCACCATTTCTCCAAGATAGGTTCCATTGAAACATTGAGAGAAGCAATCTCCACCATGTCTCCAAGCTAGGCTCCATTGAAATACCCTAAACCCATAATTTTGTACATGAGGGGTTTACATTCAAGGTCCACCACTTGTCCAACCTATAATCCCTAGTAGCAAGAGTGGTTTGGTCTCAAGATTCACCACTTGTACACTCTATGTCATTATATTAAGAAGAAATATGTGTTAAAGTCCACCACTTGTCCAGCCTATAAGGTTATATTTTAAATAGTATCCTTTCTCACCACTTGAAATGCCCATGATATGTTTTACATGGGGGTTTCATTCCAAGGTCCACCACTTGTCCAAGCTAACTCTATTAAAACATATAGAGAAAGAAAGGTCCACCACTTGTCCAAGCTAGGCTCATTGAAACATGGAGAGAAGGAACCTCCACTGTTTCTCCTAGATAGGCTCCATTGAAACATGGAGAGAAATAAGCTCCACCATGTCTCCAAGTTGCTAGGCTCCATTGAAATACCCAATACCCATAATTTTTTGTACATGGGGGGTTTACATTCAAGGTTCACCACTTGTCCAACCTATTATCCCTAGTAGGTTTGGTCTCATGATTCACCACTTGTCCACTCTATGTCATTATATTAAGAGGAATTAGGTGTTAAGGTCCACCACTTGTCCAACCTATAATGTTATAGCTTGAATGGTATTTTTTCTCACCACTTGTAATGCCCATGACATGATTTACATGGGGGTTTTGTTCCAAGGTACACCACTTATCCAAGATAAATCTATTGAAACATAGAGAGAAACAAAGGTCCACCACTTTTCCAAGCTAGGCTGCATTGAAACATGGACCTTAATACCAAATTATTTCTAGTAGCATGAGTGATATTTTGTACATGGGGCGTTTACATTCAAGGTCCACCACTTGTCCAACCTATTTCCCTAGTAGGTTTGGTCCCAATTTCACCACTTATCCACTCTATGTCATTATATTAAGAATAATTGGGTGTTAAGGTCCACCACTTGTCCAACCTATAAGGTTATATATTGAATGGTATTTTTTCTCACCACTTGTAATGCCCATGATATGTTTTACATGGGGTTTTTGTTCCAAGGTCCACCACTTTTCCAAGATAACTCTATTTAAACATAGAGAGAAACAAAGGTCCACCACTTGTCCAATCTAGGCTCCATTGAAACATGGAGAGAATGATGCTGCACCATTTATCCAAGATAGGCTGCATTGAAACATGGAGAGAAGCAAGCTTTACCATGTTTCCAAGCTAGGATCCATTGAAACACTCTAGGGGGTTTTATTTCAAGGCCCACCACTTGTTTAACCTATTATCCCTAGTAGCATGAGTGGTTTGGTTTCAAGATTCACCACTTGTACACTCTATGTTATTATATTGTGTTAAAGTCCACCACTTGTCCAACCTATAAGGTTATATCTTAAATGGTATCCTTTCTCGCCACTTGAAATGCCCATGATATGTTTTACATGGGAGTTTCATTCCAAGATCCACCACTTGTCCAAGCTAACCATATTCAAACATAGAGAGAAACAAAGGTCCACGACTTGTCCAAGCTAGGCTCCATTGAAACATGGAGAGAAGGAACCTCCACCATTTCTCCTAGATAGGCTCCATTAAAACATGGAGAGAAGTAAGTTCCACCATGTCTCCAAGATGCTAGGCTCCATTGAAATACGCAAAACCCATGATATTTTGTACATGGGTGATTTACATTCAAGGTCAACCATTTCTCCAACCTATTATCCCTAGTAGGTTTGGTCTCACAATTCACCACTTTTCCACTATATGTCATTATAATAAGAGGAATTGGGTGCTAAGGTCCACCACTTGTCCACCCTATAAGGTTATACCTTGAATGGTATTTTTTCTCACCACTTGTAATGCCCATGACATGCTTTACATGGGGGTTTTGTTCCAAGGTTCACCACTTGTCCAAGAAAATTCTATTGAAACATAGAGAGAAACAAAGGTCCACCACTTTTCCAAGCTAGGCTCCATTGAAACATGGACCTTAATACCAAATTATTCCTAGTAGCATGAGTAATATTTTGTACATGGGTGGTTTGCATTCAAGGTCCACCACTTGTCCAACGTACTTTTCCTAGTAGGTTTGGTCGCAAGATTCACCACTTGTCCACTCTATGTCATTATATTAATAATAATTGGGTGTTAAGGTCCACCACTTTTCCAACCTATAAGGTTATATATTGAATGGTATTTTTTCTCACCACTTGTAATGTCCATGATATGTTTTACATGGGGATTTTGTTCCAAGGTCCACCACTTGTCCAAGCTAGATCTGTTCAAACATAGAGAGAAACAAACATGCACCACTTGTCCAAGGTAGGCTCCATTGAAACATGGAGAGAATGATGCTCCACCATTTATCCAAGATAGACTCCATTGAAACATGGAGAGAAGTAAGCTCCACCATGTTTCCAAGATGCTAGAGTCCATTGAAATACCCAAAACCCCTGATACTTTGTACATGGGGGGTTTACATTCAAGGTCCACCACTTGTCCAACCTATTATCCCTAGTAGCATGAGTGGCTTGGTCTCAGGATTCACCACTTGTCCACTCTATATCATTATATTAAGAAAAATTGGGTTTCCATATCTAAATGGATCTTTGCTTGGATAAGTGGTAGACCTTGAGACCTAAATACCCATTCTACACTAGAGCATTGGTTAAGCCTTATACACTTCAAGCATACCTTTAACAACAAGTAGTAGTTATTAGTTGACTTAAATCTAGTTGAACTCCATGGTATTGAGACTAAGAGAGAGTGTAGCATAAAAAAGAGTCAGGATTTTAATTTGACTTTCTTTCTATTAATGAGTAGATCATAGATGGATTTTGGTATCTAATAAAACCTTAGGGTAGACAATGTAAAAATCATGTCTATTGTTGTGTTTGCATTAAGTGTTCTTGTTCTTTAATTTCAGAACCATTACAAAAAAATGGATTGGCTATATGCTGGCATAAATTGAAGAAAACTATTGAATTACCCATCCAACCTCCTCCAAGACCTTGTCCAAGGAATGAATCACCTCCTTATCACCTACCACTTGCTTTCAAGGACATCAAAAGAGTACTTATCTTGGATCTAGAGGGGTTACTTCTCAAGACAGTTGAAATGAAACATGGAGATTCTATGCCATCTTGGGCTCAACACATGCGACTTGTGGAGGACAAAGATGAAGTTTATCATGTGGTGCGACCAGACGCACAAAGTTTTTTGGATTTTTGTGCTGAATACTTTGAGCTATGGATATGGAGTTGCTATAACTTAACAAGGGTGCAACGCATCACACAAAAGTGTTTTCCTGAGCAGTATACCAAGTTCAAGGTGTTTATGAGTAACAAAAATTGCCAAAATCCAAATATCATGTTAGGATTTACAAGGGTTTATCACAAAAATCTGAGTGATATTTGGAAGATATTTGAGGATTTGGATGCAAACAATACCTTAATTTTTGATGACACTCCATATAGGGTGATGTGGAACATGCCAGGGACATATCTTATATTTCCAAAGATGTGGAGGCAAACTTCCGAGCAACTTCAAAACTTCTTGCAGAGAACCATAATTCCATGGTTGGTAGGATGGTTGTATGCAAGAGATAAGAGAGTCTATACATATAACACAATTGTAAATCAGTATAGTGATTCTGAGACAAATTATGTCCTTGGTGTGTACTTGTCAACACGAAAGCATTGAATAAATATGGCTATAAGATGCTTTTTTTATTCTAGTGTGTATCTTTCAACATTTGTATAATTTGATATAGTCTTTTTTTTTATTTATAAAAGGTGTGTCAATTTTATGAACACTTGAATGGAGTGCACCCTACTCTAAGGGGACTTCAATGTACTATTGGAGTGCATCCTATTGTAAGGGGACTCTGATGTATTGCTAGAGTGCACCCAAATTTTTGGGGACTCATTTTTTATTTGATTGGGGCCTATGTTGGGTCATATAGTAAAAGAAATTCATTTTTTGTCAATTCATATCGAGGTTGCATTTATTTGGAACTATGAAAGAATTGATGTTTGATGTCAAAATAAAACTTGTAAGTGTGGATCAGAGAATTCATGGACTTTAAATATGTGAGAGGGATCTTTTTCTTGGGCACAAATGTTTGCTTCAAGAATTTTGTCATTACATACTTTATGTGAAAGAGTTTTAGAACCTAAAAGACTTTGAAAACAAAACTATGGAATCTAAGTGCATGTATTCTTGAATGGCTTGAAAGTTGATGTATACATGCATGTCGCCTTGATGAAGATTTAGATCTGACAAGATGGAAAGATATAATTCTTGGACGTTACCTTTGTCAATTTGGTAATAACATATTTAACTTTCTTTTAATATGGGTGGAAAATATATTATTATGTGCATTTGGAAAATATATTATTATGTGCATATTTAACTTTCTTTTAATATGGGTGGAAAATATATTATTATGTGCATTTGGAACCTAATTGCTTGACCTTCAAACCAAGATTCCTATGTTATTTTTTCATATACTTTTTTATACTGAATTAAGATTGTGGATGCAAGGTCCACCACTTGTTCAAGTTAGATCTAAGAAAGTATATATACTGAGTCTTCAAACTAGTAAACCAAGGGGAGAGAGAAGCAGGGTCCATCACTTGTCCAAGCTCATCTCTAGACAACATAGAGAGATGTTATGTCTACTAATTGTCCAATATAGTCATGGAGAAATGATAGAAGGTTGATCCACTTGTCCAACCTATCATCTCTAGTAAAATGGGAGGTTTGGCCTTAAGATTCACCATGTAACCAACATATACTTCATTGTATTATGAAGAGTAGAAAAGAAAAGCTCCACCACTTGTCTAAGGTAGTTCCAAAATCAACATGGAGAGAAGAAAGCTTCACCATTTGTCCAAGATAGGCTCCATTAAAACATGGAAAACCTCATATATGTTGTACATGGAAGCTTTTTTCCAAGGTCCACCACTTGTCCAAGCTAGGATCCATTAAAACATGGATAGAAACAAGGCTCCACAACTCGTCCAACCTTTATAGCTGCGAAGTGTACCGGTTGTCTAAACTAGGCATGGGAAAATAATAGAAGGTCCACCACTTATCCAATATATTATCTCTAATAGCATGGGAGGTTTGGTCTCAAGATTTAGGAATTGGCTGACCTGTATTTCATTGTATTATGATGAATTTGGTTTTAAAGTCAACTACTTATCCAAGCTATAAGTTTATATCTTGAATGGTATTCCTTCCCATCACTTAGAAAACCAATGATATGTTGTACATGGGAGGGTTTGTTACAAGGTCCACCACTTGTCCAAGCTAGTTTCATTCAAACATGGATGAAGACAAGCTCCACCATTTGTTAAAGCTAGACTCCATTGAAATCTAGAAAATCCATTCTATGTTGTACATGGGGTTTTTGTTTTAAGGTCCAACACTTGTCCAAGCTAAGATCCATTGAAACATGGAGTAGAGAAACACTCCACCACTTGTCCAAGCTAGGCAACATTGATAGTAGTTGGTTTATTTTGAAGATCCACCACGTGTCTAAGCTAACTCTATTGAAACATAGAGAGAAGCAAAGGTCCACCAACTGTTCAAGCTAGGCTCCATTGAAACATGGACAGAAGCAAGCTCCACCATTTCTCCAAGATAGACTCCATTGAAACATGGAGAGAATCAAAGGTCCACCATTTCTCCAAGCCAAGATCTAGTTGTCCAACCTATAAGGTTATATCTTAAATGGTAATCTTTCTAATCACTTGGAATACCCATGATATGTTTTACATGGGGGTTTTGTTCCAAGATCACCACTTGTCCAAGCTAACTCTATTGAAACATAGAGAGAAGCAAAGGTCCACCACTTGTCCAAGCTAGTCTCCATTGAAACAAGGAGAGAAGCAAGCTCCATCATTTCTCCAAGATAGGCTAGCATGGATAAGTGCACCTTGAAACCAACCTTCCTATGAGGCAATAGAGCATATGCTACATATTTTATGTATGCCCCATGCCTCAAATTAAGAAGTTATAGATTAGAAGTGGACCTTGCTTAAATGTCACATGCAATAAATTAAGGAAAAATAGCCAAGTGGATTGTATTCCTCAATGGATCCTTGCTTTCACAAGTTGTGAACCTTGAGTCACTTTTACATTAACTTGGACAAGTGGTGGACCTAGAAACCAAGCTCTCCATGTTGAGATAAGTTGTAGGTAGGACATTAGAACATAGACAACGATAATGGATGCAATATACTCCTCTCCTAATAATCCAATTGATTGAAACCATGATATTTTAGTTGTTTTCATTGTGTATTGTATGTGCATAAAGTGGAATGAGACCTTAAGAAAACTCAAATTTTTGACAAAATCTCTATATTTTATACATGATATATTGAAAGTTGTCCAACCTAGGAATTGGGATTTTCCCACTTTACCTAATATGGTCTTACCACCAATTTTGCTACATGTATCTTGTAGAAATATACTAGATTGAAGATCACCTAGAGTGCTTACATGTAGATGCTAGTAATACTACCATGTCAAAGGGGTTGGTGCTCAAAAGCACCAATGTAAACTCATAAGTTCTATTAGAGTCCTCCTAGACAACCAATGTACATTTCTTGGTAGTTTAAACCCACCTTTGTAAACTCATAGGTCCGTTACAACCATGACAATATATACTAATAGGCTCTCTTGGGCTACTTGGAAGCTTCAAAAGTACCTTGAGATTAGGTAGAAGCTAGCATGAGACCAACATGTACTTTGAGAATACAAAATTCTAGGTATATAGGTACTTTATATGTACTCTTTGAGGTACTTATACCACATTTTCTTAGTATTAAACGTTAGATTCAATATAATTTTATGTCATAGTCCCTTGTCTAGGTTTATGAATCAAGTAGTCTGACTGAGCTAGTTTGACCAAGATGCACATCAGAGACCTTCTCTTAATACCATGGGAAATACCTTCCTAATTGGCAATGGTTACTTTAGGTTCTTAATCTGATACTTTGAAGCATTGTGTGCAATGTGCTAGCAATTTCTAGTGGGCTTAATCCCTCTTGAACTTTAGCTTAAGTTTTATAACAGGAGTTTACTATTGTGATGAGCCTGGGGATGGTAATTGTGTCAATATGACCCCCAAAGTTACAAAATTGAAATGTAGAGAAAAACACACAAACAAAAAAACAAAAAGTTCCCAAAAGGTAAAATCTTAAGCTAAAAGAGAAATCCCAGCTTGATTTGGTACTTCATTCACATGTATTTCCTATAGTACTAGAGCCCTAGAGGTTCCCAGTGTGGGTGATTTTCCTTGAGAGGCAAAAATCCCAAGGCATACAAAATAAGCACACACGTCAAAAATTGAATCAATGTACAAAACACTTTGGGGGGTCAAAGAAAAGGTAATAATTCAGGTGATGATTTCATATGAAATTTCTTTTATCGTAGCTTAACTACAAGGTCTTCTAGGTATAGCCTCTAGTCAGTCCTCGGACATGAAATACTTTGCTCTCACGATTAAACAGCTTAATTGACCAGAGAGAATTGAGAAGCTTACCCGTGGTATTAATAGTTGACCTCTAGTGCCTCTTGACCGTTAAATTAGCGATCCTAAACTTGTTTATTTTTTTACCTTTACAAGTGTTTATGTGTTTGATTATATTACAGTTTAATGTTTACTATTGAAAAATTGTTTAATATTCTTTTACCAATCAATCTATGTGCCTATTCACTGCATATGCTTTTTAATTATATATTCTCTATGAGAATTCAATTACTGTGCCATTTTTGGTTGATTTTTCAGTGTTCGAAGAAAGCTAAAAACATTTAATCTCATATGCTCTTCCATGTCCACGAACGGGCTTCATCTTACTAGCTTCCGAGGACGAAATCTACATCAGGAAGGGGGGCATGTTAACCACTTACGGACACCCTACACTTACGGGCACATAATCACCTTTGATAGAAACCTTATCACTTTATTTGATTCATGGACCAGTCTTGTGGGTCCTATAGGTTTGTAGGTGATCGTCCATGAGAGGCGCACCACTTATCTCATTTTTACATTATTTTTGCTATGATCGACCATTGTGGGCGCCCATGTGTGAATGGGTCAGATTCATATAAAAGGTCCATTTTGGCCTAAAAGCCTCATTCTTGAGGCGCATGCTAAAGACGTGCTCTTGCTCTACCTCTACCTTCTTCTCCATTGTGTGATCACGAGTGTGTGTGTGTGTGTGTGTGATCAAGCATTGTGGCAGCATCAGCAACGAGGCGATCGAGTGCAGCAGCGGCGGCTCCCTCTTTTTTGCGGCATGGAATCCTTCACAACAGCAAAACATTGAGCGGTGAGTGACACATATTTCCCCTTGGAGCTTACTAGGATAGTCTAGTTGTGTGCTTGCAACCATTCGTGGCTCGCACACAGTGTTCGGCAAGTTTCCAGCCTCCGACACGTGCAGTAAAAGTGCACATGTTAGCTTTCTTAAATTGAAAAGCTATTTTTTCCATGCATTGGTTATGCCCCTATTCCCATGGTGTAAGCCGAAAGTGGCTGGTCAGTATACCTTCGTGCTTAAATTGAACCTAAATTTTACTTGAATATTTCTTTCTATTATTTTCTTTTTCTTTTTCATCTTTTTAATTCGGTGGCTTAGAATGTTGGCCTTGCGTAAGGGCTAGGAGAAGACCCTTAAAATCCAAGGGGTTGATAGTGGTATACTGCCAACTTTTGACATTTGTGTTGTTAAGGCATCACCTCCAACGTTGTGACATACAAAATTGGCAAAAACAAGAGAGAGCTTTGTAGAAAAGTGCACACTTGTCATTCCTAGTGTGTCCATTCACACAATGCAATGAGCGTGACCCTTCCACTTGCTTGTAATCCCATTTCCTCTCCCTCTTCACATCAGCAGCTTTGATGCCCCAAAAAAATTGAGTTCGCTCCGATTGGGTATTTTCATCATGAAATTTGTGTTTCAAGAAACTAACCACATCCTTGGCACACTTCATGTTCCATGCATCAGGTTTCAATTTCTCATGTGTCAGATCCCTTTTGATAATTGCACCGGCCCCATCATGCTCTCCTTTGCCATGGCTCGATGCAAAGAAACTCCATAGCATCTCAATGCTAGTCAAAGAGTAGTACCTAGATCAATGACATGTCTCAAAGGCTAGGAAAAAAGAAGAAATTTGAAATCATGTTCAAGAGTTCAGAGAAGCTAGAATACCTTGACACAAAGAAAAATGGCATGGATATCTTGAATTGAGTAGCACATCCGTCTGACTAGACTCGGTGCCGCTTCAAGGAGTTGAATCCTTGCTCATGGAGCCACACACTATGCAATTGCATGCAATGTTGCACAAACAATGTGTCATGATCTTTGTCATCAGAGATGTCTAAATGTATATACTTTAACACCTTGTCATCCTCGTCACGAACATAGGTGATTTGCACCAAGATTGTGACTTGAGAAGAGTACCAATGCATTGATTGGATTTCATTTTGCTCCTTGAAAGAGCAATTCTCAGCAAATTCTATAACAAAGACTACCACATCTCTAGGAAACCTTTGAATACAGTCTGTGAATTGATGAGATTTCCACCTGGCAATAAAATTATGTCTGATGTAGGTGCTTAGATTCTTTTTAGGAAGGATGTAAAATTTGCACATCCCATTTACTTGACCAGTAGATCCTTGCATTTCTTGCCCTCTTGATGGGATGACACAATGTCTTTAAAGACCTTTACTAAACTTTGGAATTTGTTTTCAGATTCTTCTTTTGGACAGAGCATTAACCGCTACAATCCACATTGATCACATTCTCCCTTCAAGCAAGACATAATACCATCTTAGTCAATTTTTTGATGCTATTGTGTGTGTACGTAGTAGCTCCACACTTTCTTGGGACCTCTTCTGTGAAGCATACTGAGCTCGTATGTCGCACGTGTCAATGCAAGTAACTTGCCGATACACCGTGTGCGAGCCACAAATGGCTCCAAGCACACAACAAGCCTAAACTAGTAAGCTCAAAGAAGGCGATGGCGTGTCACTCACCGCTCTACACTTGCTTCGTGGAGGATTCCTCGCCACGAAGAAGAAGGAGCCGCTGCTTCACCGCACTCAACCGCTTCGCCGCCGCCGTCGTGCCTTCGTAATGCTCGAGGCGATCACTCTTACCCTTTTCCTATAGGACCGACAAGCCCGGTACCTGACTCTACCAAATAAATAATACAATGTCCGCCGTAGGTTAGAACGTCCGTCGTAGGTGATAGGGTGTCCGTGAGCCATGAGGGTTAACATGCCCCCCTTCCTGATGTAGATTCCATCCTCGGAAGCTATTGAGTTGAAGCTCGTTCGTTGAGGTGGAAGAGCATTTGAGATGAATGTCCTTAGCCTTCTTCAGTCACTGCAAAATAAAACAACATTGGCACAGTAATTGCATTCTCATATAGAATAAAAAAGCATATGCAGTTGTAGGCAGACAATGTGATTGGTAACAGAATTTTAAACCATTTGTCAGCAATAAACATTAAATTGCAATATAATCAAATGCATAAACAGATGTAAAGGTAAAAAATTAAACAATTCTGGGGTCGCTAATTTAACGGTCGAAAGGCACTAGAGATCGACTATTAATACCATGGGTAAGCTTCTTAATTTTCTCTGGTCAATTAAGTTGTTTAATCGCGAGAGCCAAGTATTTCATGTTCGAGGGTTGACTAGAGGCTATACCTAGAAGACCTTGTAGTTAAGCTACGATAAAAGGAATTTCTCATGAAATCATCGCCTGACTGATTACCTTTTCTTTGACCCCCCAAAGTCTTTTCACAGTGATTCAATTTTGATGCGTGTGCTTATTTTGTATGCCTTGGGTTTTTTGATTTTCAAGGAAAAGCGCCCACACTGGGAACCTCTAGGGCTCTAGTACCATAGGCGATACATGTGAGTGAAGTACCCAATCAAGCTGAGATTTCTCTTCAAGCTTAAGATTTTACATTGTGGCACTTCGATTTGTTTTTGTTTGTTCATTTTCAGCATTTTAGTTTTGTAACTTTTGGGGGTCATATAACACTGATACACCTCCCCAGGCTCATCACACTAGGAAAATCCCTTTATAATGCTTAAGCTAAAGGTCGATAGGGACTAAGCCCACTAGAAAGCCCTAGTACATTTCACACAATGCTGCCTAAATCGGATTAAGAACCTAAGTAACCATTGATTATTAGGAGGGCATTCCCCATGGTATTAAGAGAAGATCTCTAACACCTAACTTGGTCAATTTAGCTTAGTCGGACTGCTTGATTTTTAAACCTAGACAAGTGATTATGACAAAAGATTACATTGAATTAAATGTTTGGTACTAAGCAAATGCGATGAATATTATGCTACCAATCACAATCAAAGCAGACAAATATGGATGCAAAAAGATAAGGGGCAATGCTAATGGATAAGAAACACCTGTTTGTGTTGATGGTCGCGCTTGATCTGAAGTGTGAACGAGAGAAAGATTCCATAAAGGTCCAAATCCTAACAACATCAACACGTTCCTGTACACACGAGGAAACACATAGAACACCTCTAGGAGGCACATCAGTGGGAAGAAAGAACTTTGCTAATCACTCAACTCTAAAATAGAAACACTCGTATCGTACTAATCCTACCTACCCTCTATCACTCAAGTGATGAGGATCGAAGGTGTTTCATGACATAGGTTTCTGTTTCAGTGTACCAGATGTAAATGTGTAAGTCTAGGTCAATGTTTTGACTTTTATTGTGCATGCTCGTTTGCTAATTGCTCTTGCTCTTTATTTTTTATTTTTTTTGTGAGTATAAGGCTTTATATATATACATTCCCTAAGATTGGTGATTGAGAGGTCAGGGAAACAAGGTTGAGAGGGGAGTGAGTGAATGATGACTGTCAGCAAACATTCCCCCCTTCCTTGGGTAGATCATACCATTTGAAATGAGCTTGTCACCCTTTGAAACCAATTATTCCAGTTGGTAATAGGTGGGGATTTTTGCCAGTAGTTTTCTATTACCTTAGGTGCCTCGTCGAGTTGTAAGGGTGGTAAGGTACTCTCCCAGGATCGAACTTGAAGTGGTTCATCAGGTGATTCTTGAACACTAGGAAGTGTGGATTCCTTTGTAGCTTTATGGAGGTCCACTATTGTAGGTGGAGCCTGTGGAGAAGATTTCACCTCTATGGATGCATTATATGAGGAGCTAGAAGCTTCATGGGACTCCCCCCTTCCTGAGCTAGGTGGAACAAATCGTTCTTTCTTCGGTACCCAAACTAGCTCTCAAGCGGGTGTGTAGCATTCTGGGATTTTTTTCTTTTCGCGATTGTCGATTTGTTTTGGAGCTATAGGAGTGGGTTCATATGGATCAGGTGACAGGTAAGAACACAATCTACATTTTGGCACCCAAATTTGATCATTTCCTCGATAGTAGCCTTGGGCTTCCAATAGTTTTTTAGGAATCCAACGCAATGTTTTCTTACTTCTTGGGATGAGTGCGACGTTTCTTACAAGGATTCTGTTTTTTAGCATCAACCACGGTCGCTAAAGAAGATTTAGGCACCCAATTGTATGTTTTCTTCGTTATATTAGGATGAGTCTTGTCAGAAGCTATATGCATTGCTTGTAGCATATTTAAGGGTACGGGCATTTCATCCCCCTCAGGTGTTACCCAGGTTGTCCCCCTGTTTCCCCAAGTGTCTATGGTTGATGCTAGGTGGACCCAATCCACATTGTCCGACTTAGTCATCCCAGGTAGTACATCCATATAAGGAGAATCTTCCCCAACATCAGTGTCCGCTTTACACGTGTAACAATACTGCAATGGGGCCGAGTGAAATGTGGTGTCAGATCTATGATCAATTATAAACTTGTTTCCTAAAGGATGTGCTCGACCCGTCACAAGATCCACTCGAATGACAGAATCTTGGAACTGCAGGTAGACTTGGTTTTTAGACCAGTCGTGCACCATTTTTGCTTCTCTCATGAAAGGACGTCCTAAGATCATCTCCGATGCCATAGTGTGTTTGGAGAAATCCATAACAATAAAGGTAGTCCTTATTTTATGTCCAAAGACCTTGATCTTGAGATCTTCTAGCATCCCAATAGGTTTAACAATAGACCCATTGGCCATCTTCACTACTATGGTTGTGGTCGCAAGGTGAGGTCTTCCCATAGTTTCCCAACAATTTTTAGTCACAATGCTAACCCCAGCGCCACCATCAAGGATTCCCTTCACAGTTAATCCCTTAGTAGTGATTGGTATGGTCGCATTGGATTCATCACCCTCAAAGTATTGTCCCAACTTGTTAACAGGTATTTCTATAACAAGGTTCTCATCTAGGTTGGGTTGTGGATCTAGGTGTTCCTCCTCTATTGGCATCTCCCCAGCTCCATCCATCTGTGCAAATTGTGGTAGCCCAAACTTCAGCTCTCCATTGAGGAAGGCTCGAAGAGCTGAAACTAGCTCGGGGTCTTTATATAGTTTGGACATGATGGTGGTTCTAACTTGTAAAGACATGAAATCCATCAATTTGGCAATGTTTTAATGGCACCTTTTGGCCTTGAGTCCCTTGACGTGGGGAAGATGGGATCTCCATTTCTTCGATAGGATCAGGTAGTCCCTCTGTAAACATTCTTTCCATCAAGAAGTGAGTACGCCCACTTTCCCATGACTTTAAGTCACTTTCTTCTTGGATGACACTAGGTATGTCCAAGGGTATATGGACTTGGTGAGGTTGTTGTTGCGTAGGGAACACGGTGTCAATAATCTGGATCTTCCTAGGTGCTGGTTCTAGATCCCTTCGGGTATCTTCTACCAAACTCCTTAATTGCTTGACTCGCTCGATCTCCTCTGTAGGGTTTGGATAAGTTCCTATCTTCTTTTTGGATCCTGGCCATTGTGGCTCATGAAGATCTTCCTTGTGGGTTTCTATGTTAGTGGTCATTTTGGTCTCCATAATTTCACTTGAATCAGAATCTTCTTCAGCATCGTTCATATATACGGGGTCGTCACCAGTCCCTATGTTGGTCTTTGAACTAGGGTCTGACTTCGCTGCTTTTTGCAATCTCTTTCTTCGTGTTTTCTTCTTTTTCTGAGATTGGGCAATTGATGCCGTGTCTCTTTCCTCAAGAATATAATTTTGTTTTTGGAGCATCGATCATGTGAGTACGTTTACTGGTACCACGGGTGTACTTGATGATGGCTCCTCGGTAACTTCAATCAATTTTAATGGCGTGATCTTCAGTGCATTTGGATTATTTGGACATTGGGCAATCAAATGATCTATGCCATATCGATTACACATGAGTATCGACAGTGTAGACGTGCTCGCTTGATTGGTCTGCATTAGTGTGGCATTCTTTTGTAGCCTAATAGGACACTCAGCTACACGATGTGGGCCTCCACACTCATAGCATTGAAGAGGTGGTCTCTTAGCATTGTAATTGATATTTTGGCCTCTTTCCGCAAGAGCAGCTACTTGATATACAGGTTTGACTTGTCCGCAATAGTCCTCCATGTAGTATTGTGGACTTTCTTCATGCACATCCATCCCATAGGCGATATTAGGATCTATATCATCCTCACAGCCTTCCAAACAAGAAATAGATGACTCACAACCCACTTGATTCTCAGAAGTGATTCTCGGATGTGGTGGTTGCAGTCCTAGCACTGGAGGTGGTAAGGGTGTTGTTTGAACAACATTTTGGGCCCTAGGGACCATGTGTTGTGACGTTTGTTCAAGAGGTGGGGCCGGCATCAATGCAGGCACTCGAGGTGTGTCTGTCCATGCTAAGGTTGGTCTATTGGCCATCGCGCGCTTAAATACTATGCAATCCTTAGCTTGATGACCATACCTTCCACATGCATGGCAGTTCCCATTGAATTTTACTCTAAAAGTAGGGCATTCACTGGTACTATGCGGTCCATAGCATACTAAGCACCATTGCTACTCCCTTCTTGGATACATATGATTGTTTTGCGGAGCACGATTGTCTCTAAGACTCTCTTGAATAGCCTAGGTGAGATCTGCTAATGTGATCTCAAATATCTTTGGCTCCTTAGCAATAGGCTTTAGGGTCGTTCGCTGATGCCCCGATGCTTGTGAGCTAATAGATTTAGGCTCAACAGACACTCTTTCTCCTTGAATCATTAAATTATCCTCCAATTGGATCGCATTGGTGGTGACTACTTCCCAAGTGGTGATACCTCTAATGACTAGGCCATTGTAGATATCCTCATGTCGTGATCCCCTAATGAATCTATCAAGAAATTGGTTATTGTTGAAGCGCTCATTTGGATTACAACGAGAATTTAAATGCTTCAAGCGACTTATAAAGTCTTTCACCGACTCTCCTTCCTCTCGTTGGGCTTTCTGGAGCTGAGAGGCTACACCCCAAAGCACTCCTTCTCGTATGTATTCTTTCAAGAACAGTCTCCTAAGAGTAGGGTAAATCGTTTTTTCTTCCACCCTTAGGGTTCTATACCAATCCCCAGCCTTTCCACTTAAGGTTAGGCTTAAAGCATTGCTCTTATGTAGGTCATTCTGTTCTCCTAGAGAATCGCATATTTGTTCAAACACTTCGATATGCTTTCTCACATCCCCGTCTCCACTAAATTTTTGTGTGAGCTTGGCTATTTGTACTGCCTTACTTCTAGGCTCTCTATCAGGCGTGTTACGCATATTCTCAGCAATAGATCGACCAATAGCTTGAGCAAATGTTGCCAAGTCACCTAAGTGAGCAGGCACCGTGGGTGAAGGTGCTTCAGAGACTACATGTGGAGTAGGTATTGGCAGTGGGCTTGGCGCATAGGAAGCCCTTGGGTTCCACGTTGGGTACGATGTTGTGCCATGTGGTGGTCCATAGTTCATATGAGTGGCCCTAGGCATAGCAGACGTCGGATGTGACATGCTAATGCTAGCCGGTATAGTCCCATGGAAATAAGAACTTGTATATTGTGGTTGTGGAGCATAGGTAGTTGAAACAATGGGAGGGGTAGGGACTACATGAGTATGTGGACCCATAGGTGCATACGATTGGTTCGCACTTGTAGGTACTATTGCAGGAATTGAGCTACCATGTAGCGGTGCTTTACTAAAAAACGAGGTCCATGGCGTGTTTCTTGGCATGCCCATCATTGGGGTAGGCATGGTAGCCGTGGTGTCATCAAGGGAAAGATGAGCTAGACTTGGAAAAGTAAAGATATCACTTGTGGGCTCAGATTGCATTGAGACCCCTGGCGAAACAACATATGGGGGATCGATGGGACTCATTGGGGGAGTCTCCATTTGTGATAGAGTGGGTTGTTTCTCTTTGCCCGTGTCTAAAAATCGCATAGGACCCGTTGAAGGTATGTTTATTCCTCGATTTTGCCTCTCAGACTGGATAATCCTATGGATGACATTGCAGATCATGTGTTGTTGTTCCTCTAGACTAGTGGCACTAGATGTGGATTGTACAACTTCTAACCCACATGGTATGTGTAGCCCATGTATAGGTCGGTCAAAGTCTCCGTGTGTAGGTCATATTCCCAATTTTCATTGAGAAATACCCCGTCCAAACTTGGTGTACTAGAGGGTTGCCGTGAGGTGGATGCAATGTTGCTTCCCGTGTTTTGACTTTTAGTCACTGCTACCTTAGAGGCGACTTTGGAAGGTGGTAGCTCGGTAGGGCCCTCATTAAATGAGGTAGGTAGAATGTCCACGTGGACACTTTGAGGGAGTGTGGGGTCTACAGGAGATGTGAATGGTGATTCTACTTCCCCACCCCCTTCGTTTACTTCACTAGCTGTAGGTTCAGAGCGCGTAGCTCTACTAAAAGTTTCCATCAAACGGCTAAAAACACTAGTTCCAAGTTGTTGGGCCCAGCTAGGTACGGTTTCATTTGTTCCCCCGGGGCTTTGTGTAAGATGCTCTTCCATAATATCATAGTAAGAGGAAGAGTCGCTAGCCGCTATATTTGGGTCTTGGGTTGCACTACCTTGGGTCCCCGCTGAGGGCGTAGACCCTAGCGTAGAAGGATAGTGAATACCCCCGTAAATCGAAGCACTAGCTAGTTGTTCGGACTCTAGCACACGACCAGAGCGTAGATACATGTGCTTTGGGTGCCCTACAAGTGTCGGTAAGTACCCTCAAAGGTTACTTGCTTGGTTTTGTGGGTGTTTTGCACCCCGTTTTCTACTTGATTTTTTCTTTTTTTTGATGTTTTTTTAATGTTTGATTTTTTTGATTGAAGTGTGTGATAGCTCGAAACGAGCGTAGCACTTAAAGGGTCGCTGTTTGCTTTACAACACAATTTTCGGGCATCTGACGTTCCGTTGGTCCTCAAAAATCAATTTTTAGCTAAGTGTGAAGCTAAAATTCGTTTTTTAAAAAAAGACGACTGAGGTCTAGGCCTGAGCGTGAGCTTGGGTTTGGGTCTGGGAGATATTCCCGATCCCGGTCCTACCTTTAAATTTTTTTATTTTATTTTTTTTCGTTTAAAAAATAAAATAAAATAAAATAAATAAATAAATAAATAAAGGATAAGGTCGCCGCGACCTGCGCGAGAGCACACACACACTCTATCTACCTACTTCTAACTAATACACTAATCTACTTCCTACTTACTGTACATAGAAAACTAACTACCTTAATACACAAAGAATAAGCACAGAACCTTTGAAATCTCCATTAACAAAGAAAACTAACTACCTTAATACACAGAGAATAAACACAATACCTTTGAAAACTCCATTAACAAAAAAAACTAACTACCTTAATACACAGAGAATAAACACAATACCTTTGAAAACTCCATTAACAAAAAAAACACACAGTATAACACCAAATCCCTTTTCTCAACACACACACACTCCTTCCTTACCTTTCCTACAATAGAAATTGCACCACGGAGAAGCACTGAGTGCTACTCGAGCTTCATGTATGGCATTCCCCGGCAACGGCGCCAAAAATGTGCTTATATGTCGCAGTGTCAATGCAAGGAACTTGCCGATACACCGTGTGCAAGCCACAAATGGCTCCAAGCACACAACAAGCCTAAACTAGTAAGCTCAAAGAAGGCGATGGTGTGTCACTCACCGCTCTACGCTTGCTTCGTGGAGGATTCCTCGCCACGAAGAAGAAGGAGCCGTTGCTTCGCCGTGCTCAACTGCTTCACCGCCGCCGTCGTGCCTTCGTAATGCTCGATCGCCCACACACACACTCTCTCTCTCTCTCACATACACACACACACACAAGGAGGTGAAGAAGAAGAAGATGGAGATGGAGATGGAGCAAGAGCACTCTTCTATTGCACAAATGAGAGAATGAGTGAATTTTAGGTTTAGTTGACTTTTATATGAGCTCGCCCCATTCACACTTGGGCGCCCATGCTTAGCCAACTAATCCCTTGAATGTTCCAGTTAGAGTGCGCTTCTCATCGGCGATCACTCTTACCCTTTTCCTATTGGACCGACAAGCCCGGTACTTGACTCTACCAAATAAATAATACAATGTCCGCCGTAGGTTAGAACGTCCGTCGTAGGTGATAGGGTGTCCGTGAGCCGTGAGGGTTAACACATACATCACACTTGCAGTCACACCCTTCAATGTGCACTCTTGTCTTGCTTTGTCTCATCTAGTTGAATGCATCCTTGAGGTATATCTTTTGTATGTGAGCAATGCAACAACAAGTGTATCTATCCTTCAACTTTTGAACAAACCAAGGCTTGAATCCCTCAAAACATTTGAGAGAGATGTTGATGTGTGAATATTGCATTGGGAATCTCCTCTAAAGTTCCATTTGTCCAATGAAAAGTAAGTGTCATCAAAACCTTTAGTGAAGACAAGGGTTAAAGTCATTGGCAACTTGAACATGCTACGTAACATGGTACTTTTTTAAACCTTTTGTTAAAGTACCTAAGCCATTGTAAATGGTACTTTATGAGGAGGTACCAATTTTTGCAAAGTACATAAGTCCCTGAAATTGATACTCGACGCGGACTGTTTCGGATAGTTTTTTTGAAGTTTCAAATAGCCTAGAGAGACATAAAACCTCTCTCTCTCTCTCTCTCTCTCTCTCTCTCTCTCTCTCTCTCTCTCTCTCTCTCTCTCTCTCTCTCTCTCTCTCTCTCCTCCCCCGCTCGCACATATGAACTCTAGTGTAGAGGCCTTGTTCTCATCCCTCTCTTGCATGTCTAGGCTGTGCAGAGGGTATCAACCAAGGACTGAAATAACGCTTGGCCGTTGCACTGCACCATGTAAATCTCCAAAAAGTTACTGCCTCACATCACTTCCCTAACCCTCCAAAACGTCAGGGAGTTGGGATTCATCCTTCGCATCCAGAGCCTTGCCATCTCTATCTCATAAAAAACGTGTATCTCTCACATTGGCTCTCTTGCGGATCTGAATACGAGGGAAAACGCCGTTGGAGATGTCAGAAAGATGCTTAAAACGGGCCGGCCTATAGTAAAGCGGGGTGCAATCACTAGGCCTGACATGGTAGCTCCCTCCAAGGCCTACCACCCCCCAATTTGAATGTAAATTTTGCATCAAGGACAGGATTTTGTAATTAGGTCAAAGGAGAATGCAATGAAGCTATTTGGATTGTGCATGAGTAGTGACATGTTAGCCTTGGTGTGTTGTGACTATTGGAATTAGGGTTGCAGAGAAACACACACAGCTTGGAGAAGACAAAGGAAGCTCAAGGCACACATTAGAGAGTGTGTTCCTTAGTGTGCTATGGAAAGAAAAATAGCCCTAGAGTGATGGACGTATATACAATGCTCGGGGGGAAAAACCTCCTAAAGAGGGAAAAAATGCCCCGGCGGTCCTAGTGTGTTCACACACATCACTACCACATGTATATGGTAACAAATCCCCCCTGGAGTGATGCGATGAACGAGAGTTGGCACACGAGTAAAGGGAAGTGCCATGCCATGAGGACATGATCAGTCCACAAAGGGGAGTAAGCCCAAAGCTTTGCGGAAATCTTCAAGCTTCTCATGAGACAATGCCTTTGTGAAAAGATCTGCAAGGTTGTCCTGTGTTGGCACATAATCCAAGCTGATCTCTCCTGCTGAGAGTCTCTCCCTGACATAGTGGTAATGCACCTCAATGTGCTTTGTGAGAGCATGAAAAACTGGGTTCCTTGCAACTGCCAATGCGCTCTAACTGTCATTGTAGATAGTGTTGGCAGTGTCTTGTCCAACACCCAAATTAGCCATAAGGCGTCTGAGCCATACACACTCAATTGTAGCTGTGAAGACTCCCCTGTACTCAGCCTCACAACTCGAAGTGGCCACAGTAGGTTGCTTCTTGCTCAACCATGATATACATGAACTGCCAAGCATGAAACAAAAACCACTTGTGGGCACTAACGTGTCAAAACAACCAGCCCAATCTGAGTCCGAAAAAGCATGTAAGTCTGGCGGAAATGACCCCCCCTTGGGATAAAACAAGCCAAGATGTAAAGTGCCACTAAGGTAGCAAAAAATCCTCTTGATAGCCTACCAATGCTTAGACCCTGGGCTATGCATAAATCTGCTGACTTGTGAGATTGCAAACTGAATATCTGGCCTCGTGTTGCATACATATATGAGGCAACCAATAGCAGTTTGGTAAAGAGTTACATCAGCAGGATCGCCAGCATCATGTAGACTCAACTTCAAACTTGTTTCCATGGGAGTGGAAATAGGTTTGCAATCCTCAAGTCCAAACTTACATAGCAATGTCTCTATGTAACTTTTCTGACACAAGGCAATACCACCATCACACTGCTTAAACTGTATGCCCAAATAATGATGCAACAGCCCCAAATATTTCATCTTGAAAGTAGCATTCAAATCAGCCTTAAATTAAGCAATATGTCTCTCATTTGGTCCAGTGATCAACAAATCATCTACATAAAGAACCACAATGAGAAGTACATCACCCTCACGCTTTACATACAATGTGCTTTCTGTTGGACTATTACGAAAGCCTTGTTTGACCAAATGAGTGTCAACTTTCTCATACCAAGCACGAGGAGATTGCTTCAACCCATACAAAGCCTTGTTACATTTGCACACTTTTTCCTCTTGTCCTTTCACGACAAAACCGCGAGGCTACGTTACATAAACTTCCTCAAATATGTCACCATTCAAGAAAGTAGTAACAATGTCTGATTGATGTACATCCCAACCAAAATGAGCTGCCAATGCACATAGAAAATGCACAGTAGTCATACGACAAGTGGGAGCAAAAGTCTCTTCATAATCTATGCCTTTTTGTTGTGCATAACCCTTTGCAACAAGTCAAGCCTTATGGCGATCAACCTCACCATCCAGCTTACATTTCAACTTGTAAACCCACTTCGTACCAATGGCCTTTTTGCCAGGAGGCAAATCACATAAAGTCCATGTGTCATTTTCTATAAGTACATCATATTCTGATTGCTCTTATAGAAACTGCGAGGCTGCTTTACATAAATATCCTCAAATATGTCACCATTCAAGAAAGCAGTAACAATGTCTGATTGATGTACATCCCAACCAAAATGAGCTGCGAATGCACATAGAAAACGCACAGTAGTCATACGACAAGTGGGAGAAAAGTCTCTTCATAATCTATGCCTTTTTGTTGTCCATAACCCTTTGCAACAAGTCAAGCCTTATGGCGATCAACCTCACCATCCGGCTTACGTTTCAACTTGTAAACCCACTTTGTACCAATGGCCTTTTTGCTAGGAGGCAAATCACATAAAGTCCATGTGTCATTTTCTATAAGTGCATCATATTCTGATTGCATGGCAGCCATCCAATTTTCTGAATTTTGTGCTTCATCAAAAGACAGAGGCTCCTCAACATCATGTAAGCTAGACACAACCAAAGCACAACAATCTGATACAAAAGATGCATGGCAAGAGCCTGAACGAGTACGACTAGACAACGGTGCATCCAATTTACTGTCACGTAATGTATGCACCAGCCATTTTGGCATACCCCTAGCCTGCTCATTTTCAGCCCTGTCCTCATCAAGTACATCATGCACATCTGCATCAGTAATAGGCTGATCTGTAACTTTTTCAGAAACCCCCATAGGCTGTACATTTGCCTCAGTGGAACTTACATTCGTATTTCCACCACCAAAAAGAGGCAACAAAGTTTCATAAATGTCCCGTGAGCTTACATTATTGTCTCTAGTACATGACAGCAAGGGCTGAACAGAATCTTCCAATAACACTACATCCCATGAAACCAGAATACGCTTTGTTTGCGGATGATACAACCTGTAACCTTTGCTTTCAACACTATAACCAACAAAAATACATTTGACAGCCTTATCATCCAATTTCTGCTGTGTTTGTGGCACCAAAGCATATGCCAAACAACCAAAAACACGCATGTGCTCAATAGAATGCTTTCTATCATGCCATGCTTCATATGGAGTAATAGACTGCAAAGCTTTCGTAGGACACCTATTTAGTACATAAGTGGCACACATGATGGCCTCAAGCCAAAAAGAATGTGGCACTGTACATTGGTGTTTTATCCCACGACTAGCCAGAAATGCATTGAATTCATGAGACATATACTCCCCCCCTCGATCGGAACGGAGGGTGCCCATAGTACATTTCGATACATTTTCAGCCATAGCCAGAAATTGTTTGAAGCACATAAAAACTTCGGACTTCGCTTTAAGCGGAAATACCCATGCATGCCTGGAGTAATCATCAATGAAAGTCACGAAGTAAAGGTAATTGCCCAAGGACGGAGTTTGCATGGGCCCACAAACATCACTATGCACAAGCTGCAACCTGCATGTGGCCTGAACTGAAACATCCTTTGGAAACTTAGAACGCTGCATCTTACTCAAAATACAACCTTTACAAACATGTTTGACAGGTGCTCCAAGAGGTGGCAAAGAAGCAACCATATCAGATTTCTGCAAACGCAGCAAACTGGCAAACTTTCAGATGACCAAAACGTGCATGCCAAAGTTTTGCATCTGAAATAGCCCTTGAATATGCAACATAATTTTCAAAATTTTATCCACACTTGTCATACAAAGTGAGCTTATACAGCCCACGACACAAAAGGACAGATGCAACAATTTTATCACCAAAACTAAGATCATGAACTGTACATCTGTCATCCACAAATTTGACTACAAGTCCAAGTCTAGCAAGTGCGGATATAGACAAGAGATTCTTCTTGATCCTAGGTACATAAAGTGCATCAACACGTGTGAAGGAACTGCCATTTGCAGCAGTAAGCACAATCTTTCCAACTCCCTGAACCGGATAAGAGGCATTGTTGGCACAAGTGTATGAATGCCCATGAGGGACAAACTCGAGAGAGGTGAACAATTCACGATGTGAGGTAATGTGCTTTGTAGCACCACTGTCAAAATACGACACATGTGAATCTGCAGCAACTCACAAGCATGCATCATGGACAACAGGATTGTAAGTGCACTCTGCGCTAAAAGCCCATTCTGTATCAACATCAGAAACACAGTCTCCTTTCACAGAAGACTCAACAATCGCCGCATTTGTAGTGGAACCAGCATTTGCAATGGAACCACCCTCTTTCTTATTAGCCTCTTTGGCCTTCAACTTAGGACACGACTTGATCAAGTGATCATTAGCTTTACAATAATGGCAACACATTTTCTTTTTTCCCTTATCACCAGAATTGCCAGATGAAGTGCTGCCAGAAGAAGCATTGGGAACAGAAGTTTTGCCACTGGCAGCAGAACCATAAGAAGTGGCTGCATTGCTGTTACCACCCTTTCTTTGAGAAGCAATAAAAGCCTGTTCAACTGCATGCTGTCCAGTCTTGTTTTTTCTAGAAAGTGAATCTTGCAAAAGCAATGTGCATAATGCATCAAACTTGACAGCTTCAGGATTTCCTTGGGTCATAAGTCTCCAAGTACTAGCAAAAGTTTGGTAAGAATCTGGTAAGGCATCAAGAACGGTCTGCACAAAGGGAACTGTCTGAAATGACTTCACGTGTAGAAATAAGCTGCTCATTGATATCCTTGACACTAGCAAGGAAAGTTTCCATATCATCTTCCTCATGCATAATCTTCGACTCCAACTCTTTACGCAGCAAAGCAATCTTAGCCTCATTGCGGCTTGCATAAAGGCTTGCTAGAATATCCCAAGCCTGTTTTGCAAATTTTGCTGAACGAATGTGAGGAACAATGGTGCGCTTCACAGACAACGCAATCAATGCATGAGCCTGCGTATCCTTAACATCCCAACGAGCTTGTTCTGTCGTAGGCAAAACAACTCTAACAGCTGCAATCCTTGCAGCAAGACTTGCAACATCCTCAACATCGCCTACATCCTCAGAACCAGGACATACATCAATGCCCTGCACAATGTTCCAGACACCCTTTGACACAAGAACATGTTACATCATATAAGCCCACATAGGGTAGTTGTCCCCATCCAACATGTCCTCAGCAGCAAACATCTTGAACACATCTGTGTTGTTGTTGTCAGCCATGGTAAATGTTGCACCTGATGTGAAAACTGCCCGAAAATAGGAGAAATGGAGCGGGAACAACACATGCTATATAGCACAAACCGTAGAAGACTGTAAGGCACCTGTTATGCAGAAAACGACACTGGCAGAAATTCTGTACAAAATGACGAAACTGCCTGTGCAAACGTGTCTGTAGTGGAAACAGAGGCTGAAATGAGCCCGAATCAGAAATCTGAGCAGACTAAGCTCTACGAGCATTCCCCGAATATTTGTCAACCTGAGAACGCTCACCAAAGCTCACTAAAATTGGAGAAAGTGAGCAGGTGTGTGCTGGAGCAGCTGGCGACTAAGCCCGGGAGGACGCAACCTGCTCTGATACCAATTTTTGGAATTATGGTTGCAGAGAAACACACACAGCTTGGAGAAGATGAAGGAAGCTCAAGGCACACAGTAGAGAGTGTGTTACTTAGTGTGCTATGGAAAGAAAAATAGCCCTAGAGTGATGGGCGTATATACAATGCTCGGGGGAAAAAACCTCCTAAAGAGGGAAAAAATGCCCCGGCAGTCCTAGTGTGTTCACACACATCACTACCACATGTATATGGTAACAATGACACTGGTATTGGAGTAGTGAATGTAGGAGGAGTATGTAGGCGCTCATGTGGAGCTTGTTGAGGGGTTCAACTTGGTTGGCATGGAAAACAAATTGGGCATTTTAGCAGGGGAATATGTAGTTGATGTCGAATCGGCATGGTAGACGCATGGTACTTACTATAGACAAAGAGAGTGTTGGCAAGACTCGGTAGGGTAGAGGCATTTAAAAAATGTCTTCAAGGCAAGGTTACCAAGATTTTATAATTTCAACCAATCAAAATACATTAAACCTCGACTTTTTCTAGCACTGGTTTCAACTACAACCAATTGTGACTTATGTAGCTTAAAAGAGACACGAGAACATGTTTTCTACTAAGCAAGTAGGAATGTGAATAAAGACAGAGTGGTGGCAAAGACGATATGTGTTGTTGTTCTCTGTGGGGGGGAGAGAGAGAGAGAGAGAGAGAGAGAGGAAAAACTCAAGGTGCCCTTAAAATCTTCACAAATATGTCTCTCTACAAAGTGTATCATAAGGTGGTGAATCCTATAGTCTTTAGTTTTGTACTTGTTGTTTGTAGCAACTAGGCAAGCAATTATCGCCCTTTCAAGGGAATATGTGCACATATTAACAAAAACTAATGAGGTGGTGGATACATGCAAGCCATAGGGTGGATGAAACTAGTGTTGTTTGGGACACATTTCAAAAGAGACCACTGCCAACAAAAAGCAAAGGTAGGAAGCAAGGCATCTTACTACCGGTGCTAGTGCAAATCCTCATGAGGAAAGAGCTGAGAGGCTATGGGTGGTGCTACTACCATTCTTACTAGTATTGACACTCGTGGATGGGTAGCAATAGTGGGGAAGCTGAAGATTGACAAATCGATAGCCATGGTGGCCAATCTAAAATGATGACGTAGGGATACCTCAGAGTAAATCTGGATATTCCAATTCACAAATAAGTTGTGGTTGGGCAGAGACAGAAGGGGGAGGAGAGGTGTTTAGGGATAGCTAAACTATTGTATGCCTTTAGCTATGCAAATGCATTTTATGATTTTTTTAAAATATCAATCATGTTTGGATCTACTCAGTTTTATGATTTCTCGAAAAGTTTTGCTCAGAGTTTTGAATTCCCCCTTGTGAAGCTACCCGTAGAGTAGGAATTACAAACTCCCATGACATAACTGCTTCTTGGCCATATAACATCTTGAATGGTGTACAATTAATAGCCACTTTGTAAGCAGTACGGTAAGCCCATAGAGATGATGTCAGCTTCAAATCCTAATCTGTGCGATGAGCTTCCACTATTTTGGTCAAGATAGAAGTTAAAGCCTTGCTAGTGCTCTCAGCTTGACCATTTTCTTGTGGGTAATAAGGTTTAGATTTATGGTGGGCTATCATGAAGTTTATCGTGAGTTCCTTTATCACTCCATTTATAAAATGAGTACCATTGTCACTCACAATCTTAAGGGGACAACCAAATCGAGTAATAATGTTCTCAAAGAGAAACTTAGCAGTTGACCTTGCTTCAGCCTTGCGTGTCGCCTTGCGTGTCGCCTTGGCTTCCGCCCACTTTGTCACATAGTCAATGGCAGCAATAATATATCGAGATTGAGTGTTACGAGCTGTCGGACCAATTAAGCCTACAAAGTCTAAACCCCATTTTTTGAATGGTTGAGTCACTTTAATAGGATGTAAGGGCATCTTATCCTTTTGTTGTGTCATCTTGTAATGTTGGCATTCATCACACCCTTTTGCAAAAAGATATGCCACCAATAGCCTGATTGCAACACTTTCTAGCAGTTAGTTCCCCTAAAAAATATCCTCCGACTATACCCATGTGGGCTTCTTGTAGTATGTATAAATACTCATCCTCATGAGCACAACTTCTAAGAATATTGTCCTTCCCTAGCTTGTAGAGAGTTCTTGCAATTAGAGAATAACGTTCACATTCCTTTAATAGTTTTTGAGCTATATCCTTACAAAGCTCTTTGAGTGGAAAACCATTAACTAAAAGGTTCACAATCTCTCGACTAGGAATAGGGAAGTATTGGGCAATTCATCATCGATTCCAGTAGGGGCTTCACCATTGGGTATGTGAGACAAATGATCTGCCATGACATATCTTTTATCGGGTCTCACCACAATGGTAAAATTAAACTCAAGAAGAATTAAAAACCATCATGTAATTCTTCCCGTGGAACAAGGTTTATTCACTAGATATAACAACGCTTGATGATCCACATAGAAATCGAACTTGTTGGGGCAAGAAGGTAGTAACGAAATTTCTTTACTGCATAAATCATAGCTAAACCTTCCCACTTTGTGTAGTGGTGTAGTTCCTCTCAACATCATTTAATTGATGACCTGCAAAGCTAATGGGGTAATCCAATTTATGTTCTCCTGGTTGAGCTAGTCCAACCTGTTTGATGCATCAATATGCACATGGAAAATTACATTCCAATCGGGAACTTGTAGGATGTGAGCACTTGTCAAGGACTTTTTTAACAACTTGTAAGCATGGTCACACTCTGTGGTCCAGTGAAACTCAATAAGAAGCTTGTACAATGGGCAAGCTATCTCGACAAAGTTTAAAATAAACTACCGATAATAACCAACATGGCCCATGAACCTTTGAACTCCTTTATAGTTTGTAGGTGGTGGAAATTTGGAAATGGATTTAATTTTGCTCTCATATGTGGAAATTCCATTTTTGGACACTATATGCCCTAAAATGACTCCATGTTTAACCCAAAATTGGCATTTCAAAGGATTTAATGAGATGCGATACAATCTGCACTTTTCAAATACTTTTTGTAAACATGATAAATGTTCTTTCCAAGAGGAATAAACACAAAGGTCATCTAAGAAAGATTTGAAAAACTCCCTTAAATACTTCCTAAAATCAGTGTTTATCAATCTTTGGAAGGAAGCAGGGGCATTGGCCAAAATCCATAACACAAAATGCGAACACTCCAAATTCGGTATAAAGCAATTTTAGCTTGGTCCTCTAGTGCAATTGTGATTTGATTGTAAACAAAGTACCCATCTAAAAAGCTATAAGCTTCCTTGCATGCAACTCTTTCAAGCACATGTTTTGAATATGGCAAGGGGTAATGGTCTCTCCTAGTGGTGGCATTGACTTTCTTGAGATCCTTGCACAATAACTACCGGAGACACCCATTCTGAGTGCTCAATAGGGTATATGAATCCACATTTAACAAGATTTTCAATCTCTTCTTGAACAATCTTTGCATGCTTAGGATTCATTGGGTAGGGTTGTTACCGGACTAGTTTAGCCATGCTATGGGAATTGTGTGTTGCACCACAGAAGGTGGAACCCTTTTCATATCATGATATGTCCAAGAAAATATATCCTTGAGAAGCTCCTTAAGTACATGTTCCTCAGTCTCTGTTAGATCTTGGGCAATGAAAACAGGTTTGGACTCCTCACCTGGGTCTGCTAACTCTATTTCCTTAACTATCACGGTGGTGTAGCCAAAGTTGGTCTCAGCTAGGAAGTGGTCTATGCCAGGCAGAGGTTGTAGGCAAGTGCAATGTATGAGGCTAGGGTAGGTACCAAGGTCTTGGGCAGCCAAAGGGAAGCGAGAATGTATGCCCAAAGAAACTTTTTAGGCTAAAATAGCTCCAAGTTGGTCCAAATGGGATGACAGATGAAGATGCCCAAAATGCCGAGTTAGTGATTTGAAATGTAGTGTTCAATGTTCTCTAGAAGCCGGTCTAGACGGCTCGTCAGATGGAGCCACGGTGCTCAAGATATTGCAGTTCAAAGATAGAAGGTGTTGCAAATCCCTGATGGGCAGGGCAGCTAACAACCACGTGGACCGAGTGCAAGGAGTCCATTTCAAGGCCGGCCGAGAAGGAGTGAAAGCAAGGAGAAGGTGGCCGGGCACCCATTCGACAGGATCAAAAGGGAAGACCAAAGGAGCAAGAGGGCCAAGCAAGGTGGAAGCCAAAGACCAATGGGAAGGAGGAGAGAGAAAAGAAGAGAGAAGTGGCAGGAGGAGTCGGATGGAGAGAGTCAAATTTAGGGCCAATGGGGCAGTGCAAGATAGCCCACCCAAAGGGGTAAAAATGAAGGAGAAAATATTTTTTTAATAAAAAAAGGCATAGAGGAAATAGTGATGTCGCTATTGCACCCCCCCTAAGTGCAAAAGAGAGAAGGATGGAGCAGATGAAACAAGGTGGTGCCCCCTTCCCAAAGATACCAAATTAGGGTACCAGATGGACCAATTAGAGTGTAAATTCCAAAATTGAAGGTCACCCCCTATTAAAGTCAAATTTTCATCAAATTAGGGGCTTTTTTTTGGGCTTTTGGTGCCATTTGAAGCCTGCAAAGTGAAGCTCTCTAACAGAGGAGTGTGCCTATCAAATCCCTTTGTATTTTTCTTGTGAAAATGGCCATGGTGATGGCAGTGTAAGCCTGTATACATGTTTTGTGAAGTGCACCTTCCCCCCTTCTCTTTCTCCTGCTCTGGTGTTTCCCCTTGGCGCCGGCTGTGTGGAAGTTTGTGCCCCCCAGACCGACAGTGTAGTGTGTGAGAGAGTGAGATTGAGTGGCTATGAGTGTGTGTAAGGGTGGAGACAGACCATGACAACAGGTGTGTGTTGTGTGGAGGATTTGTAGAGTGTGTGAGCAGTGTGGCAGTGGTCTGCTGGTGTCAAGTGTGTTTTTGAAGGTGTTTTCCAGAGGACAGGGGTGTTGTGGATACCCTGAGCTATAGAGAGGTTGTGTTTGTGCCGGGTATGTTCCCCCATTCTCCATTTCTAATGGGGACCATCATAGACTCCATTACTTCCATCGATAGGTGTTCTCTGGGCCTTTTTATCGACAACCTCATGCTCCTCCATGGTGTAGGATTTGAAATGCTCAGGTGCAGGATGTGAATCTATGGGTTCTTGTTGTTTTGTGGACTGTGAATTCTCTTTCATTTCCTTTTGTTGTTGAGCTAGATCTCAATTTTGTTTTCTACTTATAGTACGGCTCAACTTTGGCTTCTTTGTAGCTTCTAGATGTGCGGTGTCAATGGGTTGTGGATTGGGTTGTGGATTGCACCACATGACACTTTCAAGGTATTCACCCCAATTATCTGCCAACTTTTGATGAGCATCACATGCCCCCATATAATTAAGCCATTCTGCGTTAGATTTCTTTTTATTTATCCTAGCACACACATTTGATCAATATTGTTGCCTTTTATATCTCTTACTCCTCTTGTCTAATTTTTTATTATGGTTGATCTCCAGTGAAGAGTCACTAGATGAATCGCTACTCGTGTCTTCTCCTCTCCCGGATAGATTGTCATCTAGGGTACCAATGGGTCTTGAATGGTTTGTCCCAAAATTTGCACCAAGATTTAACTAAGATTCTTTGTCCTCAGAGTCGATTTCAATTGATGATTTTGACTCCAAATCGTGTGGGTTATAGTCTTTTGAGATGCTACTGGTTCCCATGTTAGTCAATCCTTCATCTGGTAGGTCATCAAAAGATATATACATTTCTCCTATCATATTTAAAGGTACAAGTTGTGGCATTTCATCCCCCTCAGGTGTTACCCAGGTCGTCCCCATATTTCCCTAAGTGTCTATGGTTGCTGCTAGGAGGACACAATCCACATTGTCAGACTCAGTCATCCCAGGTAGAACATCCATATATGGGGAATCTTCCCCAACATCAGTGTCCTTTTTACACGTGTAACAATGCTGCAATGGGGCTGACTGAATTGTGGTGTCAGATCTATGATCAATTATAAATTTGTTTCCTAGAGGATGTGCTCAATCGATTACAAGATCAACTCGAATGATAGAGTCTTGGAACTGCAAGTAGACATGGTTTTTAGACCAGTCATGCACCATTTTTGCTTCCTCATGAAAGGACGTCCTAAGATTATCTCAATTGAAATAGTGTGCTTGAAAAAATCCATAACAATGAAGGTATGCCTTATTTTGTGTCCAAAGACATAGATTTTGAGATCTTCTAGCATCCCAATAGGTTTAACAATAGTCCCATTGGCCATCTTTACCACTATGTTTATAATCCCAAGGTGAGGTCTTCCCATAGATTCCCAGTAATTTTTAGTTACAATGCTAACCCCAATGCCACCATCAACAAGGATTCCCTTCATAGTTAATCCCTTGATAGTGATTGGTATGGTTGCATTGGATTCATTGCATTCAAAGTATTGTCCCAACTTGTTAACATGTATTTCAACAACAAAGTCTTAACTAGGTTGGGTTGCGGATCTAAGTGTTCCTCATCTATTGGCACCTCCCTAGATCCATCCATCTGTGCAAATTGTGGCAGCCTGACTTTTAGTTCTCCATTGAGGAAAGCTCAAAAAGCTAAGAATAGCTCGGGATCTCCATATAGTTTAGACATGATGGTGGTTCTAACTTCCAAATCCATGAAATCAATCAATTTGGCAATATTTAACGTCACTTCTTGGGCTTCAATCCCTTGACATGGGGAAGATGGGATCTCCATTTCTTTGATAGGGTCAGTGTTGAAAGGACGCCCTTTCAACAACGTTTCCATAAAGATTCCATTAAAGATTGCTCAAAGATTCTATAAAGATTCCACATGAAGATGGTGATGAAGTAATGAAGATGAAGATGGATGCTGCAACATGAAGATACGAGTTCATGGACGTCATCGAATATCCCGTTATTATTATTCTGAGCCATTACGGCCACTTTTGTAATGTTTACGGGAACCTCACATTTTAAGTCGGCACTTGTATTTTGGCCACAGATGCTTGTATAATGAGTAAAGCCAACTCAGTTTCTTGTAATTAAGCTCTGTAGAAGCCTAGGGACAATTCAGGTCATTTGGCCGGACATTAGGTTTGAAGGCTTGGTATATAAGCTAAAACCTAAGGCTTTGTAAAGAACACATTACGTTATCTTAATTAATATACAGTCGTGGGTTCTGCAGCACACAGTAGTGAGCTTCACGTACACACACCGTCGCGCACACTAATCACATTGCAGATATGAGAGTAAGAGCGTGTTAGCATCGAGGAGCTCTCCGCCACGACGCAAGCAATGCAAGCCAAGGACCACATCGCGAGCCCGCCTGCTACGAGCTATATTTGGTCGTAAGTACCTCAAACGACATCCGTTCTGAATGATCGAGTGGTTGTTAGAATCAGGGCGAGAAGCTCTTCGTGTTGATGTCTTTGTAGATCAATTCCGGACACTTTGGAAATTGCTGTTTTGAGTCTATCGCGACAGCAATTAGAGATCTTATAGTTATGGTTTTCAGGGTTTAGGTGTTTGGCCATATAGGATATATCCTTGTGAGTCTTGCCCTTCGATTTCGAGTCATTATGATATGATTTGAGAATGTTTCGAGCTTGTAGTGTTTCGTCGGATGCGTTGTCTGTTTCTTTGCTTTATGGTAGTGTTGTGGTAGGATTAGTGACTGTAGAATGTTGTTCGTGTCTAGCTCAGGGTTGACAACCCAGAGATTGCCTCCATGCCCTAGTCGGGTCAGCTACATCCTCGGATTGAAAGTTTGTTGGTCTGTGTTCTCGTTGTGCTCCATCGTCCGTCGCGGCGTACTTGCTGACATTGGCGCCGCTGCCGGGGACAAAGCGCCTAAACTAGCGTAGACTGCATCACTCGTGTTTGATAGTATAGCGTTTCTCTAGAGTTTTCTAGAGTGTTGTTACCATTTGCCTTCTTAGTGGGAAGTCAGAGAGCGGATCTCTTGACTGAGGGATAGCCAGGGAGCCTGCGTCTCGCGGAGGTGGTCCACCATGAGGTTGAGGTATGGTTATATTATTTTGTTGTGTGTTTAGATTAGGTTTTATGGTTTGTGTGTTTGGTTGTGACTTATGGTTGTGAAGAACTTGAAAGAGAAAAAAAAAACGCAAAGAAAAACGTAAAAGGTAAGCAGGAGGCTGTTTGCTTTCCAGAAAGCAAAAACAACCATTCAACCATTCAAAGTAGGACTTTAGGTAGTGTAGGACATCTAATGTTGATCTAGAGCAATTTTGACATGAAAATGTGCTTGAAAACACAAAAGGCGGGGCGGAATTGTGCTGATTATGGTAAAAGTGCTCTAAAATGGTCGTTTGAAAGCCGATTTGAGTGCTTGTTTTTGCATTGGAGACCTTAAGGTAGGGGGAAAACACAGATTTGGTTTAAGGCCTCAAAATGTATCCGAAAGTCAGAGGTGTCTAAAACCGACAATTTGAGAGAATTGTGAGAAAACGCTCATGGTTTTGGACATAGTTTTGGATTTTCCCTGACCAAAACACTTGAACACACTGAGAGAGGTATTACTACAGCAAGATAGATGTGTTAAGACTAGAAGTCATGTCTACATCAGACTCAGACTCAGACTCAGCTTATACAAGCACATGGATTGCAGGGATAGATGAGCACCCGTCCAGAATAGATCTTCCAAACCTACAATACATAAAGACCAATTTTGTGGAGAGAGTTTGGACGTATAACCATGAAAGTGAAGGACTATATAGGTATATTAATGGAAATCAATTCAACCTTTACAGTTGCTTAGAGCCCTACCCAGATGAACTGACAGAATACAAGCTCTTATATGTCTATACATACGAGGTCGATCGACAATGGACATCTTTATTTGTTGACAAGTATGGACGAGAATATAGAGCTATAGAAAGCACAAATCCGCGAACCAAATTAGAGATGAGTGGATATTTGGTCAATGAAGGACCTCAAATACATCCACCAAACATAGGAACCTCCAAGAGAATTCCAAAGAGGGGACCACAACCTGGATTTCCTCCTAGAGCGATAACGAGAGATGAAACGATACCAGAGAGGAGTATGGTTCCATACTTTGCACCCAAAGTATAAGACCGTCTCAGCTAAGAAAATGGGTAAATTGAAAGTACAATGGCATAGGAGACCCATACGCCCATGTCTTGGCTTTCAAGCAAGTCCTACGAGCAGAACGAGTAGAGGACTTCCACACGCAGTGTGAGGGTTTTGGACTTACATTGGAGGACAATGCACAAGCATGGTTTGAACTATTGAGAAAATGTTGGATGAATTTGTTCAAGAATTCACCAAGAGGGGCATAAAACATAACACCCTTCCTAAGATTCAGGAATTTAAACAAGGTGAAACAAAAACATTGCGACATGCAATACTGCGTTTCAAGCAATATGTTGCTAGATGTCCTACCCAAGAGTACCCACGCCAGAACGCCAGATCCTATGCTTCATCAGAGAGCTTAGGAATGAGAATCTCCAAAAGGACCTATACATGAAAATATACCAAACCTTGGAAGAGGTGGCCAAAGCGGCAGTTGACCTAGTTGACAATTGTGAATTCTATGACGATGGTCAGAAGAAGAAGAATGATGCAAGTGAGAAAAAGAAAACCGTTGATCTTGAGGATCAAAGAGGGAATCTAGGACAAAACCAAGTAAATGTTGAGGAGCAAATCACAGAGAATGTGATGCAACGCATCAACCACTCCGACAGAGTACCAGCCTATAGAGTTCCTCAACGACGCAGGTGCATGACATGTGGAGGGGACCATCTGACGCAACATTGTCCTGATGATAGACTTAAGACTCCACCAGGGTTTGAGCATGTTATGTCTCAACCTCCTAGATATCATCCTGTAGCGGAACAAGTGTTCTTAAGTGAAAGACCCATAGCTGCTAGAAATGCATATATGAGTCATGAGCTTCAAACAGAAATTAGATATGTGGTAGATCAGAGGCCACTTCAAGGTCAATATCAAGTATTGCCACAACACCCAATACGTCCATGTGACAGATGTGGTAGTAGTGATCACTTGATTAAGGATTGTCCACACCATGATATCATGATAAATGTATATTGTAATGAGTGTGCAATCACACATGATTTTGGATTGTCCTAAGAATCCAAGAAAGAAAGGTAAAATGCAACCACATGTGACCTTTCCTTCTAATAGCAAATCAGAGAAAGAACGAGCCGCAACAAAAGGAGAGACGACAACAACAACAGAGCAAGAAACAATTGCAAAAGAACATGTGCTTAAACAACAAGAAGATGAAAGTAAGCAAGTTGCTCCAGTAAACGTTGTCACAAGAGCACAAGAAAAAGTGCAAGAGCAGAAGCCTACAAATGGAGAGACTAGTAAGAGTTCCAAAAGCCGTAGAAACTCTAGACGAGCAAGAAGGACTAGAATGAAAGCGAGACTAGAAAGGGAGAAAGGAGAAGAAAAGGCTGTTACAACTGAGTTGGTAACCACTCAAGAGCAACAGACACAGCAAATGGAAGTTGAAACCCTTAAACCAGCTGAAGCACCCAAGAGTGCTAGTTTAGGAGGATCTGTCCTAGTGGACAAAGTGAATGAGCCTTTAGACGCGATTTTACAGGCTTATGAGGCTAGATTGAAAAATAGACAGACCTTAGAACAAAGATGGATGACTTATCCTCATCCTGAACTAGAGAAGCAGAGGCTAGAAATGTGTAAGCAGCTCATTAAAATTGCTCAAGCATTGCTAGAACCACCTCCACCAGAATTGAAGGATAGGATAGTCACCCCAGTGCACAAAGATGAGAGCATTCAAGTAGACGAATTGCCTAGAGAAGAGGTAGATCATAGGGAAGAACCACTGCAAAGGTCGCAAGACTCGAGGGTAGTCCAAAATACAACAAATGAATCAATGAGGGATTTCCCACCCTATGTTCCTATAGTTGAGGAGCATTGGCCAGAGGAATTATGGAAGGCTGTCTGAGATGCCCAAAAAAGAGAAGAGGATGCTGGATCAGCATCATTTCCTGAAATCACATTAGATAGACCACAAATGAGTGTTGATGTGAGGTCATATCATGGTGACGTAGGATCGATAGCCTCCGAAGACAGTAGACCTGCATCATTAAAAACTTTGCCACAATACTGTTAAGTATGGAGCCTAATTTACCCTTGTAATTTTATGTGGTAAAAGCGCACATTTGTAAGGCCCCCATTATGAGGAGAAGCCATTGTGCGTGAAGGAAAATCACTCACCGGAAACCAAAATTTTCACGGACAAGAATCAGGGCAACTTTAAAGGCCTCGGGGGCGGAGGCCCCCGAGACTTTTTTTCTGCCGGAATATTCTTTTTCGCC
This sequence comes from Adiantum capillus-veneris, assembly GCF_014529385.1. Classification (NCBI taxonomy): domain Eukaryota; kingdom Viridiplantae; phylum Streptophyta; class Polypodiopsida; order Polypodiales; family Pteridaceae; genus Adiantum; species Adiantum capillus-veneris. The sequence goes on from NC_140941.1 coordinate 39,483,410, forward strand.
GGAATATTATGGCCGGACGGCGGTCGAAAAGTGGTCGGAAAACAACCGGTCGGTTGGCCGGTGGCCGGTAGTCAATGGCCGATGGCCGGTGGCCTGTGGTCGATGGCCGGTGGCCTGAGGTCGGAAGTCAATGGCCGGTGGCCGGTGGCCAAATTCAATGGCCGGTGGCCGAATTCAAAAGCGAACTTGTCTTCTCAAGGGCGGCCACACATGGGCGGATTGGAGAGTCCGATTTGGACTTATTCGCACAAGGGCGGCTACACATGGCTGTCTCTCATTAGAGAGGGCAGCCCTTTTGGCCTATAAAAGGAGGCCATTTCTACACACATTTCATAGTGTGAAGTTGATGCAACAAGGTGAGTGTGAGGTGGTGAGAGTGAAGCAAGGCGGGAGCTCCATTAAGGGTATAATCCCTTTGTAAACTACTTCTTGTTTTGAAGTACTAAAGCCATTGAGTGGCTGCTTTCCCGTGGACGTAGCCCACATTGGGTGAACCACGTATATCGTGTGTACTCTCTCTCTCTCTCTACTCTATAATCTCATGTATATAAATCTGTCTCTCTCCATTAAGTAATCTACTCAATTATCTATTTAGCTACGTCTTATTTTCTAACAAGTACATGGGAGATTTTGAGGCAAAGTCTGAGATTGTGAGAGTTCCATCACAGAGGCTAGGAGGGACAAAAGAATTGGACACAAAAATTTTGATTAACTTGCTATCCACGCCAGTGAAGTGCACAATTACGTCGGCAGAACTTTTAAAAATCAGGCCAAGTATGTGGACGGATGTAAGAAAATGCTTGGAAAAAATTGGGATCAAAAGCCCGTTAAGGTTCCTGGAAAAAGAGCTAGATGAGATTGAGAAGCCTAGATCAAATGTAAGACCGGTACCTCTGAACAAAGTAGGAGAGTACTATGAAGGAGAAGATGGTAATGCCACTTTACCTGTCGAATACAATGGAATTGAAACGAAAGCTATACTTGACAGCGGAGCAGGAATTGCCATAGCAACAAAACGAATATGGGAGAAATGGGGTAGGCCCGCCTTTAGAACAACCAAAATAAAATTAAAGTTAGCAGATGGGCATGTGGAAAGACCCATGGGATTGCTAGAAGCTATAGTGGTGTCTTCTTGTGGTATAGAGTATGCGCATACTTTTGCCATAGTTGACTTTGGCAAGAAAAATAACTATGAAATCATCCTTGGAAGACCATTCATGAGACAACTCAAGATGGTACAAGATTGGGGTTATGATTATCTATACTTGATACATGCTGAAACCACAACACGTGTAAATATGAGAAATCATAGTTACCAAGATGTAACTAGAACGCCCGTGGAAGATTTTGATTCTACAACACAAAGTGGATCAACAGACCATCCGTGGATGGGCAAAAAGAAAGAAATCTGGATGTGCGGAGCATCGGAGTGTAGTGACTTTGGGAGAAATGAGAATGCCTTAGAGAGGGTCTTACAAGATGATGCTTACATAAGAGAACCTTTTTCGGAAGAGGCGTTAGAACCGCTAGAGTGGTCTCAGATATTGGTTACTTTGGATGTTTGTGTTACTTTGAAATGCCCAAATACTAGTCATATAGAAATAGGTGCTCTTTGCGATCAGTGTGCGATAACACACTTGATTACAAACTGTCCAACTCGAATACATAGTACAAAGGAGGAGCCGCAAGTCAACAAAGCAAAGTTGCAGGAAGAAGGGCTAAGATCCAAAGAAGATGCTTCATGTCCAACGCCTACAAACGAGCAATATGAAGACTTGGAATCAATCAAAGAAGAGGTGCAGCAAGTGACAGAAAGTTCAGACACTATTGGTGACATTTCAACAGCTGAAGTCGAGGAAGAAGAGCCTATGACTCTACAGGAACCAAATGTTGATTTTGTCTCTCCAAAAGACATATCAGAGGAAATGGTGGTCAAGCAGGAGCTAGAACACACAAATGAACTCACAAGTGTGAACAATGAAGAAGAAGACGACAAGGAGTCTAGGACAAAGATTGCTCAAGTCACTCAAGAGAACACAGGCAATCTAGTACCAAAGAAGATCAACTTTTTGCTAAGTGCACAAGACGGAGTCAAGATTAATTTTGTGGTAGAAATTGATGCAAATTCCACGACTAATGTCATGTCATATGGCATGTGGTTACTTCTAGGTAAGCCAAAGCTTTATGATATTCAGATAAAGGTAAATATCTCACCTGAACCAGATGTTATAAGTATGGGGATTGCAGAAGCTACTGTCCAACTACACTCACAAAATGTCAAAGAAAAATTCTTGGTGGTAGATTCTCGACGAATGGGAACACAATTGATTTTTTCCAAGCCATGGGAACAAGTCTTTGAAAACAAGCCTTAATCTTCAACAATGGTCATCACAACAAGCTATCAAGTGGCAACAGAGGTCAAGCCTACAACAGTTCAAAGATTCTTGGCTATTGAAAAAGGCAAAGCTAAAGTAAGCCCACAGTCTCTAGCACAGCCAATGCAAGTGCAAGACAAAGCCTCTACATCAAAAGCCAAACCATCAACAAAACAATGGAAACCCAAGCAAAAAGTCTATCAACCGAAGTTTCCATCGCCCAAACGTCTCCAAAGGAGTCAAAACAGGTCAACCAAGTGCTAGTATCCAAGGCACAGATTAAAGTTAATGATCCAATTTGGATACAATCACAGGAACAACCTCAACAAGCAAAGGTAACAGGATGGATCACATCAAGCGAGTCAATTATTGCACAAGGCTACAAGAAAGGAAATTCAGATGTTTGGGTCAACAAGCCCAAGATAACAGCCTGGCGATATCCATCCCATGACAACCACTCAGTCAGGAATCAACAAAGCCGTCAACGCCAATCACATAACTCAACCAAGAGAAAATATAGGTACAAAAAGCAAAAGAGAAGGTCTTCCACTGGACAAACCATACGACAAGTTTGGGTAATGAAATCAGAATTCTACCAGACTACCCAACAAAGTCAAGTGAAGATCACCTCCAAGCAAGTCCAAAGATTCATTCCAGTCGAGTTACTCGAAGCACAAGGATTCTATGAGGGTAACTTTCAAATCTGGTTACCTAAGGTAGTAGCTTATCAAGGAATCACCCTGGAAAAGCAAGAAACATCAAGAAATCAAGAGCAGCCACCCGCAATCCCTCGTCAATTACTACAAGAGCAAGGCTTTTACAAAAGCAACAGCCATATTTGGAAATTAAAGAGAAGGTACCATCAGGTAAAAGAAGAAACAAGGCAAGTGGCAAAGGAGATCACACCAGGCCCAAGAACAATGTGGGTTCCAAAATCCGCGATTGAGGCTCAACAACAAGAAAGATACACAACTCCTTTACAACCTCTTAACAACACTTCATCAACCATTGCTTCAACATCAATACCTGTCTCATCAAGCGACCACAATTTGCTACCAAGGAATGAAGAGCAGATATATGCCAATGTATTGGACAACATGGCATCTCAAACAGAAACTAACGAGAAAGGCCTAAACATCAAAAGCATATGGAATTGGATTTTAGGCCGCGATCAAGTAAGTCCAAGTCGCCATTAAACTTACATGGCATAAGAGTCGAGAGTCGGGCAGCTAAGCCACTAAATGAGCAAAGTGTCAAACCCAAGCTTCAAGTTAATATTTTTTTGTGGTCTATGAGTCTAGCTAATAGGTATAAGCTCAAGCTGGAGAGTTGAGCATACATAAAGTCATATCGCTCATGCTAGAAGAGGTGAGCATAAGAGTCAAAGTCCATATAATATATAAGGTGGAGAAGGCGGAGTAGTCCAAAAAAAAAAAAAAAAAACACTCACGCACTTGACACAGTGAGAAAGAGTGGAGAAACCTCGACAACAAAAACCCTTCTTGTGAGTAGTGAAAGCTTTTGAAGCACTCAGGCTATATGTTTTGCTAGCTACACTAACTCCATGAAGAACCCATCAATACTCTTCTCTCGCACCATATCTTGTTTAACATGCATAACTCTGTGCAAGCATATAGATGTCCCATCATTGGACATATGCATTAGGCACTCTTTTTTATTCCACCCATGCACTTACACAAACAAATGACGATGACCAAGCGGAAACAGGTTTTATGAGTCTTTGCTCAACAAGAATGACTCTGACTTCAAGCTACTAACTCTTATCCATGTATATCAAGCCCATACTAGTAGCCATATGGCCATATGTACTTTAACTCAACAGAACTCTATAACATCAGAACCTAAGTACATATATCCTCGCATTTAAATATGACTAAAGACATTTTTTCCCACTGGGTTTTTCCCTTTAGTCTTATCCAAGTATCCAAGACCTTCATTTTGTATATACGCTACATTTTACTTTTACTCTTTTATTTTCTATAACAACAAAAACAAGAAGAACCACGATATGCCCACACTACTAATTGCAAATCTACTGTCAAGTCAAAAGGGAGAGGCCAAAAACAGCTTGAAAAAGCTTCAAGTCAAGTTACAGGTACGACTTTCAGATAACAACCACAGGAAAAGCAAATACTAGAGCTACAATGACAACGACTTGCTGCACCAACAAGTCGATACAACCTCATGCAATTCAAGATACAACAACCAATCAGAGGGAGAGAGTTCCAGGCTTCAGATACACTACAGGTAAAATTTCAAGGCAGCTTTAATATCACGCAAAGCAACCAATTGTAGAAGAGGCTTCCACAACAACTTCAACCAACACCAAGACATCAAGAACTCGTCAAGGCCAGCAAAGATATAGGGTCTTGTCGGGGATGACAAGAATTCGGAGGGAGAGAGTGTTGAAAGGATGCCCTTTCGAAAACATTTCCATAAAGATTCCATTAAAGATTCCTCAAAGATTCTATAAAGATTCCACATGAAGATGGTGATGAAGTAATGAAGATGAAGATGGATGCTGCAACATGAAGATACAAGTTCATGGACGTCATCGAATATCCCGTTATTATTATTCTGAGCCATTATGGCCACTTTTGTAATGTTTACGGGAACCTCACATTTTAAGTCGGCACTTGTATTTTGGCCACAGATGCTTGTATAATGAGTAAAGCCAACTCAGTTTCTTGTAATTAAGCTCTGTAGAAGCCTAGGGACAATTCAGGTCATTTGGCCGGACATTAGGTTTGAAGGCTTGGTATATAAGCTAAAACCTAAGGCTTTGTAAATAACACATTACGTTATCTTAATTAATATACGGTCGTAGGTTCTGCAGCACACAGTAGTGAGCTTCACGTACACACACAGTCGCGCACACTAATCACATTGCAGATATGAGAGTAGGAGCGTGTTAGCATCGAGGAGCTCTCCGCCTCGACGCAAGCAATGCAAGCCAAGGACCACATCGCGAGCCCGCCTGCTACGAGCTATATTTGGTCGTAAGTACCTCAAACGACATCCGTTCTGAATGATCGAGTAGTCGTTAGAACCAGGGCGAGAAGCTCTTCGTGTTGATGTCTTTGTAGATCAGTTCCGCACACTTTGGAAATTGATGTTTTGAGTCTATCGCGACAGCGATTAGAGATCTTACAGTTATGGTTTTCAGGGTTTAGGTGTTTGGCCATATAGGATATATCCTTGTGAGTCTTGCCCTCCGATTTTGAGTCATTCTGATATGATTTGAGACTGTTTCGAGCTTGTAGTGTTTCGTAGGATGCGTTGTCTGTTTCTTTGCTTTATGGTAGTGTTGTGGTAGGATTAGTGACTATAGAGTGTTGTTCGTGTATAGCTCAGGGTTGACAACCCAGAGATTGCCTCCATGCCCTAGTCGGGTCAGCTACGTCCTCGGATTGACAGTTTTTTGGTATGTGTTCTCGCTGTGCTCCATCATCCGTCGCGGCGTACCCGCTAACAGTCAGGTAATCCCTCTGTAAACATTCTCTCCAACAAGAAGGGAGTACACCCACTTCCCAATGACTTAAAGTCACTTTCTTCTTGGATGACACTTGGTATAACTAGTGGTCCATGGTCTTTGTGAGACTAATTTCGCGTAGGGAACACTTTTGTGGGACGCATGTCTAACCTCACCATCCTATCTTCACGATTAATTTGTCAAACCATGGGACGAAGATTATTTTTTTAATGAGAGTGGGTCTCTCTTGTCCTTTGAGTCACATGGATGTGGGCTCAAGGGAAGAGAATTATTGAGGATGAAAGGAGAGAGGATGGAGTGAATAATTTGGGAGTGCCTACTCTAGTAGAGGGTGCATTTTACAATAAGGTTAGTGGTTAGTAGTTAGTAATTATCACTACAAAATATTTACAAAATCATTCACCAAATGGTGAGATATATGATGAGAAAAGTTAGAGATAGGATAAGCTTGTGAAGCAAGGTTGAAGCTTGGAGAAGTTGACATTCACCTCTTTACAGCACCGGTAGAAGAAGCGATCAGCATGGCGAAGTAACGCGTGTCGATGAAGCTATGTTATTTCAAACCTTGGAAAATTCATGATAAAAGCCTTCATTTGTAGAGGTTATCCTTGGATTTTTGCTGATTTTTTGAAGTTCTTTACAAAGCTGAAGAGAGTATGGTAGTATGGACATATATGTAGAGAGAAAGGGGGACACATAAGGTGTAGAAATGGAGGATGAAGGCTATGGAGGTGTGAGAGATGTGGCAATGGTGAAGAAGGTGAATTAGGACATGGGAGTTACAGGTTTGGGAGTGGGAAGGAGAGGGAGGAGTGTGTGTGAAAGAGGAAAATGATAAAGTGGAAGAGGGAGTGTGGCTGCATAGTATGGGCAAACTGGGGTCCACCAATAAATTCATAGCTCACAGCTCGTAGCTCAAAAAAATATGAAAAAATTTGAGATAAAATTTCAGCCCACGAGCTACAACTTTTCTTTGTACCACCTTTTCAAATTCGTGGAGCATGTGATCTTTAAAAATTCAACAAAACCGATTGTTTTTTTCCACTGCACAAGGTCCTTGTGAGGTCCTTCTTTGGATAATTCTTTTGAATACCTCGAAGAGTGAGCTCCTCATGGTGCATGCATGCATGCCACATACCCTTGACCTTATTTGGTAGGTTTATAATCAAAGATATTGTTGAGATCATGATATAAGTGAATAGTATAACTAAGAAAATCAAATATTGAGGGGTCTAAAAATATATATACATGTCAAATATAAATAATATAGGTGGAAAAAATATAAAGCGGTCAAAATAAATCTCTCTCATTATAAGTCTATCATAAAAAGATGAATATTTTTTGTGATCTAATTTATGAGAGTAATAGGGAAAAGATGTAGGAAGGAAAAAATCACAATAGTGAAAAAATATACACATAAATAGAACTAGTTTTTTTGGATTTTTGTTGGGATGGAGTTACACCAAAAATAAGAGAAGCTTGCATGAAATTATTTTTATATGGAATAAAGAGTCTGAAAAATGGTAAGAAAAAATATGGTAATGGTGAGTCAATGTACATAGCATAAATAACACACCATAAGTAGAAATATTTAAATAAATACCAAAATAATTATGAAAAATTCTTTTATTTAGGCCCTATACAATAAAATATTTACACACAAATGGGCCATAATATATTTTATTTTTTTGATTTTATTTAGTTTTTTGGCTCAACTAGCCCAGTGACTAGCTAATTGAGGGTTTTTAAGAAAATATGGAGAAAGTCCCCTAACTCACACACGCCTATGTACAGTGAAATGGTAGGGATAACCAAAATGTTTGAGTGATTTGATAGGGTGAGGTAGCTTACTATGGCAATTATGGAAAGCCGAAAAATGGCTATCACTATCTCTGAGGAGTTGGTTAACTTGTTTCAGTTCTGCTATTTCCTTTAGGAGATCCTCTTCTCTTTGAACCCACATCAGTGCTAGGTCCCTCTGTTGTGATTGTTACAACTTTAATTCCAACTTAAGATCTTTGTTCTTCTTTTCAAGTGCCTTGTACACTTCGTCAGTCCCTTTGATTGAGGCCACAACTGGATTTTCTCTTATTTGCCACAAGAAAATTGCCTGATCATTGATATGCTGTTCAGAGTATTGCAGAAAAGCATTGGAAACATCTAATTGCACTTGAATTTTTTGAGCTGAAAAGGATGTCGTAAGAAGTTCATTTGTAACTTCTGTCAACTACTCGTATTTTGCTTTGCAGGCATCGGATAATTTGGTGAGTAGATCACCTAACTCCTCCATTTCTTTTTGCTGCCTATCTCTAGCTAACTGATGCTGTTCAGCTTCTGCTTTCATCTCCTGCACCTGCCTGTGAAGATCGGTGATGACAGATATCCTGTCTTCTAACTCTCCTTGGAGATCGTTGATCACCATCTCAAGCTCCTTGGCCTTTGTGCTGCGGCTTAGTGCTGTTGACCGGAGTCTCTCCATCATGTCTTGCATATGCCGTGCATATTCATTTACTTGTAATATAACCTCATCGTTTGACTGTCAATCCTCTTGTCTTGCCAGCTGAGATGTGTCTACAGGCCCATGTGTGTCTTTTTGCTGCGTCGTAGCTGCTGATCCCTCTTGTGTGGAGGTAGAGGGTTGGTCTTTTTCCTTGTCGTCCTGAGGATTTGTGGATGCCTCGACTGTTTCTTGCTATGTGGAAGGTGAGGGTGTTGTATCAGACTGTGTAGCCTCTTTGGGTGCAGTGCTCCCTTCCTTTTTTGGCTCAACTTCTTTCTGGTGTTGCTGCTCCTGTGTAGCAGTGGCCTCTTGTGTAGAGTCATCTGTCTTTTGCTGTTCTGGCTTTTGAGTAGCTTCGACAGCTTTTTCCTGCTGATCAGTCTCTTGTGCAGATTTGTTGTCCTTGGTGGCTTCAGATTATTTCTCCTTTTCAGGTGATCGTGGTGGGCTTGGCATAGGCTAGTCCTCTTGTTCCGTGGATGGTGAAGTAGGTATGGGTGACTCATAGCCTTGCTCTTCTATTTCCTCTCTAGCCGTCTCCTTGGATTGTCTCTGTTCCTCTGCCTCTTTGGCTTTCTTAGCTGCTTCTTCTACCTCCTTCAACTTGAGGGCTTCAACTTCTTGGTACATTCTTTCCAAATGCTCCGTCGGATCTTCAACTTCTTTTCTTGTATGATGCTTGGTCCTTGGGACTTTAAGTCTAGCAGACACCCATTTCTCTGGGTCCTTCCCTTGTGCTTGTCTACTGCGCTGGTAGGCCTGTTTCTCTCTTTCAAAGCGTGCTTGTTTTTGTGCAGGCTCTTCTTGGTGGGCGGCCACAACTTTTCTTTTCATTTATTCTCTACAAACTCTCTTTTCCTCGTTATCCAAGCTCTCATTGTTGTGCCTTTCCGGCGAGCTGTCAGCTGATTCTTCATCGGATTTATAAGCTCTCTTTCCTGACCTTGTAGCTCTTGGAGAGGGTTGTGCTGCCAATATCCAGGTGTTTTAGTCAGGAGCAGGCAATAAATTGTTGGCCATACCAATGGCATGGTATGCTATCCTCGTCAAGACCTCTGGCGCACCCAAGTAAGTGATTTTTCCTTCTTTCTTGGTGGCCTTCAGGGTAGTCATAACATATTGTGCGTGGTCCACTGGTTGCCTTGTTGTCAACTTGAGAACTTGAGTGAATGTGGTGGCCACGACATGATTTGGCGTAGTGTACCTTGGTGGCCTTTTTGCCAAAAAATGGAAGTGCTGGTGGTACAAGCGGACTGGCTCTTCCACTTGTTTGTGAATTAAATCAGCGAATGTAGCCACGAATGTCTCTTTGGTAAATGTTCCTACTATTTTCTTGTCCCTTGCTCGCATGGTCATTCCTTCTGTGGGCAGTCTGAGTGCCTCTGCCACTATCTCTTTAGTGATCACTACTTTGACATTGTTCCCTTGGGTGTCAGATATCTGTGCGAATCCATCTTCTTTAATTGTGAATAGAAGCTTGTAAGCTTTCTGAAAATCCACTCCGCAAGGCTCTTGTTCGTACAAATCCCTGAGTCCCAGCCTACGGTTAGCCTCTTTTGTCTCTAGCTTTGCGGCTACGTCATAGACTTCTTTGGGTAGGAGTTGCAGCTCCACATGATGCCCCTCTTCACTCTTGAATCTGCCGGTGAAGATTGTAGTGTGATGCTCTTCTAACTGTTCTCTAGAGAGTTATGATGCCTTGGCTACTTTTACTGATTCGGGGTCTAGTTGAAAAGCGGACAATTCTTGTAGCTTTTCCTTTTGATTGAGCTTCTTCTTGGCCCTCTCTGCTGCTTGCATGGCTCTTGTTCAGTGAATAGAGTGCAAAGTTAGCAGATTTGTCAGAATTTTCTCTGAAATGTCCTTTAAGCTGAAATGCTGACAATTTGGTCCAATTTTCTTCAAATCAATTTTTGAACAAGCAAAGATGCATAAAAACATGCAAGGAACAAAACTGTAAAGTCAAAACAAAAATATGTAACCAAAGTAAATAATTACGATTCTTTATAGTTGAGGAAAATTTTCAAATTTTTGCAAACTTGGCTTCATAGGCTTGAAATATATACCAAATATACGCTCTGAGTGAAATATGGGCTCATTTGGATGCATAGGGTGAAAATGGTACCAGATTTTGGCTTTAGGTCTCTGAAACAGTAGATATAAAGGAAATTTGAGATTTTGAGCTCCAAATTGGTTCAACCTTGGCTAGTGGGCTCAACGCATCATGTACTTTGGATGTATGATGGCAAAATATCAAAACTCCCCAATTTTGACCAGAAAGTAAATAACCGCGATTATTAACTTTTCTTCCAAAATTGACATTTTTTGGTACAAACTGGTTCTAGGCATTGTATAGACCTTGTATATGAGATATAAGGTGATTTGGATCAAGAAATGTGGTCTGTAACCAAGAAATTGGCTTGCAAAGACTTCTTTGCATTTTTTGATAATTTTCCAAGTAATGGGTGGTCATTTTGGCTCATACTTGATTTTTGGCATGTAATAAGTGTGTACACTTGATAGGTGAGGTGAGGTGACAATTTCCAAGCAAAATTGATGCAAAAGTAAATAATCACGATTATTTACAACATTGATAATTTCTTTGCAAAACTCACAAATTTTGACTTAGACATATTCCATACACCTAATACAAGTCCTAAATTGAATTTGGTCATGCCGACATCACTTTGTGCTTTGTCGACTCTGAAATCACCATTTTTTGTGACTACACTGTCTGTTGGGTTGGTCGATCAACTTTGAGGCTTTGGACTTGTCCGCAACATAGCCGTGAAGCAACCTGTCCAATTCTGGCTCATTTGGAGTCAGTTTGATCCCGTATGTCGAATTTGACGCTTTGTAACCTTCGAGCTGTTTTCTGCTTTTCGAGGGCTTTGTCTGATAGATTTCACCAAACCAATCATATACATTGTATATGGACCTCATAAGCAAGCCATCTGTGGAGTCAGGTCGGAATTCTGGCATTTGCCAAAAATCTAGCTTTTCTACTAGGGACCCCCTCGACCTCTACCGAATGGTCAACTGATGATATAGAAAGGTTCTATTAAGTTAGGGCATGCTATGGTTCAAATCCCATCTGATTTGGTCAAGCTGGCAAGCAGCTATGGTTAGTTTTTGGTCATAGGTCTTCGTGCACTGCTCGGTTTCTAGGGTTTTTTCTAGGGCTTTAGACTAGCTACCGGCCGTACAAAATGGATCATTGACAAGTAAATAACTTACCCCTCATGTCTCATGTGAGATGGCGCTGAAAATGGTGAACTGTGGGCTCCAAAAAAGTCGCATGAAAGAGGCCGAAATCTCTCTCTGCAAAGGCTGCAAGTGGAAATGAGGTGGTTTTAGCCTACCTTGGATATCTATACCCGGACTTCCTGAACCAAATTTCCCCAGATTCTCCCATTAGTCCTACTAGGTCGTGAATATATGTTAGACTCAAAAATTTCCTTGATCGGATTCCTGTAGCTCATTCTACAAGAATTTTGCAAAAGTAGGCATGGCCGCCTAATTTAGGCTTTCCGCTTCCATCTTGTGATTTCATTGAAAATTTTTGTGCTTGTTCGCTTTGTCTTTCTGATCACCATCATGTCTTCCGTTTTTCCATCTGAGCTTCCTTGCTATTTATTATTAATTTTTGACATGTTTATTTGAAAAACTCAAAGAAAATAGCAAAATGCTCTAAAAAAGTAAAGTAAAAATTCAATAATTAAGAAAATCCATTGAAAAACACAACTTTATTGTTTTTTGTTGGATTTTTCTATTTTTAAGCCTCCATATCAATAAAAATGATGAAAAATATCCAAAAAAAGACTATTGTTGATTATTTTCTTATAGGATATACACTATTTACAGTCATTGGGAAGATATTATCAATGAATTTTCCCTTGATGATGAATTATAAGGGCATTATTAGGTATTTTTGAAAAAAAATCACATGTTAATATCAAAATTTTTTCTCCCTCTTCAAACATTGCCCTTAATTACTTAGTACTTAGTGCCCTTCCACCTCTCCTAGATGACGTACTCCGGGACGACTGTGTGCATGGGTTGAACAATTGTGTCTATGCATAGCCAAAGTTGGCTCTACCATGCTATGAAGATCAATGCAATTCAAACCAATATGTTGTGCAAGAGCTGGGTCTTGAGTAATTGACTCAAGGGTTTCTAATGTCGAGGTTTGCTGCTGATGTTTTCCAAAAAGAAAATCTTGTAGCTTGTGTGCTCTCTGTTTAATTGTACTTTCAGGATGTTTTAGCACACTGATTGCTTGAGGTGTTGGTAGCACATTTGACTATTTTCGAGCTTTTTCTCACCATTGGTAGCTTGGTCGGCTTGGTGCGGCATGGCGTGGTGGAGTCTTTTGAGACTTAACTCGCCATTGCTTGATTGGTTTTGCGGTTTGTGGAGAAGGTAAGTGCTCCTTTTTATTCCAAACCATTTCCATGTTAGGTTCCTTATTCACCTTCTTTTGTTTTGCCGGTGAAGTTTTAGACACCTAGATCTGAATCGGTTTATCCTTAAGCATGTGCTTTTGGTACCCAAATTTGCCTGACTCCTTGCATGCTACTTGTAGCATTTGATTGTCGAGGGGATGGAGAAGATTGACTACTTTGTGGTTTGGTCTGTTGATTGCTTCTTTTCCATCCCTCCTTGCTTGGTGCAATTGGAACAATGAGTTGTCCTCCTTTAGGTGATAGCTTTAGTTGATTTGTATCCCAATCTGGTACTGCTTTGTATGTTCGCATCCAGAGAATTCCAAGAATCATCGTCTCATTCATGTGTTCATCTGGTAAGTATACAAACTGATGAGGACATGAACATCCATGTATTATTACGTTCAAGTTGACTACTCCCAATGTTGGAGTTGGGTTCTTGTTGCATCCTTTGATTGTCGCTATTCCTGCTGTGTTTATGCTTGACTTGTTGCCTTCTTGTATGTGGAATAACTAACTGCATTTACTCTAGCTCCTGTGTCGACCAAAGCATTGGTGCTATGATTGTTGAGTTGTACTTTGATGCGTAGGTCCATTCCATCTAACCAGTTATCATTTGTTGAAACTGCATCTTTAGGTAATTCCCATTGTCGGTCATCTAATTCCAGAGTGTTGATGGGAATCGATATCTGTTGATTCTTGAGAGTAGCTTTCCGCTTGAGTACCCGAAATCGAGCTTCCGCTTGGGCTTCATCAATAACGTGTTGTCGTTTAATCTTCCTTTGCTTAGCTACATGCATTCTTTCTAGCAATTCATTGGTTAACAAAAAATTGTATTTCTTTAAACAACATCCACTAATCCAATTAGCCATTGGTTCACCATCTAGGGTGGACAATTTTATTGCTCCACTTGGAGATACATCTTCAATGATAAACGGTCCGTTTCCCTTTTTTTTAAACTTGGGAATGTGTTGCTTAAGGGAATAAACTAAAACTAAGTCCCCTTTCTTGAAGATTTTGGTGATTAAGTGGGAATCAAAAAACTGTTTTTGTTTTTTCGCTTTTGTGCATAGATATGAGCTACAACAGTTAGCCTTTGCTCATCTAGCTTTTCCAAATCTTCAAGTCTTTTTGACAATTCATGTCCAGTCCACTCGAGATTCTATGCTACCCTTAATGTCAGTAATAGAAATTCTATTGGAAGTATGGCATCAAGACCATAAACAAGGTTAAAGGGTGTAGCATTTAAAGCTGTTTTGAATGAAACTCGATAAGCCCATAGAGCAGCATGGATTCATTTCCCAATCTGTCCTTCCTAAACTAACCACTTTAGTCAGCACCGAGCTAAGAATTTTATTTGTATGCTCAACTTGTCCATTTGCTTGTGGTGATAGGGAGCTGATTTGTTATGGATGACCATAAACTCATTAAGCAAATACTCAATTACCTCATTGAGGAAACGAGTTCCCCGATCACTCCCAATCTCTATTGGTAGTCCATATCTCGTGAATACATACTCATATAAGAATGCAATAGTGGTTCTAACATCATTCTTTTGATTTGCTTTAGCCTCGGCCCACTTGGTCAAATAGTCCGTAGCTACAATGATATATTGAGCTTGGGTTCTATAAGCAGGTGGCTGTATCGGTCCAACAAAATCTATACCCCATTTTGTGAAAGCTCTAGCCCCCATCATTGGTCTTAAGGGCATGCTATCTACTCGTGTTGGAATTTTTGCTCGTTGACAAGCATCACACCTTCGAACATATTCTTTTTCATCTGCAAAAAGTGTTGGACACCATATGCTTGCCATCAAGATTGCTCTTGTGGTGGTCTCACTAGAAAAGTGACCTCCAGCTAATCCAACATGTGCTTGTTCTATAATTGGAATATACCTGTTTTCATTTGCACAAAGACGCAAATGTCGATCTTTACCTCTCCGATACAATTGGTTCCCAATAAGAGCATAGTCTCTTGCTTCAGTTTCACTTGCTCTTTGATGGCATTTACTCATATCCTCAAGGAATGCTCGGCTCGATAAGTAACCAGATAGTTACTCCACTTAGGAACAAGTGACATTTGAAACAATGTTACATGAGGTATGGGTGTTTGTTTTTGACATCGAGGGCAATCCTTTACAAAAGATCAAACATCTCTCCTCATAGTCGGCCAAAATACTCCAAGTCTCAAGATTCGTTGCATAGTTTGGTCTTCCGCAAAGTGAAGTCCTACTATGGTAACATGTGCTTGACTTAGGTATTGTTCTTCTTCTTCAGGATTGATGCATAAGAGCAATACCCCATCTCGATTTCTTTTATATAGCCTACCAGCTAGTAATTGATAGATAGCCGATTGCTCGATTAATCTGATTGTGATAGGAAGTGGTATTTGTGAATCCACTTGAGCAATTTTCATCAATGACACAATGTTTTCCGACCATCTAGGAATCATTTCCACGGAGAACAAATAGGCATCTGGTAGATCATCGTCTACCCCTTTAGGTGATTCTCCTCAAAAAATCCTTGACAAATGATCTACTTGTTGATGTGTAAACCTTTTTCTACAACCTCAGTGAAATCAAATTCGTGAAGAATGATGAACCATCTCACTATTCTCTCTGTGTTGCATGGCTTGTTGACCAAATACAACAAAGCTTGGTGGTCCACGAAGAACACAAACTTGTTGGCTAATAGGTAATGTCTATACTTTTTAACAACATAGATAATTTCGAATCCTTCCCTTTCAATGGTGGTGTAATTCTTTTTTTCCATGTTCAATTGTTGGCTAGCATAAGAAATAGAAAAGTCAATTTTCCCGTCTCCTGGTTGAGCTAGTATACAACCGATAGTAAAATTGGAAGCATCTACATGTACATGGAATACCTTATTCCAATATGGTGCTTTCAATATTGGAGCTGAGGTGAGAGCTTGCTTAAGCTTCATGAAGGATTATTCACATGCCTCGGTCCATTCAAAGTGCGTAATCAAGCTATACATGGGTTTTGCAATTATAGCGTACATGTAGATGAACCTTCGGTAATATCCACAATGTTCCATGAAGGCTTGTACCCCCTTTACTGTTGTTGGTCTGGGAAAATCTGCAATGACAATCTTCTCAATATCAATAGCTATGCCATTTTTAGACACTATATGTCCAATAATTTTTTCTTGTCTTCCCTTGAATGTGCACTTTTCAGGATTTAAGCAAATCCTATAAAGTCTACATTTTTTGAATACCTTTTTGAGGTGTTCAAAAACGATCAGCTCGGATTGATGAATGTACGCATAGATTATCCATATATACTTCTAAGAATTTCCTAAGTTATTCTTTGAAAGCATGGCTCATCAA
The DNA here is from genome assembly GCF_014529385.1 of Adiantum capillus-veneris. Taxonomy (NCBI): domain Eukaryota; kingdom Viridiplantae; phylum Streptophyta; class Polypodiopsida; order Polypodiales; family Pteridaceae; genus Adiantum; species Adiantum capillus-veneris. The sequence continues at coordinate 39,499,592 of NC_140941.1, forward strand.
CCTTTGAAACGTGGCTGGAGTATTAGTTAACCCTAACGGCATAACCTGATAGGCAAATATACCCCATTCTATTGCAAAAGCAGTTTTATGCTGATCTTTTGGGTCAACCAAAAGTTGATTGTATCCCGAAAATCCATCTAAGAAGTTATAAGCTTCTTTGCTTGCAACTCGTTCTAAAACATGCTCCTTTATCGAAAGAGGAAATTTGTCTCTAATGGTAGCTGCATTCACCTTTTTGAGATTAACACACACTCATAATTTTCCATTCTTCTTGGGTACTATCACAATTGGAGACACCCAATCTGGGTGTTCAATTTTGTAAATGAATTTGGTTTCCTTTAGTTTTTCAATCTCTTCTTTTATCTTCCTAGCAAATGTTTCGTTATACGTGTATGGTCTCTATCTACTTGGTTTCGCCATCTCTCATGGGTATGGTATGTTGACAGATTTCTGGATCAACACCCTTGATATCCTTGTAAGACCAAGCGAAGATATCTTGATATTCTTTTAACAAGCTTAGCAAAAGATTTTCTTCTTCTTGTATTAGGTCATGCGCAATGTAAGCAAGTCTAGTCTCTTCTCCTGGTTCAGCCAAGTCTATCTTTCTAGCATTTTCAGACCCTTCGTACAATTTGCCCTGTTTCCATAGTTCCCTAATAGGTTGTTCAACTATGATTTTCCGATCTTGGAGAGTATACTTTTTGTAATGGGATGGAGCATGCATTACATCCTTACCATCCTCTTCCTGGTTTCCATTTCGGTTAAGTATATCTCCCTTAGAGCTTTTTCCAACTCTTGATATTTCTTTTTCCGCTCGACACGCTTGCTCACTTTCTCCGATTTCAGTGAGCTTTGGCGAGCGTTCGCAGGTCGACAAAAATTTTGAGATAGCTCGAAGAGCTTGGTCTGCTCATAATTTTGTGTCGTGGGCTATATAAGCTCACTTTGTATGACAAGTGTGGACAAAATTTTGCAAATGCTGTTGCAGATTCAAGGGCTATTTTAGTTGCAAAACTTTGGCATGCACGTTTTGGTCATCTGAATTTTGCCAGTTTGCTGCGTTTGCAGAAATCTGATATGGTTGCTTCTTTGCCGCCTCTTGAAGCACCTGTCAAACATGTTTGTGAAGGCTGTATTTTGGGTAAGATGCAAAGTTCTAAATGTCCAAAGGATGGTTCAGTTCGGGCCACATGCAGGTTGCAGCTTGTGCATAGTGATGTTTGTGGGCCCATGCAAACTCCGTCCTTGGGCAATTACCTATACTTCGTGACTTTCATTGATGATTACTCCAGGCATGCATGGGTATTTCCGCTTAAAGCGAAGTCCGAAGTTTTTATGTGCTTCAAACAATTTTTGGCTATGGCTGAAAATGTCTCGAAATGTACTATGGGCACCCTCCGTTCCGATCGAGGGGGGGAGTATATGTCTCATGAATTTAATGCATTTCTGGCTAGCCGTGGGATAAAACACCAATGTACAGTGCCTTATACACCTCAGCAAAATGGTGTTGCTGAGAGGAAAAATAGGTCACTGACGGAAATGGCACGATGTATGGTCAAAAGTCAAGCTTTGCCGCATTCTTTTTTGCTTGAGGCCATCATGTGTGCCACTTATGTAATTAACAGGTGTCCTACGAAAGCTTTGCAGTCTATTACCCCATATGAAGCATGGCATGATAGAAAGCCTTCTATTGAGCACATGCGTGTTTTTGGCTGTTTGGCATATGCTTTGGTGCCACAAGTGCAGCGCAGAAAATTGGATGATAAGGCTGTCAAATGTATTTTTGTTGGTTATAGTGCTAAAAGCAAAGGATACAGGTTGTATCATCCGCAAACAAAACGTATTCTGGTTTCACGGGATGTAGTGTTTGTGGAAGATTCTGTTCAGCCTTGTTGTCATGTACTAGAGACAGTAATGTAAGCTCACAAGACATTTATGACACTTTGTTGCCTCTTTTCAGTAGTGGAAATACGAATGTAAGTTCCAATGAGGCAAATGTACAGCCTGTGGGGGTTTCTGAAAATGTTTTAGATCAGCCTATTACTGATGCAGATGTACATGATGTACTTGATGAGGAAAGGGCTGAAAATGAGCAGGCTAGAGGTATGCTAAAATGGCTGGTGCACACTTTGCGTGACAGTAAATTGGATGCACCTTTGTCTAGTTGTACTCGTTTAGGCTCTCGCCATGCATCTTATGCATGATATTGTTATGCTTTGGCTGTGTCTAGCTTACATGATGTTGAGGAGCCTCTGACTTTTGATGAAGCACAAAATTCAGAAAATTGGATGGCTGCCATGCAATCAGAATATGATGCACTTATAGAAAATGGCACATGGACTTTATGTGATTTGCCTCCTGGCAAGAAGGCCATTGGTACGAAGTGGGTTTACAAGTTGAAACGCAAGCCGGATGGTGAGATCGATCGCCATAAGGCTCGACTTGTTGCAAAAGGTTATGCACAGCAAAAAGGCATAGATTATGAAGAGACTTTTGCTCCCACTTGTCGTATGACTACTGTACGTTTTCTATGTGCATTGGTAGCTCATTTTGGTTGGGATGTACATCAATCAGACATTGTTACTACTTTCTTGAATGGTGACATATTTGAGGAAGTTTATGTAACGCAGCCTCGCGGTTTTGTCGTAAAAGGACAAGAGGACAAAGTGTGCAGATGTAAGAAGGCTTTGTATGGGTTGAAGGAATCTCCTCGTGCTTGGTATGAGAAAGCTGACACTCATTTGGTCAAACAAGGCTTTCGTAACAGTCCAACAAAAAGCACATTGTATGTAAAGCGTGAGGGTGATGTACTTCTCATTGTGGTTCTTTATGTTGATGATTTGCTGATCACTGGACCAAATGAGAGACATATTTCTGAATTTAAGGCTGATTTGAATGCTACTTTCAAGATGAAAGATTTGGGGCTGTTGCATCATTACTTGGGTATACAGTTTAAGCAGTGTGATGGTGGTATTGCCTTGTGTCAGAAAAGTTACATAGAGACATTGCTATGTAAGTTTGGACTTGAGGATTGCAAACCTATTGCCACTCCCATGGAAATATGTTTGAAATTGAGTCTACATGATGCTGGCGATCCTGCTGATGTCACTCTTTACCAAAGTGCTGTTGGCTGCCTCATTTATGTATGCAACACGAGGCCGGATATTCAGTTTGCAGTCTCAAAGGTCAGCAGATTTATGCATAGCCCAGGGTCTAAGCATTGGCAGGCTGTCAAGAGGATTTTCCGCTACCTTAGTGGCACTTTACATCCTGGCTTGTTTTATCCCAAGGGGGGATCATTGCCGCCAAACTTACATGCTTTTTCGGACTCAGATTGGGTTAGTTGTTTTGACACATGAGTGTCCACATCAGGTTTTTGTTTCATGCTTGGAAGTTCATGTATATCATGGTTGAGCAAGAAGCAACTTACTGTGGCCACTTCCAGTTGTGAGGCTCAGTATAGGGCAGTCTTCATAGCTACGGTTGAGTGTGTATGGCTCAGATGCCTTATGGCTGATTTGGGTGTTGGACAGACCACTGCTAACACTATCTACACTGACAGTCAGAGCGCATTGGCAGTTGCGAGGAACCCAGTTTTTCATGCTCACACAAAGCACATTGAGGTGCATTACCACTATGTCACGGAGAGGCTCTCAACAGGAGAGATTAGCTTGGCTTATGTGCCAATACAGGACAACCTTGCAAATCTTTTCACAAAGGCATTGTCTCGTGAGAAGCTTGAAGCTTTCCGCAAAGCTTTGGGCTTACTCCCCTTTGTGGACTGATCCTGTCCTCAGGGCATGGCACTTCCCTTTACTCATGTGCCAGCTCTCGTTCACCGCATCACTCCAGGGGGGATTTTTTACCATATACATGTGGTAGTGATGTGTGTGAACACACTAGGACCGCCGGGGCATTTTTTCCCTCTTTAGGAGGTTTTTTCCCCCGTGCATTGTATGTATGCCCATCACTCTAGGGCTATCTATTTTTCCATTGCACACTAAGTAATACTCTCTCTATTGTGTGCCTTGAGCTTCCTTCGTCTTCTCCAAGCTGTGTGTGTTTCTCTGCAACCCTAATTCCAACAATATTCTCTTTTTGTAACCCTGATTCTTTTGAGGTAGCTGAGTGTTCATCTAGCTCATCAATTGCATCGTAATAGAGGTCTGAAAAGACTTATTGAGCTTTCATTAAATCTTTGGGTTCCTCATCTTCATCTTCAATGATGAGGATTGAAATCATTTGGACGGGAATTATGTTGTAGACATCCTCATTGCAAAATTGAGTAGACATAGACGTATTCACACATACATCCATTGTCGCTTAAATTTGAGTCCATTCAAATGGCTCAAACAAATGCTCTGGAAAGGGTTCAGGTGTGCAGTCCCTATCTAGGATACATTCTTCTCGTCTTAAGCTTCCGTTTTCTGAAACTCCACACATTCAAATAGGAGTGTCTTTGTTTAACCAGGTTGGGAGTTTAGTTTCAGCCGAAGAGACTGAATCGAACTCTTGGATGGGTGTTTTCAAGACATCTCTATAAGTGTGATCTTTTAGATTTACTCTTGTTATAGATCCCGCTTGCTTCGTCTTAAGCTTCCTGTTTCTTGAAACTAACATTCCAAATAGGAGTGTCTGTGTTTAACAGGTTGGGAGTTTAGTTTCAGCAGAAGAGACTGAATCGAACTCTTGGATGGGTGTTTTCAAGACATCTCTATAAGTGTGATCTTTTAGATTTACTCTTGTTATAGATCCCGCTTGCTTCAAGTACAGATAATTGTTTCCCCAATCTTGGATAACCTGTACCTGTTGCATGAAAGGTCTTCCCAATATGATTTCATAGTTGAGTTTTTTTCCCAAAGTCTACTATGGAAAAAGTGTGTTGATATTCAATTCCACAGGAATTGACTATCACTTTTTCAAGTAGCCCTAATGGTCTCTCAATGTGTCTGTCAGCCAACTGCAATTTCATTCGAGTTTGTCTAATGGCTGGCTATCCCCAGGATTCCCATACTGCTTTAGTGGCTATGGCTATACCAACTCCACTATCCAGTATTGCCATGGTTTCAATGTCATTATATTTCACTGGGAGGGTGGTGTTTCCTTCTTCCCCTTCATAATATTCTCCAACTTTGTTCATGGGAACAAATCGAATCTCTTTGTTTTCCATTTCATTTTTCAATTTTTCCAAATTTTTTGAGATTAAGCCAATTATCCCCACCTTCTCTAGGGTTTTTTGTAAATCATTCCACAAGTATGGTATGAGTTTTAACAATTCTCCCAAGGTAAGAGTGCATTGCATGGATGTCGACATGATCGAATGAATGTTGTCTACTTCTAGGGTATGTTCCGCTCTTTTTACTTGAGTGGTCTTGCACACAATGGATTCATCTTCGTTATCTCCCAAGTAAGAAGATAATGTTTTCAAGGTCAATGGTTTCGACATTCCTGAAGCTTTTAATCCGCAATCCCCGTACAAGGATTGTACATCCATGTTCATATCAGAAGGTAGGTTATCCAACTAGACTTCCTCTATAGGAGCTGACTTTAGAGTTAGGCTCCCATCATTAATTTTCTCACTTTTTTCCATAAGTGTCCTAGCCAGTCTTCCTCTACGAATGGAATTCCGTCTAAGGCATCTTCGTTGTCAGGCACTATAAGTTCTGGTTCTTTTGTTTCAAGGTGGGGTTCAACCACCACATTGGATTTTTCTTTCGTTTCTTTTACCACAAGCTCTTCAAGTTTTGTGATACTTTCAAGCTCGAGTTTTTGTTTTTCCAGCATTTCCTACGTGATTCTTACCAAATTTTGATAAGCTTCCAACTTAGCTGCTTCCATGTCTCGAGAAGGATAGTTTTTCTATTTGTTTTCCATGTTTTGGCCTGCTTTAAGTCCTGCTTGGTAAGCTTCCAAGGCGGCATTAATTGGATCAAAAATTTTATCAACCAGAATGGAACCTCCAGATTTCACGGTTGTTTCCTTCAATTCACTTCTAGTTCCTTTCAACTTTTCTTGGAATAGCTTTTTTGCTTTCTCCTCGATTTCAACCCGTTGTTTTTGTTTTCTCATCTCATATCTTTTGCTTCTGCTTCTTTTGATTCTTTGAGAAGAAACTTTCGTATTTTCCGAATCATCAGAGGAGTTGTGTTTCTTTCTCTTGGCCTGGGCTCTAGGGATTACCTTGATTGGAACAATTGGTTCACTCTCTGATGAGCTACTAGGTATCACTTGAACTACGTTTACTATCATTTTACCCTTGTTCAAAGGATTTTTGGGACAATCTGTCCTCCCTTTTTGCAACATTGTATGCAATAGGCTTCAATTGGTTTGAGGTTTTTGTCAGGCTCTGGACATTCATTTTTTTAATGATCATCAGCACCACAATTATGAGAGTTTCCTGTTCTTGGCTTCATCTTGGGTCTTACCATGGGAGGTCTGACACCTTGATTAACTACATAATACATTGGTGCGAGCTCTGGTGGAGCATAAGTCACTGTTTCTTCCATTGGTGGTGGATGTGGATTATACCAATCTCCTTCTACCATTACTGTGGATGGACTAGGCTCTGCATAGGGTGTAACAGGCACTAATGCTTGTTCATCTATGACTCCTTCAGAGTGCGTGTACTTTACATGCACTGCATTATGTCCTGGATTTGGAGGTTGTTGTCTCAACACAGGTTGAGGTGTTTCCATACCCGTTAGTGGTCTTTGAGCTTGGGCCATATTAGGCTGATATCTGTACATGGGTTGTCCTTGTGGCCTCATGGGCACATACTGAACATTTCCATCATACTTTGGTCTGAAGTAACACTCGTGTCGCCAGAACAGCAGTCTCATCAGAGAGATGGGTTGATGAAAAACGTGAGTGAGATGGAAAATAAGTAATTACAAGAGGGAAGAGAGAGGAGTGTGTACACAGGTAAATCTGTGTGCAGATGTGTGTGTACACTAGAAAAATCCGGTAACCATCATGTAAAGGTGGGTCTATGGGCACCTTTTTCAGTAGAACTGAGTGTGTGTGAGTGTGGGGGAGGCCATCTGGCTACAAGACAAGAGAGATTTAGAATTTTAGAGAGAGAGAGGGGGGTATTTGGATCATGGGAGAGTGTAGGAGAGAGAAAAAAAAGGGGTGGGTATCCTATTTTGGAAGATAGGAGAGGTGGCATGTGACAAAGAACGTATTATTGTTGAGGACAGGGGTGGGGTAGCTTGAGGGGAAAGAGAAAGAAGAAAGGACAAGGGGAAGAGAGAGGGGGTTGACCTTTTGAGTGGAGGAGAAGAAAAGGGACACATGGTGGGGCAACAGTGAAGAAAAAGAAGTCAAGGTGGGGATGGGCTGCCCCGCAGGCACGAGGTGGCCTATTTTACCATTCTTACTTATTTACATACTCATACTTTTTTTTTTCTTACTTTTTCAATGCCTTTTATCACTCCCTCCCGAAGAGGGGCTTTCCATGGGGTGGGGAAGAGAGAAGAGGGGTATGGGAGCCTCGCTTGTGGAAAGCCCCCATCAGTGGTAATGGTGTTCTTTGAACAATATTTTAGGCACTACGGATCATGTGTTTGAACAACATTTTAGGCACTACGGATCATGTGTTATGACGGTGTCGAGAAATTTGCGGTCTTGCCAGGAAAGCACCGGGCTTATGGCTGTGAGAGTTTGTGAGAGAACTCAACAAAAACTATATGAAGGAGTTAAACCATAGATGCCATGAAGACTAGGGTTTGGAAAGAAGTGCAATCAAAGAAGACTCACTCTTTCTCTCTTGCACTCACACACACAAAGAAAGAACACAAAAGAGAATCTCAAAACAATACGAAAATGAAAACATCAAGGCTATGGTCATATCGTATCATGGGTAATATGAAAGGGTTAATAGATGAGTTAATGGCATTCAATCTTGACTGACCAAATAGGCTACGAATTGTTCTTTGGAATTGTAGTTTTGTGCTTACCATAATATATATATTTTGTCTAGTGATTGGGATTAATTGTGTGTACAAATCCTCTTGGTTCATAGCAAGATAACTACGCTTACGTCAAAAGAAAATTTATAGTCTATGAGAGGTAGTATGATGGGATCCGGTGATAGAAGTATTTCATTAAGCCTTTCTGGGCCAAAGAGAAACACTATACGTTGTTGAAAGTGTATTTTTCGGCTAATCCATACTTTAATTCTAATAGATCGTACAGAGTGAAAGAGATAGGAATGATCATCATGTGGGTTATTCATCTAGGATAGTATGTGAGAAATGTAGATATGAGAGAAGTGAAGAGATGAGAAGTTTCCCTCCCAAGCCCTATTCTTGCCCGTAAACAATAAGGATACTGCGGGAAGAGATGTACCTGTAGAAAAGAGAACCTAGAATTTGCAGAGAGGATGAATTACTAAGAATGAGAGAGATAGGTTTGGTTAAGGAGATGAGATTAGATACATAAATATATATATATGTCGGATTAGAGATGAAAAAGAAAACAACAAGAAATCAAGAAAACATCAATGTAGAACACATCTTACTTGACAAACCCTTCGGCACCATTATTGATGGAGAGAGAAGAAGAGGGGAGCACTCCACTTTGATTGATACGCCAAGTACAACACCTTCTTTGATTAGATTTGATCTTCCATGGATAGCGTACAAGAATGGCTAGTCTTCCTCTAGGAGAAAGTGTAGGCTTGGGCTTATGTTAATGGGGCTAAGTATAATTATGCATTACTACTCACTCCCTCAAGAATTCCTCTCATCAATTGCTTGAATGCTTGAGTTCCTTTTCAAGGAAGAAGAGGTCCCCTTTTATAGGTGAAGGGAACCCCCAAGGGTTTACACAAGAAGAGAGGAGCCAGTGTGAATAGGAATTGGAAAAGTTGGAAATGAGTTGTCCCTGCATGATGTGGGCAGACTGGGGTCAAGTATTTTGATCATATCTCCTCAACCGTGGCTCCAAATAAAAAAGTAAAAATATGGGCAACAACTTCAGTTCATTAGCTACGATTTTTATTTTAAAATCATTTTCCAATTCGGATTGGAACCTTGTGTAAAAAATTCATCAAAATAGGGTCCATTTCTGGCAGCAAAAGTCTTCCCGTGGTCCCCTTAGCCTAGACTTTCATTTAATTCCAAAGGACACTTATGCCATATGAAAGCATGACATTGCTCCTTGACAAAGTTTTGTAATCATGCTTGCAATAATGCATTAAAATAAGTGTACTTTGAAATCATGCCACCTAGTGTCCCACTAGGATTTGATTCCCTCCTAGTAGCTATTTAAAAAGAAAAATAAGAAAAGTATAAAAAATACATAGAATATATATATATTGGAGTTTACCCTAGATATAGGATCTAGCTAGGGTGTGAGATGATAATGAGATAGTAGAAATAAAGAATCAATGCTTTTTGCCCCAAGTTAAAGAGGCGGAGCTATTGAGCTTTTCCCATAGTATTTTCTGATGGTAAAGTAAGGATAGGTTACCCTTGAGAAAAATAATAGGATGAGATAGAAGGCTTATTATTATACTTAAATATGCATATGTACATTATAGGAAAAATAATTATGTATCTAAAAAGTTACAAGATAGATCTTGTAGCATGCGTTCTCACTATGTACGTGTCACAGCACGACATCCACCCCCTCTAAACCTGCACATCCTCCGGTATGTGCCACATTATTTCTTTGTAAGATCAGACCTCTTGTACATCTTTCTTGCTTTCTTCTTCACTGGATGATTCCAAATCTTCATCTTCACTTTGATCTTTACCTGTGGTTTGCTCTTCTTCCTCATCAACATCTTCTGGATCATTGTCTCCTCTTCTCTTAAACATTTTGATCCTTTTTCCTGCAATGGGAATCTTTACTTCTGTACCATCTAGTTCAGACAAGCTGTAAGTAGCATTTTCTTGCACATGCTTTACAACATACGGTCCAAACCATCTTTTTGAAAACTTACGCATGACTGTGTGCTGGTTATCAAGGCTACTATCATACACCAAAACCCAGTCACCTTTGTCAATTGCTTTGCTCCTGAGTCTATGTCGCTTATCAAAGTAGTCCTTGTTTTTCAACCTTGCATTTTTAAGTTGTTCTTTTGTAGCTTCAATGTCTCCAGGTCTTCTCTCTAGCTGCCTTATACGCAGTGCAAGGAGATCTTCCCTGCTAAGCCCCTCTTGCCAAGGTAGTACATTCCATGTGGGAATTGTATCTTCAATCGGCATCACTAGCTTTTGACCATACATTAGCTCCGCAGGCATGTAGCCAGTTACTGAGCTATGTGTTGTACGATCAGCCCATAAAGCATATGGTAACAGTTTTGGCCACTCACCAACTCTTCCTTCGCAAGCCTTGTCCAAAGCTTTGATGATAGGAGGATGCCCTCTTTCACTCTTTCCATTTCCTTCAGGGTTGTAAGCTGTAGTAAGAGAAATCTTGATTCCTAATCTAGAAAAGAACTCCCTTGCTTCTTCGGCATCCAGTTCACCTCTATCTGCAGTGATTTTTCCCACACAACCATAACGGCAAATCACCTCATCAAGAAGGAATTTGAACACAACTTCTGTGGTTTTAGCTCTTAATGCTCTTCCTTCAACCTGGTTAGTTAGGTCCTCTCGTGCAAGAACCAAGTATCTCATCTGCCAGAGTCCTAGAGGCATTGTGTCTAGATCCACAACCCATTTATAGTGTATGGCTAGTGGATATGTAGGGTGCAATCCATCACGATGTCGAACATTTGAATACACTTGACAAGTTACACATGTCTCTACAAACTGAGATACATCTTTATACATACCCTTCCACCAGTATTTTTCTTTCAACTTGGAGAAGGTTTCCCATACACCCCTGTGTCCAGCCCATAGACTCTCATGAAACTCTTGCAAGAGCTTTACTTGAGTCTCTATTTTACATATAACCCTTTGTGGTGTAGCACCCTTTTGTTTAGGATCCTTTAACAAGTAACCATCCCTCAAAAAGTACCCATATGCTTTCCTGCGTATCCTCTTGAATTCTTGTTCAGACCAATCATCCTGTTTTGTTAGAGTACTCAAGTAGCTTCCAATAAGAAGCCAATCACCTTCATAAAGCTCTTTCAAGAATGATTCAAGTAGATTAGTCATGCAGACATTGTTACCTTTGATATGAGAGATAGAATAGAACTTTGTGCCTACATCATCTCCCTCATCAATCATTTGTGACTCATCTTCATACCTTGCCCTTGATAGCATATCTGCCACTGTATTGTCTTTACCTGCAATGTGCTTAAACTCAGGATTTAAGGACTTAATGTAGGCAATCCACCGCAACATAGCAATGTCTGGAGTTGAGCAGCTTGTAATCATCCCAAGAAGTGGTAGACAATCTGTTTCTACAACCACACATGCACCAATTAGGTACTCTTTCCCACTTTTCAAGGCTGTAACCATACCCCATAACTCTCTCTTTATCTGCGGATAGTTTCTTTGGGGAGCACTTAGCACCTTTGCTCCAAATCTTACCACATACATGTGTCCTTCTTTGTCATCTTGCCCTATTGCCCATCCAATCCCTGTAGGACTGGTATCTACTGTCACAATCACTGGCCTTTGATACTCATAGTCTACCTTTCTCAAAATCGTTGCTGACTGGAGCAACTCCTTTAGCTTTTTCATGGATTTTACATGTGCTTCTGTCCATTTAAAGTTCTGATTCTTTCTAAGCAGCTGATAAAGAGGATCAGCTACATGTGCATAATGTGGAATCCAAATAACATAGAAGACACATGCTCCCAGAATCCTTCTAACCTCAGTGATGCTAGTGCACGTTTCTTTCATTCTTTGGATGACATCTACCTTTGTTGGACAAGGTTTCCTACCATATGGCCTGCACATGTGCCCCACAATAAGCACTTCATTGACACCAAACATAGACTTTTTCCCTGACAATGTAACATTCACTTCTTCCAACCTAGACAAAATTTTATCACAGTCATTTATGTGATTTACCACAAACCTGTGACATCCCTTGAGATCCAAAGCTTCATCTTTGTCACTTTCTTCACATCCTTTGATAGGCAAATCATCAATGAAAGGCATTGTGATTTGAGGAATAAAGTCACGTAAGACCTTATTCATCCCATTCATCATATGTGCAACTGAGTTGGTTGCTCCCTGTGGCAAGGTACACATCCTTACCAAACCCAAAGGTGTCCTCATGGTTGTCAAGTCTCTGCTTTCGATTGCAAGCTGAAATTGATCATACCCTGAGTAGAGATCCCCCATTGAGTAGATTGCCTCCCTGCAAATGCAATGCATCTGCTCATCCACAATTGGACCTGTACCTACATTTCTAATTGTCACCTTGTTCACTGGTTGAATATCTTGGATGAAGCGTAGAGAACCATTTTTCTTCGGAACTGTGAACCACCTGTTTGAGTATGGGAGACAAGAAGGCTCCAAGATTCTCATTTCGATTTTCTCATTCAGTAGCTCTACTAACTTTGGCAAATGAGCCTTTGGAACCGGAATAGGCCAAGATTCCAAGGCAACGAGGTATTGTGAAAATTACCATAGGAGCTACAATAGAAGGATCAACACATCCTATCTCATGTGGCTCAAATGCAAAACCTTACCATGATTTGAAAGCTATTCTTTGAAGCACTTTGTCTCCTCCTGTGTTAGAAACCCTCGCGACCAATCTGCAAGTCTTGGAAAGACTCCTTTGTGAAGGTATGCCCAATCTTTTTAGGATTCCTCAAACTTAGTTGTAAAGAAGCCTGCTCAATCTTTTCCCTGTTGTTGGGTGGTAAGGGTGAAGCTACTGGTTTCACCTTCTTTGATACACTCTTGTATTTAGTTTCAACATGGACTTCTGGGCCAACTGTTTGTCTTTCTTTAAAGGCTTCTATTACTTGATACATTTCCATAGAGCAAACTTCCACAACTTCATTTTCAAGATGCAAATTAGACCCCATTATAGCATCAAGCTCACCCATAGTATCTACAAAAGAAACTTGTTCACACAAACCCAAAACATTTTCAGTAGGCTCTAGCAACCCACTCTTTTTCATGCCTATTTGTACATTATGCACATATTGCCTCTCATATCTCTTCAAATCTTCAAGTTTTGTAAAACATAGTGATCCATTCTTTGTTACCAAGGAGCTCATTGAAAACGCTTCACCTATTTTTGGATCAGCCAAGACCCTTTTTCTTTCTGTACCACTGCAATCCCGCTTTACAATGGTACTTGGCCAAAACCCATCATTTCTCTATGATCATGAAACTCTTTTCTCACCTTTGGTAGAGGATGTTCTCTGAGGTTGTCACGATTTCTTTCATGGTTCACACAAACTATGAGAAATTGGACAGCTCGTTTACCATCTTTGCTACGTATCCTAGCATATGCTGAACCATCATCCATTACCTTTGTTTCCATTCGAACTCCCACAATGTAGGGCTGTCCAAGGATGAGATGATATGAAGATGTATCCTGTACAAAGAAGTTTTGGTCAATCTTTACATCACCTATTGTTACCTTCACACCTGGACATGCTGCATACAATTCACCAGATGAATTGTTTGCCACTTTTACCATCCAGCCATGATCTGTGTCCATCGGCCATTTCCACTTGTTGTAGAGACTCTTTGACATTATGTTTATTTCTGAACCATGGTCAATCAAGGCAACAAATGGCTCTTCAAGATCACCTACCTTGACCAAAGTTTCTGTAGTAGCCCTTGCCCAATGACTTCATGAATAGTAACTCCTAGGAATATCTTCAACTTCTTCATCATCATTTGAGAAATACACTTGCTTACTCTCCCACTAGATTGGTAGCATCCTACCACAGCTCCATCATTCTCCTTATTTTGCAGTTGCATCCCTTGTGTCTTTGAGGTTTCCCCTTCAACCTGTGGACGAGAAACTTCAGCAAGGGTTTGCCTCTTCCTCTTGATGATGTCAATGATCTCCTCATGGAATTCACTTTGCAATGCCAAAAACTTCTCCCAGAGTAAACTCAATCTTGTTATTCAAGATCCTTTCCTCCAAGACTTTCTTTAAATCTGTAGCAACCTCAATATCAGATTGTAGTTTATAAGTTGGGCCTTTTGTCTTACCTTTCATTGGCTCTTTCTTCTTTCCTGTTATAGACTCCTCCATGAGTACTTCAGGTGGAGATGCTCCTTGTGTTGAGGGTGTTTGAGAAGGCATTGAGTCGCTTCTTCCCCCACTTCTAGAAGCTCTTTTTGATGGTCCTTCATCAGCATTCTCACGTCCGCGCTTCTCTTCTACAATTGCCTCATTTTGTTGGCATTTTGTAATGTAGGCATGCACTGACAATGAGTCCACTGGATCATTCCATCTTGTTTCTAGACGTATGAAATCACCTCCTTCATGTAGAATATCTTTTGTAAGCTTTCCCTTTTTAGCTAATTGCATGACATTTGGCCAAATTTGACCATGATGGTCACTCACCTCTTCATCACAAAAATGTTCAATTTTTACTCCATAAGTAGCTGCCTCAACTGAAGAGGTGGCATGCTTAGTTGCCATATCTTCAACTAAGGTTTGCATTCCCCCCTTCCCAAAGTTAGTTCTCAAGGGTAGACCTGTGTCTCTTAAGTGGATTTTACCATCCTTAAAAAATACAACATCTTTTGACAAAGCATCACTAAAATCATCACAATCCCTTCTTACATGGTTTGTACTATCACACCAAATACATCTATTAACAAATCCTTCTTTGGGCTGTTGTCTTTGCCTAGGAAGTGGCCCTAATGGTTGGCCTTTTTCTTCAAGCTTTGCAAACTTCACCTTCAAGTCACGCATTCCCTTCACAAGCTCATCTAGCATGGATTCATCAAACTTAGGAGCGATAAAAGTACGCTTTACCATTTTGTCAGAAGTTGAGGTGGAAGGACTTGTAGTGTTTACTACCATCTTGTCCCTTCTTCTTTGTCATTTGGCAAGCAGTGAGACAGCACCTTCAACCTCATTCCAGTCGGTCTTTAGTCCTTGCTGAGCATCTTTATCTTCAAGAAGAAGCTCCAAATTTTCTTGAAACTCTTTACCTGCAGCTTGTAAGAAAAGATCTGTCTTCTCTGCATCTAGTGTGGCCCTTTCTGTCATGGTGAGTTGTGCATAGCGCCGCTCAAATTCCCTAAGTAGCTCTGTTATTGATAGTCCTTGCTTTGGCTTGACTACCCATTCTAAGAATGTCCTTTTGGTCACTCTCTCAGAGTCCTCCATGAAATATTCCTCCTTTAAAGCTACTTTGAGTTCTTCCCAATTTCTCCCATGCCCATCTTTAATTACCCTAACATGCTCTCTAATTTCTGGAGCAACAACTAGCTCAAAGCTTTGAATCATCTCACCTTCTGACACGCGATGCAGCTCCATCTCCTTCACATACTTGCGTAAGTACTTGGTTATATCTTTTCCATTGAACTGATCCATTCTATTGATGACTGCTTGTATGGCCTTCGTTGCTGAAATCTCCCTTCTTACAATGGCATGTTGTTGTTGCATGAACATTGCAAATGCTTGAAACATTTGCATTGTTGCTGGGTCAATATACATACCCTGTTGCTCAACATGATCACCCATGGTTATCCACAAAATCTCACCCTGGCAATTTCGCGTCGGGTTTACCAAAAATATGTTGAGAAATTTGCGGTCTTGCCAGGAAAGCACCGGGCTTATGGCTGTGAGAGTTTGTGAGAGAACTCAACAAAAACTATATGAAGGAGTTAAACCATAGATGCCATGAAGACTAGGGTTTGGAAAGAAGTGCAATCAAAGAAGACTCACTCTTTCTCTCTTGCACTCACACACACAAAGAAAGAACACAAAAGAGAATCTCAAAACAATACGAAAATGAAAACATCAAGGCTATGGTCATATCGTATCATGGGTAATATGAAAGGGTTAATAGATGAGTTAATGGCATTCAATCTTGACTGACCAAATAGGCTACGAATTGTTCTTTGGAATTGTAGTTTTGTGCTTACCATAATATATATATTTTGTCTAGTGATTGGGATTAATTGTGTGTACAAATCCTCTTGGTTCATAGCAAGATAACGACGCTTACGTCAAAAGAAAATTTATAGTCTATGAGAGGTAGTATGATGGGATCCGGTGATAGAAGTATTTCATTAAGCCTTTCTGGGCCAAAGAGAAACACTATACGTTGTTGAAAGTGTATTTTTCGGCTAATCCATACGTTAATTCTAATAGATCGTACAGAGTGAAAGCGATAGAAATGATCATCATGTGGGTTATTCATCTAGGATAGTATGTGAGAAATGTAGATATGAGAGAAGTGAAGAGATGAGAAGTTTCCCTCCCAAGCCCTATTCTTGCCCGTAAGCAATAAGGATACTGCGGAGAGAGATGTACCTATAGAAAAGAGAACCTAGAATTTGCAGAGAGGATGAATTACTAAGAATGAGAGAGATAGGTTTGGTTAAGGAGATGAGATTAGATACATAAATATATATATATATATATGTCGGACTAGATATGAAAAAGAGAACAACAAGAAATCAAGAAAACATCAATGTAGAACACATCTTACTTGACAAACCCTTCGGCACCATTATAGATGGAGAGAGAAGAAGAGGGGAGCACTCCACTTTGATTGATACGCCAAGTACAACACCTTCTTTGATTAGATTTGATCTTCCAAGGATAGCGTACAAGAATGGCTAGTCTTCCTCTAGGAGAAAGTGTAGGCTTGGGCTTATGTTAATGGGGCTAAGTACAATTAGGCATTACTACTCACTCCCTCAAGAATTCCTCTCATCAATGGCTTGAATGCTTGAGTTCCTTTTCAAGGAAGAAGAGGTCCCCTTTTATAGGTGAAGGGAACCCCCAAGGGTTTACACAAGAAGAGAGGAGCCAGTGTGAATAGGAATTGGAAAAGTTGGAAATGAGCTGTCCCTGCATGATGTGGGCAAACTGGGGTCCAGTATTTTGATCATATCTCCTCAACCGTGGCTCCAAATAAAAAAGTCAAAATATGGGCAAAAACTTCAGCTCATTAGCTACGATTTTCATTTTAAAATCATTTTCCAATTGGGATTGTAACCTTGTGTAAAAAAATCATCAAAATAGGATCCATTTCTGGCAGCAAAAGTCTTCCCGTGGTCCCCTTAGCCTAGACATTCATTTAATTCCAAAGGACACCTCATGCCATATGAAAGCATGACATTGCTCCTTGACAAAGTTTTGTAATCATGCTTGCAATAATGCATTAAAATAAGTGTATCTTTGAAATCATGCCACCTAGTGTCCCACTAGGATTTGATTCCCTCCTAGTAGCTATTTAAAAAGAAAAATAAGAAAAGTATAAAAAATACATAGAATATATATATATTGGAGTTTACCCTAGATATAGGATCTAGCTAGGGTGTGAGATGATAATGAGATAGTAGAAATAAAGAATCAATGTTTTTTGCCCCAAGTTAAAGAGGCAGAGCTATTGAGCTTTTCCCATAGTATTTTCTGATGGTAAAGTAAGGATAGGTTACCCTTGAGAAAAATAATAGGATGAGACAGAAGGCTTATTATTATACTTAAATATGCATATGTACATTATAGTAAAGATAATTATGTATCTAAAAAGTTACAAGATAGATCTTGTAGCATGCGTTCCCACTATGTACGTGTCACAGCACGACAACGGTTTTTCAAGAGGTGGGGACGACATCAATGCACGCACTCGAGGTATGTCTGTCCATCCTAAGATTGGTCTATTGGCCATCGCACGTTTAAATACTATGCAATCCTTGGCTTAATGACCATACCTCCTACATGCATTGCAATTCCCATTAAATTTTACTCTAAATGTAGGACATTCACTGGTACTATGTGGACCATAGCAAATTGAGCACCATTATTGCTCCCTTCTTGGATACATATGATTGTTTTGTGGAGCACGATTTTCTCTAAGACTTTCTTCAATGGCCTTGGTGAGATCTGCTAAAGTCATCTCAAATATCTTTGGCTCTTTAGAAATAGGCTTTATGGTCATTGGCTCATGCCCTGATGCTTGTGAGCTAGTAGATTTAGGCTCAACAAACATTATTTCTCCTTGAATCATGAAATTGTCCTCCAATTGGATTTCATTGGTGGTGACTGCTTTCCAAGCGATGATACCTCTAATGACTAGGCCATTGTAGATATCCTCATGTCATAGTCCCCTAATGAATCTATCAAGAAATTGGTTATTATTGAAGCGCTCATTTGGATTACAACGAGAATTAAAATGCTTCAAAAGACTAATAAAGTCTCTCAAAGACTCTCCTTTCTCTCATTGGGTTTTTTGGAGTTGAGAGGCTACACCCTAAAGCACTTCCTCTCCTATGTACTCTTTTGAGAACAGTCTCCTAAGAGTAGGGTAAATCGTTTTCTCTTCCACCCTTAGGGTCGTATACCAATCCCCAACCTTCCCAATCAAGGTCACGCTTAAAGAATTACTCTTATGCAGGTCATTGTGTTCTCCTAGGGAATCCCATATTTGTTCAAATACTTTGATATGCTTTCTCACATCCTTGTCTCCACTAAACTTTTGTGTGATCTTGGCTATTTGTATTGCCTTACTTCTAGGCTCTCTATCAGACGTATTACGCATATTTCAATAGTAGATCGACCAATAGCTTGAGAAAATGATGCCAAGTCACCCAAGTGAGCAGGTATAGTGGGGATAGGCGCTCTTGGGAGTGCATGTGGAATGGGGGTTGGCATCGGGTTAGGCATACGGGTGATCATCGGGTCCCAAGATGGGTACGATGTTGTGCCATGTGGTGGCCCAAAGTTCATATGTGTGGCCCTAGGCATAGCAAACATGGGATGTGACATGATAATGCTAGCTAGTATGTCTCATTGAAAAAAGTTCTTGGATGTTGTGGTAGTGGCGCATAAGTTGTTGAAACAATGGGAGGGGTAGGAGGTACATGAGCACAAGGACCCATAGGTGCATATGATTGATACACACTTGTAGGTACTCTTGTAAGCATTGGGCCACCATGTAGTGGTGCTTTACTAATAAATGAGCTCCATGGCGTGTTTTTTGTCATGCCCATCACTCAGGTAGGCATGGTAGCCATGGTGTCATCAAGAGAAAGATGAGATAAACTTGGAAAGGTAAAGCTATTTCTTGTGGGCTCATATTGTACTAAGATCACTGGAAAAACAACATATGGAGGATCCATCATGCTTATCAAGGGAGTCTCTATTTGTGATCAAGTTGCCTGCTTAGCCTTCCTTGTATCCAATAATCTCATGAGACCCATTGAAGGCACGTGGATCCCTTTATTTTGCCTCTCCAGCTCAATATCCCTATGGATGACATCACAAAGTCTTTGTTGTTGCTCCTCTACGCTAGTAGCACCTGATGTGGATTTATAGGACATCTAACCAACCCACGTGATAGGTGTGACCTATGTATAGGTCGGTTAAAGTCTTTCTTTGTAGTTCATACTCCCAATTTTTATTTAGAAACGCTCCATCTAGGATTGAGGTGCTAAGGGTGTCCTTTGAACTAGATGAAATGTGGATCTCTATGGGTTGACCCTTAGTGCTTGCTGATTCAGGAGCACTCAATTGCTTGACTAGCATGGATGTGGACATAGGGGCCTTTTCCTTTAGCTCTCTCCATTGCTCTGCCTACGTAATCTTTCAATTTCCTTTTCCCTAACTGCAATGATATATCGCTCAAGCTCTTGCACTTTGAAAAGGATTCTACCATCAGGTAATATAACCTCGGAGGGGAATAACTCTGAAGAGTAAGGGAGTGCAGTGAATGGAGTATTCACATGCACACTTTCCAAGAGCATGGGATCGACATTGGTCATGAAAGGTGAATTCACTTTCCCACCCCCTTCATTTACATCGCTAGCTCCATGTTCGGAGCGAGTGGCTCTACTAAAAGTCTCTTTCAAGTGGCTAAGCACGCTTGGCCTGGACCGTGGGCCCATGGCATGAATTTCTTGGTTTGAACTATTGGGATTGGGCGTCGGGTAACCTTCCATAATGTCCTAGTCAAAGGAAGAGACACTAGATGAAATATTTGGGTCCTGAGTGATACTACCTTGGGTTCCCGCTGCGAACCTAGAGCCTAATGTGGAGGAATAATGGATTCTCGCATAAACGAAGACACTCTCTATATGATCATCCTCTAGCACACAACCAGAGCGTAGGTGCATGTGACCTCAACACCCTAGAAGTGTTGGTAAGTGCCCGTGAAGGCCGCTCGCCTAGTTTTTTGGGTGTTTTGCAACCCAAATTTACTCTCAATTTTTTGCTTTTTTAGTCTTTTTTTTCTAACCAAGCCACGGAATATGGCGTGTGATAGTTTAAAACAAGAGTCTTTGTTAGAGCGATGTGTTATGCTTTACAACCCCCGATTTGATTATTTAAAGCCTTCACATCCTAAAAACAGTCTTTTTCTAGTCAAGAAGAAGGCTAAAATTAGTAAGTTCAAGGGTGTAAGTGTGAAGGGAAGGGTGGAGGACTTGAAGGACTTGTCTCTCATGCTCTCCCTTCACCTTGACAGAATAGTCTATATATATATATATATATATATATATATATATATATATATATATATATATATATATATATATATAGTGTCTATACTATATCATAAGACTGAGGACTGAAGCCTAAGCTTGGGCTTAGTCTTTTTTTTTAATCTAAAAAATTTTATCTTTTTTTTTTTTTTTTAAAGACTTATGAGGATAAGGTCCCCAACAACGGTGCCAAAAATAATCACTTGTATCGTACGTGTCGGAGGCTAGGAACTTGTGTACGAGCCACAAATGGCTATAAGCACATGACTACACTATCCTAGTAAGCTCAAAGGGACAATGGTGTGTCACTCACCGCTCAATGTTTTGCTGTCATGAAGGATTTTGTGCCACAAAGAAGGGGGAGCCGCCGCTGCCACGCTCAACCGCCTCACCGCCGCTAATGCTGCCGCAATGCTCTGTAACATTTAATGGCATAGTGACTTGTGTGTAGCGAAAATTAGCATGAACATAGTGAGCATTACATTAGAATAGATTCCTAATGAGCATAACAAGAGTGCTTGGGTGGAGAGAGCAACAAAAAGCATAACACCTAGGTAGATAGCGTGAACAATACTTCAAAAGAGAGAGAAATTAAGCTATTGACAACAGTTGAGGACCGGATTTACATGGAGCCCCCCTCCAAAAGGCTTTGTATTATAGGTTTCTCCCATCAAGAGAGACATTTTACAATACAATTCTTTGTGTTTCTTCAATACTAGCTAGTGCCATGAAGATGGAAGCTTCAAGCACTAAGCAAAACTCTTATAAAACACAACATCAATTCCCTCACGGTCGCAGACCCAAGACCTCACACACCTTCGAAGATGGTGAGAGTTAGCGGGGTACGAGAGTAGATTGAGAAAGGAGTAGTCTTACGAGAAAGATGTATATCTCCTCACATAATCACTCATATTAGCATAGCATAGCTTAGTAATTAGCATGGTAGAGGAGATGAGCATGCATTAAAGCTTGGCTCTTGGTTGGATTTGCATCACAAAGCCAAGAGTTGTTGGTGTAGGCCTCCCTTCTCACAAGCTTGGAGTAGGTGATAAGCTTTCCATTAAAGCTTGAGAAGGGGAGAGAGAGAGAGAGAGAGAGAGAGAAGAGAGAGAGAGAGAGAGAGAGAGAGAGAGAGAGAGAGAGAGAGAGAGAGAGAGTCTTCTTGCTTCACAAATGAGCTTGTGTGTGAGTGTGTGAGATAATGCCTTCAAAAGTTCAACCCCCTCTCTCTCTTCGTCAACCCCTCATGCTATTTACTCATGTTGACACCCCATTGGACCTCTCCAGGCTTAGCCAATAGGATTTAAGAAGCATAAGTGATAGCCTTCTCACATGTGTCCCCCTTTCCCATTTTGTGAGAGATTTAGGTACTTAATTAGTGCAACTAAACTCTCATTGGACCCCTTTGTCTCCTGTGGCCAATAGGAATCAGGCAAGCCATTGGGCTACTGAATGCTCATTGGACCCCTTGGGAGACTGTCCAAAAGTCTTCTAGAGAGCTTAATTCTTATTGGTTCTTTTATTAAGTGTTTTTAAATTGATTAAACTAGATTTACTCTAGCCTAATTCTCATTGGTCCACCTCCATGGCCATCCAATAGGATTTGAGTACACCTTGTGGGCATCTGGGCTAAGAAGCAGACATGTGTCCCTCTTTCCCTTTGTGTAAAAGAAGCTTGTGAGTGTGTGTTTGTGTATGTGTGTTTCTCTCTTATGTAGGGATTATGAAGACTTTTATGTTTCTCTTCCTATGTAGGGATTATGAAGACTTTTATGTACACACACTAAGCACCCAATTTTCCTAGGCTTTTGACCATTGGACACAACCTTTGAATTTTGGAACCTTAGCATTTTGTAAGTCTTAATGGACTGAACCTTAAGGGTCTTTTAAGCCCATTGTTGCACATTGCACTTTTGCAAATGGCCCCCTCTTTGAATCCCTATTTTCCCTCCTTTGGATCTCTACTATGGCCGATCTGCCACCTTAACCAATATTCTATCTTTTTCTCCCCTGGCACTTCCCCATATTAAATGATCAGTTTAACATGAGAAAATTATTTAGGAGAATTAGATATTAGTTATTATGACAATGCTCAATCATTCTCTCTCTCTCTCTCTCTCTCTCTCTCTCTCTCTCTCTCTCTCTCTCTCTCTCTCTCTCGCGCGCGCACACACACACTCGTGAGCACACGATGGAGAAGGAGGTAGAGGTAGAGCAAGAGCACTTCTTTAAGTCAAAAATGGACCTTTTATATGAATCTGATCCATGCACACATGGGCGTCCACAATGGCCGATCATAGCAAAAATAATAAAAAATGAGATAAGTGGTGCGTCTCTCATCGACGATCACCTACGCACCTATAAGACGGACAAGCCCAGTTCATGACTCAAATAAAGCGATAAGACGTCGGTCAAAGGTGATTGGGTGTCCGTAAGTGTAGGTTGTCCATAAGTGGTTAACATAACATAAAGAAAAAGATAAGGGAAAGGGAAAAGATAAGACAAGGAAAAAGAAAAAGAAAAAGATAAGAAAGAAAAAGAAAAGGAAAAAGAAAGAGAAGATAAGGACAAGGATGAGGTGAGTAAGTAGCTTGTTGAGAAAGTTTTGAAAAGTAAGATAAGTTATCAAGATAAGTAAGATAGGCTATCAAGATATGTGCAATCACTTATCAAAAATGTGCATAAAAAGAGGGCTTCTCTTCTGATTTTACACTTCTCTTCTCATTTTTAGAAGTGTAAGCTTAAGAGTAAGCTTGGGGAATCCATAGCCAAATCTCTTTCACACACACCTTCTACACACACACACACACACACACATCCCCCCCCCCCCCCTCTTCAAGTGAAACCATGGCCAAAACCCTAATCAAGTTTGTCAAAACTTGATCTTCTTCTTCACGTTACCCTCTCCTCTCCTCTCTCCTAATTCTCAAGCTTTTCATAGCTTGAATTCTTTTTACCTATTGCCATTCTCTCATTTCCAAGTGGTCTAATTGGTGGTCTCCAAGAAAAGTGAAGATGGAAAGAGTGGCCTACATCAACGTACTTCTTTGATACTCTCCCAAATCGAGGAGAAGACTCTACCATATACACAAGGTACTGTTTTTATGGTTCTCTTTATGTTATTCCACTTTCTTGGAAGTGATTTACTTTCATGCTTACTTAAATTCACGTTTAAGCCCTCACATTTTTCATAAGCAAGCCTTTTTCTTGGGAAGAAGAAATAACTTCTTGCTTTTGTTGTTTCTTTCTAATTATGGTTCATTACTCATCATAACTAGTCACCTTGCTAACAACTAACCACGATGTTATTTCGAGTTCGGTTATTTCAAGTTTCTTATATTACCAAACTAATATGGCATAGAGAGAGAAGAAAGTCCTTTCTTTAGGTGACTGGAGATCATAATTACCTAAACATTATGCTTGATGGAATGGTGACTAATATCCTTAATTAACCCTTAATCTCTTGCATAAACCTTTTTATTTATTTTTTAAAGTTACTTTTATTCTATTACCTACGCTACTCTTATAAAGGTAAATGCTACAAATCAAAGGCAACTAGGTAATAGAGTTATTTTTGGAACTAGCCTTATTTTTCAAGAAAAGGAATTAAAATTTTTCCAAAAGAGATGCTCTTGATTTTGCATAAATTATGTGTGTAAAAGTTTTAGTGATGTACTAAGTTAATATCTAATTTTCAAAAGGAAGTTGAGTTTTGAAGGGTAAGTTTATAATTACCAAAGAAGCTTTTCTTTGAGAAAGAAGATTCCCAATTTTCAATAAGGTCATTTTCTCCCTTCTCTCTTGCCAATTGAAAAGTTCCCAACTCCTTAAGCCTCTCCTAGTTGTGTGATTCATTCTCTCCACAGAAATAAGAGGTAAGCCTAAACTCTATCTTGAGAAGAAGTTGTTAATCATTCGTACTTCATTACATGAGCATTTTGCATGACACTAGTATGTCCACTTTTATGAATTTCACAAATTACTCTTACACTATCACTCATGGAAGGATTCTACTATTGCATAAACCATCATTTAATCTTGCATAATTAATTAGGAGAAGATTTAGATTATTTGTCTTAAAATCACAAGTTCATCATTCTAAATGTATGTTAGTGTTTACTACTCATGGTTCACACTTAAGGTCATTGTATAGAGTATATGTATTGTCCATTTCAAGTTTATTTACTTCCAAGTTTTTTTTGAAATTTCAAAGGGAGGAGTAAGGGGATAGCCTCACAGAAGTGATTCCCGTGTTGCTTGAACATCCCATGGATGGAAAATGATGCAAAAGGACCAAGATTCGTCAAAGTCGGGGTTAATTTGGAACTTACGTCGAGACAAAACCTTACCTTCCAAGAGATTCGTTGTTTTCTTAAGGTCTTCTTTGAGTAGACATTAAAAGAAAATAGGAACTAAGGGATTATAACTCAAGGAACTCACTCTAAATTTCAACTAGGACTAAAAACATTACCGAGAAGATTTGATGTGGATAGACCTAGAACAATATAGAAGATTTAAGTGTGAACTTGTCTTACATGTTTGGCAAAGGTCGGCGTAGGTGTTTACCTGTGGGATACAATGTGGGATGGTCCTTTTCGGCTAGGACTGATAACCGTTGGTCTATGTTTTGAGCTCGGGTTCATTCATTGCTTTAAAAATAGGATTGAATGGGAGTGAGTCCCGATTGGTGATAGGGACCCATGGATGCGTCTAGAAATTGACCTAGTCTGGGTAGGCCTGATGCCGATGGAATAATGGAGAAAAGAAAAATGGATCGATGAAGGGATCAGGTTAAGGGAGGAGGATGTGATTCAATCAAAGAACTCTTCTAATTGTTTGGTAAAAAGGAACCTTGGAAAGGGTAGGAACCTAAAAAGAGATATTCTATAATTGCCCTCATCAACCGGACCTTTGCTTTGCTTCTTGGATTATTGATTTAAAAAGAATCTAGAGCAGATTATTTTTGTAAGCCTTTCCCACACAAGATAAAGAAAAATAAGAATTGGAAATTGTGTTAAGGTTCCGCCTCTACACATGGCAGAGGAGATAGGATACCCAAGTCTTGGGATGAGGATAGGGATATTCCTGGAGGAGTATATGTGATTTCTTGAAAGATAACTAGATAATTTTACTAATACTAAAGAAAAAAGGTGGGAATGACCTGATAAATGCACACTTGCAAGGGTATGAAACAGTTTGCTACATGCTTCTTTCAAATGCTTGAAATGTATTCTTGGTTTGACAAGTTTGGAATATTGTTTTCTAGAATCATAGTACTACCTTGGGAAGGTGCATTTATCAAATGGCTCAGTGGATGGGTGGATTTTGGAGGGTTAATTTGTTGGCCAAAAAGCTGAACCCAATTTTATGTTGTCCATTAACTTAAGTCAAAAACAAGAAAAGGGATTCCGATCTACGAAGCGGGAATCAAACTTGGGAATGAGGAATTTGTGTAGCTATTAAATACACTCATCTTAGGGGAATGCTTTGATGGTTGCACTCAGTCATAACCAAGAAAAAAGTGTTAGTGACCTTGAACCAAGGGTGAATTAGAGAACTCCCACCAATTGACCCTGGAAGGTTGAGTTCACATTTAGTCTGATGACTTCAGCGTGAAATTTCAAAGTGATAAGGAAAGTTATTTTGCGGCTAAGGGTTTTGTAAGACAAAAGTGAATGTTATCACCCCTTTGAGTTGGCATCAAAGTGAGTTTTGAAGGTGAACTCTAGTGGATTGGGGTGCAGTGATTATCCTGAAGGAGTACGAGCGGAAGTGTGACGCGAGAGAGAGTGGGAGAAGAAGATCACGACGATATGGTAAACTCGCTCTACTGTAATGTGTAGAGCATAGTGAGTTCTTATTAGGTTTTTACAAAAGAATATGTGTACATACCTGGCGGCCCGCCCACTTACCTGGGCGACCACATTGGGCTTTATACCCCAACAACCTCCCACTTAAAGTCCAATGTGGTACTTTAAGTGTGAGAGAAGCTACTATACAAGCTAATATACAAGAGATGTAGAGAAATGATATACTACCCTACACCTAACTGCTTGCGAAAATGCGCAAAGCTCTCTAAGGGAAGTCCTTTTGTAAGTAGATCAGCAGGATTTTCTGTGGTGTGAACTTTGACAAGCTGAAGTTGCTTATCCTCGAGCATTTCCCTGATGAAATGATACTTCACATCCACATGCTTTGTCTTTGAGTGATAAACTGGATTGCGAGCCAATTGTATAGCACTTTGACTATCACAATATAACACAGGCATCTCTTCTTTGATTCCCAAATCTGTTACTAGTCGATTAACCCCAATTGATTCTTTGCATGCCTCTGATGTTGCAACATATTCAGCCTCTGTAGTAGACTGAGTAACACAATATTGTAATCTAGAACGCCATGATACTGCTCCACCATCCAATGTAAAGACATACCCTGACGTAGAACTTCGTTTGTCTAAGTCACCTGCATAATCTGAGTCTCTAAAACCCTTTACACTTAGCTCTTGACTCCCATACCATATGCGCATACTCTTTGTAGCTTTCAGGTATCTCAATATTCCTTTCACTGCCTCCCAATGTTTCTTGCCTGGGTTTGACATGTATCGACTTACTACTCCCACTGCAAATGCAATGTCTGGGCGAGTAGCAATCATTGCATACATCAAACTACCCACTGCATACGCATATGGAATCTTATCCATTTCAGCCTGTTCTTCCTCAAACATAGGACAATCTTGTTTGCTAAGTTTCACATATGGTGGCAATGGAACACTCAATGCCTTTCCCTTCTCCATATTGAAACGTTACAAAACCTTGTCAATATACTCTGTTTGAGATAACCAAATCAACTTCTTTGATCTGTCTCTCTCAATGCGCATACCAAGTATATGACTTGCCTCACCCATGTCTTTCATGTCAAACGATTTTGCCATCTTTGACTTCAAAGCTGAAATTCCTTCCAAGTGCTTGCCAGCAATCAACATGTCATCCACATACAAAATAAGGATCAACCAACTGCCATCCTTAGCCTTCTTTGTATATAGACAGTGATCGAACTCACTACGTTTGTAGCCTTGAGAAAGCATAAACTTGTGGAACTTATGGTACCATGCCCTCGGTGATTGTTTTAATCCAGAAAGACTCTTTAACAACTGGCATACCAAATCTTCCTTGCCTTTCTCAACAAACCCTTCTGGCTACTGCATGTAAATTTCCACATCTAAATCACCATGCAAGAACGTTGTCTTGACATCCATTTGGTGCAACACCAAATCTAATATGGCAACCAATGCAAGAAAGCATCTCAATGTAGTCATCTTGACCACCGGAGAGAAGACTTCATCAAAGTCAATGCTTTGTTCTTGCTTAAAGCCCTTGGCAACAAGACTTGCTTTGTACTTTGGTTGACTATCATGAGCGGTGATCTTATACCTGTAAACCCATTTACAAGGTAGAGCCTTTTTGACCTGTGGTAATTTAACTAGCTTCCATGTCTGGTTTTTATGTAGAGCTGTCATCTCTGACTGCATGGCCAATTGCCAATTCCCGGAGTCCTTCATTTGCACTACTTCCTTGTAACATGAAGGCTCATTGCAATCAGTCAACATGACATAGTTCATAGATGGAACAAACCAATCAGGAGGTAGGGTGATACGTCCAGATCTACGCAAATTAGGTGGCTCAGGTTCAGCCACAATCTATGGTTCCAATCTATCCTGTCCTTGCTCCTCTTGAGCCCTGACGTTTTGTCTTGCACGTGCAGGTCCATCTTCTTGGAAGACAACTCTTCTAATCTCCTCAACCCTCTCTGGTTTAGAATGATATTTGGATTCATTAAAGTGAACATCATTGCTGCGGATAACCTTTCTGGATTCGGGATCCCAAAGTTTGTACCCCATCTCACCAGAATTACCATAGCCTAGAAAGATGCACTTTCTACTCTTTGTCTCAAGTTTGTTCCTAAATTCCTTTGGAACGTGAGTATATGCCTCACAACCAAAGACTCTGAGATGCTTGTATGAGGGCATTTTGCCTGACCATACCATCTCTGCCACTGAATCCTTCTGCAAAACCTTGCTAGGAGATCTATTTATAAGATGAACAGCTGTTGATACAGCTTCAGCCCAAAACCCATTTGGCAGTTGTGCATTAGACAACATACTTCTGACCTTCTCTTGTATGGTCCTATTCATCCTCTCAGCAACACCATTTTGAGGAGGATTGTAAGGAGCAGTAAGTTCACGTTTTATACCTTTTGACTCACAAAAGTCCTGAAAGGCCTTTGAAACATACTCTCCACCATTGTCAGCGCGTAAGCATTTAAGCTTCTTGCCACTCTGATTCTTTACAAGTATCACAAACGTTTTGAAAACACTAAACGCTTCATCCTTGTGCTTGAGAAAGTAAACCCATACTTTCCTCGAGTAATCATCTATAAATGTCATAAAGTGAGAAGCTCCCCCTAGAGATAGGTTAGGCATAGGTCCACACAAATCACTATGAACAAGTGCCAACTGTGTATCTCTTCTACTGCTTCTATGATTATTTGGCTTCTGTGTTTGCTTCCCATACAGACAATGTTCACAGAATTCAAAATCATTAAATGACAAGCCAAGCAAATAACCAGAACGAGACAAGATTTCCATTCCCTTCTTGGACATATGTCTTAACCGGCTATGCCACAAAGAAACGTTCGGCTGCTCGGTTACATTGATTAAATTTTTAGAGACATTTGATACATAAATCATGTAAAGTCCTCCAGACTTTACTCCATGTGCTACTATCATAGAACCCTTGGATATCTTCCACATGTTCTGTCCAAAAGTGGTGACGTAGCCAGCATCATCAAGTAAACCTGTGCTGATCAAAGCTCTTTGTAATTGCTGGAACATGTCTCACATTCTTCAGCGTGAAAGAAGAGCCATTCTAAAACTTCAATTGAACATCTCCAACACCTAAGATCTCACATGTGTGCCCATTGCCTAGCCGAACATGATCTTTAGTGGTCACATAAGAGGTAAACCACTCCTTGTTTGGAGACACATGAAGTGATGCCTCTGAGTCTATAATCCAGTCACTCATTGCATTTCCATCAGATGCTGTAAGAAGAGCTGAGTCCATTGTATTCTTCAAGAAGTAGATGTCTCCTGACACTAGACTGTCTCCTCTACAACAGTGTTTGTCACATTTATTTCTTGAATCTTCACTGAGGACTTGTTCTTCTCACCATGGTCTTCTGCTTTCTCTTTGCCTTTTTCTGCTTTTCATTCTCTTCAGTCTCTTTTCATGTGACCCTTCTTGCCGCAATGGTAGCATTCTATGTCACTCTTGCCTTTAGCATTGCGGGACTTGCTACGAGACTGATTCCTCTTTCCACCTTTGTACTTTTCTTTGGTCCTTCCCCTGACAACTAAGGCTGTTCCTTTGCCTTTGTACATTGTCTTTCTGTTGGTTTCTTCAGTAAGCAGACTGCCTTCTACACCTGCTATGTTCAAACCATCTGGAGGTGCATAATTACTCAAAGCTGTGCGAAAAGTGTCCCAACTTTCTGGCAATGTGATCAACAAGAACATAGCTCTAACAGGTTCATCAAACTTGACACCTTGAGCTGACAACTGACTGTAGATGGTGTTGAATTCATTCAGATGATTGGACATAGGTGTCCCTTCTTTCATCTTCAAGTCAACAAGCTTCTTAAGCCAGTATACCTGTGAAGCCGCACTCTGCTTCTCATAAAGATCACTCAGGTTTAACCATGCTTGATAAGCCGACATCTCGTCTGCTACATTGAAGTAAACGCTTTCTGCCAAAGTCAACATAATGGTAGAAAGTGCCAATTCATCCATTTCGCTCCATTCATCTTCGTCCATATCTTCTGGTTTTATCCCCTTGAGCTTGATAGGTTTTATCTGCTTCTTTTGTACCAACACGTGCCAAATCTGCTTCTTCCACAATGGGAAATTGGTTCCATCTAGCTTCTTGATATTGTAAAGAGCAGTGTCATGTGATCCACAGCCATAGCTACGCTTCACAGTAGTTTACTTTCCTGGGAAAAATTCAGCAGAGTTTCCCCTGTAAAATGACCTCTGAACCAATATCAACCAGTCAAATGAACCAAGAAAGCTTCAAATTCTGCAAAAATTTTGGCAAAGTCTCCTTTGTAAAATGGCTCTGGTGTACTCAAAAACAAACCAAAAACAGCTCAAAAAACCACTATCTCTCTAACACTGTAAGCTGTGGGTAAACCTGTCTTGCACCTGTACTGTCTCTCACTGTCCTGTCACTGTCCTATAAGCATAGACTGCGACAATGCCTCAACGGCAGTAAAGCAAAGATGCAATCCCAACAGTCTAACTCACAGTCAATACATCCTAGCTGCCTATCTAAGGGTGCTCGAGGGATCGCTCCAAGACCTATATCACCGAAAGGATCTCAACATTCGAGAATCCCCCAGCTCAATAAAACCTCACTCGACCCTCAACAAAGGCTGCAGTAAATCTGACAGTACATAGACTTCCCACAAAGTCATACATCCACAAATTTCCCACTGTATGTTGTAACCGCTACGGCGGTTGTTTGCTGCGTGACTCACAGCCAGCAAACCCTCAACAGACATACATCATCTCTGACAATACATCCCATGTGGAAGTACCTGCAATGTCAGGATGAAATCTGGAATATCAAGCAGCAAACACAAGCTACCTGATGAACTAGTGGATGTCGCCTACAGTCTGTGTGTAGATGCGCCCGTGTCGTATGTGACACGCCTCCAAGAATTGTGAGCCGTCCTTCGATGTGTAGACAGCCACAAATCAACACTCTGGGAGTGTCGATATCCTCAGCACTTGCAGTCGTAGGCCGAAACCCCAAATTTGCAGAGTCGGATCTGCACCCGCCGAGACCACGTAGTCGAAAATGGCCTGCGCAGAACTTTGTCGAAGCCGAACGGTGGCCGAGATGACCTCAGAATGAAATTCTGAGCACACCGAGCCCTTCGAGCTCACCCACAAGATTTGGGACCGTGTCTTCACCTGTTGAATCTCACTCCAATCTGAGCAGGTGACTCTGGGTACCTGCAAATGTTGCCCCGAGCCTCGATCTGAGCTTTGATACCATTTGAAGGAGTACGAGCGAAAGTGTGACGCGAGAGAGAGTGCGAGAAGAAGAGCACGACGATATGGTGAAATCACTCTACTGTAGTGTGTAGAGCATAGTGAGTTCTTATTAGGTTTTTACAAAAGAATATGTGTACATACCTGGCGGCCCGCCCACTTACCTGGGCGACCACATTGGGCTTTATACCCCAACATATCCTGTGCTATAGAGAGGCAAACTGTTTGGTTCTGGGTGTTTTCCCCTTTCCCTCCATCCAACACTAGACCAACAAGGTTATGATTTTGAATCTCCTAAAGACAAAGAGGTACCTTCAAAGTCTTGAACAGAAAAAAGAGACGAAGCTGTAGACCTTCCAGAATAAGGGGGAGATAAGGTGTTGTCACAAGAGAAGGCGGATCAAGAAAAAGAGACAGCACCGCCAAAAACTACTACATTTTCAACTGCTATTGAAGTACTGAAAACAAAGGAAAGAATGAGAGAAGAGGCTGGAACATCATAACATGGCCAAAGAAGCCAACAAAAACAACAAGCTGTAGTAGAGGAAGGAGCAGAAATGATCATATCATTCGACATTGATGCCTATTTAGAGCATATCAAGCTCCAATTCGAATGCCAAAGATCTCTCTACAACTTGAGCGAGCTAGAGCTGTAAGACACCAAGAAGGAGGCATCTAAAGCAGTTGAAAACACTCTGTAGCTACAAGACAAAATAGAAGAGTTGCAGAAAGTTCAGCTACAACTCCAATCAGAGTTGCAAAGAGAACAAGAAAATGCGGCCTATTACTACAAGGAAGTCCAACAATTTAATGAGGCCAACAGTACGCTACAAGTTGAGCAACAACGACTAGAGGTGGAGCTAACTAAAGAAAGAGAGCAGAGTGAAAAGATGCAAGAGTCCTATGCGGTGGTCAGCAAGACTGTGACCCAGCTTTTAGCCCTACAAGAGACACCGAGATCATCAAGCTTGACAGCTAGATCAACTTCGCTGAACAAAGAGGTCCAGGATCTAAAGGAGGCATAGAACACTGCAAAAAGCCAAAGACAAGGAGATTGAAGAATTGAGAAAGCAGTTGGCAAAGGCCTGAGGAGATTTGGAGGCTCTGAGGGTAGCACAAGCAAAGCCTGAACAAACAGCCCCAGTGGAATTTGAGCAAACGGGAGGATTTGAGCATTCCACTTTTGACTCTCACCAAACAAATGTATGTGCCAGGTACAAGCACCAAAAAAGTAACACGGGAATCTGAAGATTCCTCCACAACATCCCTCTTGGAGTCGGCCAAGGAAGAAATTTAGCGTTGGATCTCAGAAGTCAAAGACCCCTCACACAAAGAATATCTGCAACATGAACTCAAAGTGTTGGAATCGGCTGGTCTACTCATGATCACTCTAGATGAAGTGGTAAAAAACCTTGGATATGAGATGATCACCCTGCCACTGATGCGGCAGGAGGCCAGATTATGGAAACAAATAATGGTACCTGCCCTAGAGCCAAACAACAAAGGGGATTACAGAGACGCTCCTGTCACCGCAATACAAATTTAGACTATCATTGACAATCAACCCCTCTGGCGAAAGAAATGGTTTGAGCAACAACCCACAGATAAAACATACTATAGGTGTGAGGTCCCCACCCCGTCGTCTCAAACGACGGATCTGATGGTAAACCTGGTGGCCACTAGATCTACATCGGAAGCAAACAAAGTGGTTTATGGTTCATCTAGCGGACGATCTCTCATCACAAAGTGATTCGAGTTCGAGACTACTAGCACGAGATCTAGTTCCACCCCGTAGGGGAAGCGTGGTTAACTTATCTAGCGATCCTAAGACCCACTTTCCAAGAGGAGAGAAGTCCTGAGTGCCTTTTTCCCCATAGCTTTTAGAGGCACATACACTTGAGGCTTCGCCGCTCTTGAGGCAATGAGTAATACTAGCGTCGATTTATAACACTATGGGGACGGAGAGTACCCGACCAATCGGGACCACCCTTCTCATAGGCATTGGCAACCTGAGCCAAGCCCCCACTTTCCACCCCATACTCACACTTCCTTTTTGTTATCTAATTACTACCACACATGGTTGTTCAACACATAAGTTCATTGATTAGTTTCCGATTCACAAGTTCCTTAATACAGCCCTTCAACCAGTATTGCAAAGTGGCACCAAGACAGTAACTCTAGTAAAAATTTTACTCAAAACTTGTTCATTAAAATTCCAATGCTCTGGAGGTACAACATCCCTCCTCCAGCAAGAGTTTACTCCTCCCGTTATCGCCTAGTTTCCCGTACAACTAGGTATGTCCACCGCATAGAAAGCACGACATGGACATTCCAACCACATAGAAAGCAAGACGTGGGTTCCCACCGCTTAACCAGCAGTCGTGGATTCAAGATCCTTAACCAGGAACTCTGCCCCCTGTGATCAGGAGGGGGTTCGGACTAGTATCAACATTGGAAATAGAAATGAACAGGCCGAGCTAAATTTTCCCTAGCAAACATTCTTTCCTATCTCAAACAGTATATCCAACAATCATTCTTTCCTACTTGGAAATTAAAATATATTTCAAATCAAATGCCGTGATCTCCGTTGGATTTCTCCGACATGTTTAGGGATATGTTCTTTCCTAACTTATTGAATGCAATGCTAATTTAAGCAAAACTTGAGTTAAAAATGTGACCTACCTCCACAATTTCCTCGTCATTGCTCTGTGAGTTGGCCAGTACTTGTTCGACCATGGGTGCTTTTCCCTTCCCATTTGTGTTGCGTGTCCTATCCTCACGGTCGTGGGAACCACCGAAACGAGTTCTCTTTACCGGGGCCATATTATACTCACTACTTAAATTGACAATTTGGAAAAAGAGAGCTACTATTCGAGAGCACATATGACCAAATTGACGGATTAGTTTCAATAAGCAAACTCCTTTATAGGAGAGGTTTGATTACTTCAAGACATAGAGATTTCTGATAACCCCTTACTTGATCTATGGGAATTGGCCCTAAGGTTAATTATTTGGCTTAGATAATTAAGAATTTCAGATTTCTACTTGATCTATTTACTAGAGATGAATTAGGCATGCTTAATCACTTCCTAATGCAAGTAGAGATTTGCAGATTTACCACATGCATAGGTGAGAGGATTCCCTTTTTCCTAGTGGATTAATTGTGGAATTAATTACACTAATTACAACCTAATATTTGAAAAAATTGAATCTAAACATAGCTATATAAACATTGTGTGGTAATAGAATGAAATAAACTAACCTTATCACATTGCTGGCTTGATTCTATCATTCATTAACTATAATGACTTAGTGGATAATTCTCTTATTGCTAATCATACATTAATCTATGATTAGGAGAGGTTAATTGTTTGCATAATTGACACGTAGAATTAAGAATGTGCAATGGAATAATCATATAGCAATTTAGAGAGTGCCTAATGAGAAATTTAACTGTGATTATGCATAATAGCAGCGGAATTATGAGAACCATAGAAGGAATTATAACATAACGTGAAATTAGCTTTATGTTACCGTAGTTTGGGTTGAATTTGAATCAATTTGCTGATCCAATGGAGCTACTTGTGGCGAGAATTGGGCAGCACTTCCGTCTTTTGCTCCTTCTCCAAAGGCTATGTGTGCCGGCAGCACCTCCCCAAGGTGTGTGTGTATGTGTGTGTGTGTATAATGAATGTGTGTGTGAGCATATATGTGTGCTTGTGTGTGTGTGAGCATGTCCTTATATAGTGCTCATCATCATGCAGGTCGATTTCTACTGCTATATGCATCTGAGTGAGCAACTTAGTCTTGCATGGGAAGTTGAGTGCATGCCCTGCAAGGTGTCCAATTAACTTAGTCTAACTGACTCTCGCTTAGTCTAACTGACTCTCACACTCACTCTCAAGCATGGAAACTCTCCCACAACTCCCAAAAGAAGAGAGGGCACCCCCTAGCTGCTAAAGCAAGCTCTGAGTGGCCTGGAACCTATTCCCACACAGTGTCGAGCCCCAGTGCCTCCCCGCACAACCTTAGGAAATTTTGGTTTTAGGCTAAAACGGGCCATACGAGTCGGAATTTAATGCTGTAAATATCTATACTAAGCTCTAACTAAGGTGTATCAGTCCAAGTACCTGCCATATTTAGCAGCCCCCGGTGTCCAAAAATGCATTTTTTTTCAAATTCGGGGTACGGGTGCAGTTTTTCGAGACGGTCAAAACTAAACGGGTCGGGTGACCAAAAACTTACTATTTTTGGAAATTTTTCACAAAAAATATTTTAATTCACTTTTGGAAGCTTTATAACATTCTAAACATCATGGCACCGACATAATTTAGAAAACTGCTAAAAATAGTAACTTTTTCCATTATGTTAGTTCCATGATACAATGGTGTTCTTTTAGCTCGGGGTCGGAGACCTTACAATAGGAATGCTCCGTAGAATCTTAGCATCGACCCAACTTACTGTCCCATCAACAGACGGCAATCTTGGGATGGATTTTACTCTTGGCAAAGCAAAAGACCGACAATATTGAACTACCCTGTTATAACAAAGCCACTCAATAACAACCCCTTGTCAGAGAAGTATATGGTTTAGACGTTCAGAGGGGTCGTCAACATGATGAAGAAGATCTCCGATCTTGCATGCCAAATGCTCGTGAAAATTGCCAAGATGCTAATCACCTGCATAACAGCATTCAATGATATAGAGGCAACAGAGCATCCCTGGTAGGTTTTTGTGGAAGCCACAAGGGGGCTCTGCTAGAATATGGAGACAGAAATCCCAAGCAAAAATGTCATCACGGGATTCTATGCGAGAGTCATGTTCCTACCCTCCCACTACATGCAAACTTTTGAGGAGGCATTCATGACCGGATTCTTGGAGGTAGACTCCTCCATATTTAATCCCATGACCAAAGATCTGCCAGCCCAACATATAGCCTATCAAAGCACTCTCATCAATAATCCTTTCAGAGAGCTGACGAGAACAAAAGTGGAGATCGAGGCAAGGGTGCAAAAGTTCAGGCACCTCACTGCGACTCTAGGAAAAAGACCAATCAACTACTAGAAGATACTCAAAGACAAATTGCACGAGGAAGTACAATGAATAGGAAGGGGGGAATGTTTGGTGTACATAGTTGACTGACATGTAAAAGGCGGATGTACACCAAACCTTGTAGTACTCGTTCATTTTTTTGAAAGAAGCGGTGTAATTCAGCTAATAAGGATTCACAATTGTAATATATTTTTTCATGCCCTCTTAGTCTCTTTGAGTCTACACCCCTTGTTTGGGGACTGCCCAACGCCACCTATCGCTTGGTGCTGACCTTGGTGATGAAGATATGACAGGTGACAAAGGAGTCAACACCGGGTGACTAGGAGGTTTGGGGACTGCCCAATGCCACCTATCGCTTGGTGCTGACCTTGGCAAATAGGCGTCGACACATCCACGGACTTTACATTGTTTTGAGTCATCGACCGGGGAGCTTGTCGGTCCAATAGTAAAAGGGTAAGGGTGATCACCGATGAGAGGCACACTCTGATGGGAACATTCAAGGGTTAGTTGACTAAAGCATGGGCGTCCAAGTATGAATGGGTTGAGCTCATATAAAAGTCTAAACCTAAAATTTACCTATTCTCTCATTTGTGCAATAGAAGAGCGCTCTTGCTCCATCTCCATCTTCTTCTTCTTCATCTCCTTGTGTGTGTGTGTGTGTGTGTGTGTGTGTGTGTGTGTGTGTGTGTGTGTGTGTGTGTGTGTATACGTGAGAGAGGGGGAGAGGGGGAGAGTGTGTGTGTGTGCGACCAAGCATTACAAAGGCATGACGACATTGAAGCGGTTGAGCGCGGTGGCTCCTTCTTCTTCGCGGCGAGGAATCCTCCACAAAGGCGAGCGTAGAGCAGTGAGTGACACACCCTTGCTCTCTTGAACTTGCTAGATTAGTCTGGTTGTGTACTTGGAGCCATTTGTGGCTCGCACACAGTGTATCGGCAAGTCCCTTGCATTGACACGTGCAACAAACGTGCACATTTTTGGCATCGTTGCCGGGGAAATACCGTGTGTTAAGCTCGAGTAGCACTCTATGCTATTTTGTGGTACATTTAGAAATGTAGGAAAGGTAGAGAAGGAAGGTGTGTGTGTTGAGAAGGAGTTTGTTTTGCTGCTGTGTATTGTTTTGTTACTAAGGAGTTGAAAGGTACTATGTTTTGTGTTTTTCTGTGATAAGGTGTTAGGATTAAGGTAGTAGATCTACTCAAGAGAACAAGGGTCGTGTGTCACTCACCACTCTTCGCTCACCTTCGTGGAGGATTCCTCGCCGCAAAGAAGAAGGATCCACCGCCGTGCCACGCTCAACCGCTTCACCGTCACCGTGCCGTCGTCGCAATGCTTGATCACTCTCTCTCTCTCTCTCTCTCTCTCTCTCTCTCTCTCTCTCTCTCTCTCTCTCTCTCTCTCTCACACACACACACACACACACACACACACACACAAGGAGGTGAAGAAGAAGAAGATGGAGATGGAGATGGAGCAAGAGCACTCTTCTATTGCACAAATGAAAGAATGAATGACTTTTAGGTTTAGTTGACTTTTATATGAGCTCGTTCCATTCACACTTGGACACCCATGCTTAGCCAACTGACCCTTGAATGTTCCAGTTAGAGTGCGCCTCTCATCGGCGATCACTCTACCCTTTTCCTATTGAACCAACAAGCCAACAAGCCCAGTACCTGACTCTACCAAATAAATAATAAGGCGTCCATAGTAGGCGATAGGGTGTCCGTGAGCCGCGAGGGTTAACATGCCCCTCTTCCTGATGTTGATTCCGTCCTCGGAACCTATTGAGTTGAAGCTCGTTCGTCGGAGTGGAAGAACATTTGAGATGAATGTCCTTTGCCTTCTTCAGTCACTACAAAATCAAACAACATTAGCACACTAATTGCATTCTCATATACAATTAAAAAGCATATGCAGTTTTAGGCAGACAAATTGATTGGTAGCAGAATTTTAAACCATTTGTCAGCAATAAACATTAAATTGTTATATAATCAAATGCATAAATAGTTGTAAAGGTAAAAAACTAAACATGTCTGGGGTCGCTAATTTAACGGTCAAAAGACACTAGAGGTCAACTATTAATACCATGGGCAAGCTTCTCAATTATCTCTAGTCAATTAGGTTGTTTAATCGCGAGAGCTAAGTATTTCATGTCCGAGGGCTGACTAGAGGCTATACCTAGAAGACCTTGTAGTTAATCTACAATAAAAGGAAATCATCGTCTAACTTTTTTCCTTTTCTTTGACCCCCCCAAGTCTTTTCACAGTGATTCAATTTTGATGTGTGTGCTTATTTTGTATACCTTGGGTTTTTTGCTTTTCAAGGAAAAGCACCCACACTGGGAACCTCTAGGGCTCTAGTACCATACGCCATACATGTGAGTGAAGTACTAGATCAAGCTGAGATTTCTCTTCCAGCTTAAGATTTTACATTGTGGCACTTTGATTTTTTTTATAAAAAAAAATTGTTCGTTTTCATCATTTTAATTTTGTGGCTTTGGGGGGTCATATAACACTGTTACCCTCCCCAGGCTCATCACACTAGTAAACTCCCTTTATCATACTTAAGCTAAAGGTCAATAGGGACTAAGCCCAGTAGAAATCCCTAGTACATTGCACACAATGCTGCCTAAATCGGATTAAGAACCTAAGTAGTCATTGATTATTAGGAAGGCATTCCCCATGGTATTAAGAGAAGATCTCTAACGCCTAGCTTGATCAAACTAGCTTAGTCGGACTGCTTGATTTTTACACCTAGACAAGGGAGTATAACAAAAATTACATTGAATTTAATGTTTGATACTAAGCAAATGCGGTGAATATAATGCTACCAATCACAATTAAAGCAGACCAACATGGATGCAAAAAAGATAAGGGGCAATGCTAATGGACAAGAAACACCTGTTTGTTTGATGATCACGCTTGATTTGAAGTGTGAACAAGAGAAAGATTCCATGAAGGTCCAAATCCTAACAATAGCAACACGTTCCTGTACACACTATGAAACACAATAATATCTCTAGGAGGCACATCAGTGGGAGAAAAAAACTTTGCTAATCACTCAACTCTAAAACAGAAACACTCCTATTGTACTAATCTTACCTACCCTCCATCACTCGAGCGATGAGGATCAAAGGTGTTTGAAGACATAGGTTTCTGTTTCAGTGTACCGGATGTGAATGTATAGGTCTGGTCCATGTTATGACTTTTATTGTGCATACGTGTGTGCTAATTGCTCTTGCTCTTTATTATTTTTGTTTTTTGTGAGTATAAGTCTTTATATATACATACCCTAAGATTGGGAGATTGAGAGGTCAGGGAGGAAGGTTGAGAGGGGAGTGAGTGAATGATGACTGTCAGCAAAGACTCCCACCTTCCTTGGGTAGATCATATCGTTTGAAATGTGCTCGTCGCCCTTTGAAACCAATTGTTCCAGTTGGTAATAGGTGAGGATTTTTGCCATTAGTTTTCTATTACCTAAGGTGCCTCATCGAGTTGCAAGGGTGGTAAGGTACTCTCCCAGGATCGAACTTGAAGTGGTTCATCAGTGGTTCTTGAACACTGGGAGGTGTGGATTCCTTTGTAGATTTATGGAGGTCCACTATTGTAGGTGGAGGTTTTGGAGAAGCTTTTACCTCTATGGATGCATTACATGAGGAGCTAGAAGCTTCATGGGACTCCCCCCTTCCTGAGCTAGGTGGAACAAATCGTTCTTTCTTTGGTACCCAAACTAGCTCTGGAGCTGGTGTGTAGCATTCTATGATTTTTTTCTTTCCGCTATCATCAATTCGTTTTGGAGCTATAGGATTGGGCTCACATGGGTTAGGTGACAAGCAAGAACACAATTTACGTTTTGGCACCCATATTTGATCATTTCCTTTATAGTAGCCTTGGGCTTCCAATAGTCGTTTAGGAATCCATCGCCACGTTTCCTTACATTTCTTGGAGCGAGTGGGACGTTTCTTACAAGGCTTCTGTTTTTTAGCATTAGCTATGGTTGCTAAAAAAGTTTTAGGGACTCACTTGTATGTTTTCTTTGTTATATTAGGATGAGTCTTGTCAGAAGCTATATGCATTGCTTGTAGCATGTTTACGGGTACGGGCATTTCATCCCCCTCAGGTGTTACCCAGGTCGTCCCCTTGTTTCCCCAAGTGTCTATGGTTGCTGCTAGGTG
The DNA here is from genome assembly GCF_014529385.1 of Adiantum capillus-veneris. NCBI lineage: Eukaryota > Viridiplantae > Streptophyta > Polypodiopsida > Polypodiales > Pteridaceae > Adiantum > Adiantum capillus-veneris. Next base: position 39,540,477 of record NC_140941.1, read on the forward strand.
GACCCAATCCACATTGTCCGACTCAGTCATCCAAGGTAGTACATCCATATAAGGAGAATCTTCCCCAACATTAGTGCCCGCTTTACACGTGTAGCAATATTTCAATGGGGCCGAGTGAATTGTGGCATCCCAATAGGTTTAACAATAGACCCATTGGCCATCTTTACTACTATGGTTGTGGTTGCAAGATGAGGTCTTCCCATAGTTTCCCAGCAATTTTTAGTCACAATGCTAACCCGAGTGCCACCATCAAGGATTCCCTTCACAATTAATCCCGTGGTAGTGATTGGTATGGTTGCATTGGATTCATCTCCGTCAAAGTATTGTCCTAACTTGTTAAGAGGTATTCCTACAACAGGGTCCTCATCTAGGTTGAGTTGTGGCATCTCCCTAGCTCCATCCATCTGTGAAAATTGTGGTAGCCTAACCTTCAGTTCTCCATTGAGGAAAGCTCGAAGAGCTAAGAATAGCTCAGGGTCTCCATATAGTTTGGACATGATGGTGGTTCTAGCTTTGGAAGCCATGAAATCCATCAATTTGGCAATATTTAAAGACACCTTTTGGGCTTCAGTACCTTGACTTGGAGAAGATGGGATCTCCATTTCTTCGATAAGATCAAGTAGTCCCTATGTAAACATTCTTTCCAACAAGAAGTGAGTACGCCCACTTTCCCATGATTTTAAGTCACTTTCTTCTTGGATGACACTAGGTATGGCTAAGGGTCTATGGACTTTTTGAGGTTGTTGTTGCATAGGGAACATTGTGTCTATAATATGGATCTGCCTAGGTGCTGGCTCTAGATCCCTTTGGGTATCTTCTACCAAACTCCTTAATTGCTTGACTCGCTCAATCTCCTCTGTAGGGTTTGGGTAAGTTCCTATCATTTTTCTAAATCGTGGCCATTGAGGCTCATGATGATCTTCCTTGTTAGTTTCTTTCTTAGTGGTCGTTTTGGTCACCATGGTTTCACCTGAATCAGAATCCTCTTCAGCATCATTCATATATACGGGTTTGTCACCAGTTCCTATGTTGGTCTTTGAATTGGGGTCTGACTTTGCTACTTTTTGCGATCTCTTCCTTCGTGTTTTCTTCTTCTTATGAGATTGGGCAATTGATGTTGTGTCTCTTTCTTCAAGAATATAATTTTTTTTTTGGAGCATAGATCGTGTGAGTACGTTCACTGGTACCACAGGTGTACTTTGTGATGGCTCCTCGGTAACCTCAATCAAGTTTAATGGCGTGATCTTCAGCGCATTTGGATTATTTGGACATTGGGCAATCAAATGATCTATGCCACATCGATTACACATGAGTATTGGCATTGTAGACGTGCTCGCTTAATTGGTTTGCATTATTGTGGCGTTCTTTTGTAGCCTAATAGGACACTCGGCCACACGATGTGGACCTCCACACTCATAGCATTGAAGAGGTGGTCTCTTGGCAGTGTAATTGATATTTTGGCCTCTTGCAACAAGAGCAGCTACTAGATAGATAGGTTTGACTTGTCCCCAATAGTCCTCCATGTAGTATTGTGGACTTTCTTCAAGCGCATCCATCCCATAGGAAATATTAGGGTCTATATCTTCCTCACAGCCTTCCAAACAAGCAATAGATGATTCACAACCCACCTGATTCACGGAAGTGATTCTTGGATGTGGTGGTTGCGATCCTAGCACTAGAGGTGGTAAGGGTGTTGTTTGAACAACATTTTGGGCCCTAGGGACCATGTGTTGTGATGTTTGTTCAAGAGGTGGGGACGACATCAATGCAGGCACTTGAGGTGTGTCTGTCCATGCTAAGGTTGGTCTATTGGCCATCGCGCGCTTAAATACTATGAAATCCTTAGCTTGATGACCATACCTCCCACAGGCATTCCAATTCCCATTGAATTTCACTCTCAAAGTAGGGCATTCACTGGTACTATGCGGACCATAGCATACTGAGCACCATTGTTGCTCCCTTCTTGGATACATATAATTGTTTTGCGGAGCACGATTTTCTCTAAGACTCTCTTGAATAGCCTTGGTGAGATCTGGTAAAGTCATCTCAGATATCTTTGGATCCTTAGCAATAGGATTTAGGGTCATTGGTTGATGCCCCAATGCTTGCGAGCTAAAAGATTTAGGCTCAACAGACTCAACAGACACTCTTTCTCCTTGAATCATTAAATTATCCTCCAATTGGATCGCATTGGTGGTGACTGCTTCCCAGGTGGTGATACCTCTAATGACTAGGCCATTGTAGATATCCTCGTGTCGTAATCCCCTGTTAACCCTCACGGCTCACGGACACCCCATCACCTATGACGGACGTGTATTATGTATTTGGTAGAGTCAGGTATCGGGCTTGTCGGACCAATAGGAAAAGGGTAAGAGTGATCGCCGATGAGAGGCGCACTCTAACTGGGACATTCAAGGGATTAGTCGGCTAAGCATGGGCGCCCAAGTGTGAATGGGATGAGCTCATATAAAAGCAACCTAAACCTAAAATTCACTCATTCTCTCATTTGTGCAATAGAAGAGTGCTCTTGCTCCATCTCCATCTCCATCTCCATCTTCTTCTTCTTCACCTCCTTGTGTGTGTGTGTATGTGTGTGTGTGTGTGTGTGTGTGTGTGTGTGAGAGAGAGAGAGAGGGAGAGTGTTTGTGCGATCGAGCATTACGAAGGCACGACGGCGGCGAAGCGGTTGAGCGCGGCACGACTGCAGCTTCTTCTTCATCGCGGCGAGGAATCCACCACGAAGGCGAGCGTAGAGCGGTGAGTGACACGCCCTTTGCTCTCTTGAGCTTGCTACTTTAGGCTTGTTGTGTGCTTGGAGCCATTTGTGGCTCGCACACGGTGTATCGGCAAGTCCCTTGCTTCGACAGTGCGGCAAGGAGTGCACATTTTTGGCGCCGTTGCCGGGGAAATGCCCTACACTAAGCTCGGTTAAGCACTTTACGCTTTCTTGTGATGCAATTTCAATTGAAGGATTTGTGAAGAAGGAAGGTGTGGTTGTGTGGAGAAGGATTTGTGAAGAAGGAAGGTGTGTGGTTGTGTGGAGAAGATTTTTGTTACACTGTACTGTCTTTTTTGTTTTCTGTAAAGAATGAGTTACAATTTTTTTGCAATGTACTGTTAGAATTAAGGTATTAGCTATGGAATGTTAGTTCTGTAAGGTTCAATGTTAGTTCTGTAAGGTTAGTTTTGTAGATCTGTTAGCTACTGTAGTACTGTGTAAACAGTGTTAGAGTGTGTGTGGCAGTATCTCTATTAGCTGTAAGTAGATAAGTTAGGTGTAGGTTAAGAGTGTGTGTATGCGCGCGCAGCGCGGCCGCGGCGACTTTATAAAAATTAAAAATTAAAAATTAAAAAATTAAAAAAAATATTTTAAAAAAGAAGGATCGGGCTGGGGATCATTCCCCAAGCTCAAGCCCAAACCCAGACCTCAGTCCTTAGTTTTAAAATATAGTTTATACACCTTTTTACATTTAAAAACTATTTTTAGGATTTCGAGGATTATAAAGACTATTTTTAGGATTTCGAGGGCTTCACGTAGCCGAATAGGGAGCTGTAAAGCACGGCACGTTCCTTTAGCCAAAATGCTCCTCTTGAGCTATTACACGCTATATTTTGTGGCTCGGTTACAAAAAATAACCAAGAATAACGAAAAACTTGGGTTATAAACACCTAAAAAAAAAAACTAAGTGAGCGGCCTTCACGGGCACTCACCAACGCGTTTAGAGTGTGGAGGTCACATGTACCTACGCTCTGGACGAGTGTTAGAGCACGAGCATATTGGTAGTGCCTCCATTTACGCGGGCACCCATTATTCCTCCACCCTAGGTTCTGGACCTTTGGCCGGGACTCAAGGTAGCGCGAACCAAGATCCTCATATCGCGTCTAGTGATTCTTCCTCTGACTACGAAGTCATGGAGGGGTATCCTACACCAAACCCTGATAGTTCAAGTCAAGACATGCATGCCATGGGCCCACGGCCCGGGTCCAGCGTGTTTAGCCGCTTAAAAGAGACCCTTAGTAGAGCTACTCGCTCCGAACATGCGGTTAATGAAATAAATGAAGGGAGTGGGGAAGTAAATTTGTCATTCATGCCTAAAATAGACCCTATGCTTCTTGAGAGTGTGCATGTAAATGTTCCATCCACTGCACTTCCTGATCCTTTAGGACTATCTCCCTTTGAGGTTCTACTACCCGATGGTAGTGATGGGGGCTTTTCACAAGCTAAGCTCCCATACCCCTCTTCTCTCGTCCCCACCCCATGGAAACCTCCTCTTAGGGAGGGAGTGATAAAAGGCATTGGAAAAGTTTTTTTTTTAAAAAAAGTATGATTATGTAAATATATGAGAAAGGTAAAATAGGCCACCTCATGCCTGCGGGGTAGCCCATCCCCACCTTGCCTCCTTTTTCTTCACTGATGCCCCGCCGTGTGTCCCTTTTTCTCTCCTCCACTTAAAAGTTCAACCCCCTCTCTCTTTCCCTTGTCCTTTCTCCTTTCTCTCTCCCCTCAAGCTACCCCACCTCTCACCAATAATGCATTCTAACTCACCAATAATGCACCCTAACTCACATGCAACTTATCCTATCTTCCAAAATAGTATACCCCACCCCCTCTTTCTCTCTCCTATCATATCCCATGACCCAAATACCCCCCTCTCTCTCTAAAGGGTGCCATGTCTCTTGTCTTGTAGCTAAATAACCTCCCCCACACTCACACACACTCAGTTTCATTGAAAAAGGTGCCCACAGACCCATCCCCACCCGGTGGTTACCTGATTTTTCTTGTGTTCACACACATCTGCACACAGATTCACCTTTGAACACACTCCCCTCTTGTAATTACTTTAGTCTCCATGTCACCTCTCACTTTTTTTCATCAACCCATCTCTCTCTCTTAGTCTCTCTCTCATGAGACTGTTGTTCTGGCACATATACACACAGCCAGACAAGTGGGGCCCACAGTCACATGGCCTATGTAGATAATGATTTCTTCATTTCTAAATTCTAGAATTCCTCCCCCCTCCTCCCCTATATAAAGAGGGATCACCATCACACTAAACACACACACAACATCACCAAAGAACACACTATGCACTGTGTGTGCCTAGTGCACACACACACACACCCACACCATCACCATCACCGCAATCACCATGCTTGTCTTGAGCATGACCTCTACACCCTTGGCTATGGAAGATGAAGGGCAACTAAATGAAGGATGATGGCCATAATCCTCGTGCGAGTCTTCGCCATCAACTCCCACCTATCCGCCATGTGCTCTACCACTCTCTCCCTTCTCATTCCCCTACCCTATGCTCCCCATTTCATCGCCTAATTCTCTAAATAAAGCTTGAGTTTTTGTGAGTATGTTTTCTTGCAATGTTTTGCCCATGTGAGGTGTGCGGAATCGCCACCTAGTCTTGTGTTTTGGAGTGAGCTTGTGTATGTGTGAAGGGTGTGCGGATTCGCCATCCTTTTGTGATGCCTAAGTACTAAGCCGCTATACCCCCTCCCTCACTCTCTCTCTCTCTCTCTCTCACTTGATTTCATTCCCTTTCCTTTTCATCATTACTCCCAAGCATCCATCTCTCTTGGATGAAAACATTGTTATGGTAGTGTGTTGTTTGCGTCCTAGCTATTGAAGCTAGGTGGTGCCCCCTGTTTGCTTTACCATGACAGGCTCGAGGCGCGCCATTCGGTCCCCGGTGTTTTAGAGGCCGTCGGGGTTCGGGGTTCGCTTTGCTCCCGTCATTTGGTGCCCCCACGGAGGATCTTTTTATGAAACCCTTCAGTTTACAAGACTGAAACCATTAAACTATTGTGAATGGATGAATGGCTAGCAGGATTTGCTAATTGGACGACAGAAGAAGAAGAGCTCCAAGCACAACTAGACGAACTCTGCATCTCCATCAAAGCTCAAGTGCCAGGCGTAACGGTAATCGATTTGCAGTGGGAGAGTCAACCAACACGCCAAACCCAGTGGATATACATAGGCCAAGTGCCAAGAAGAAGAAGGAGAAGGTTGAAACCATGTCCGCAACCTACAACCAATCCACAACAACAAAATGGAAGGAGCTCTACACAATAGAGAATCAACACTATTCTACTTTGAGAATCGGGTAACTCAAGTCACCGAGGTAATTATCACAGTCAGTTTTCAAGTCGCACCTGATGCTGCAGCACAGATAACGGAAGCATTGGCTCACACTCTCACTAGAGAAACTAGGGATCTACTGAGTTTGTTTCAGGAAAGAACACCACCCTCTCCCACAAGCTTGGACAGTGACTAAGCACCTCTAAGCTTCACATGAATCAGTACAACCTACCTCAAGACAGATCACACATACCAACACGTGTACGCTCAATCAAGGTAATACTGGATTTGAAGGCTCACTACCAGCACGTCATTGACACCATGTCGGGTGGGGAGCGGTTTTTGGAGGTTCTGGCATCAGATCAACCATTTGTCTTACCTTTGGTACAAGGCAATGTACCGTTTGAAGTTTTAATCTATGTCCTAATATAAGAGGGTATTCACGCCTCCTTGTAAAGAAGAAAAAAACTTTTGCAAGTTAAGCAGTGTGTCTTTCTAGCTCTCTCTCAGTAATCATGGCAAGTGTAGCATTTCCAACATTTAAAGGAAAGAAGGGGGAGGATTTGGTAACAGACTTCCTAAATGACTTTGAAGTAGCATGTGTAGTGAGCAACAAAGATACGGATGAATCCCGGGCTAGAATCTTCAAGCATCTCATGAAGCTAGAAGCTAGATCATGGTACAATGCACTTCCACAAGCAACCAAGGATGACTGGGAACCCTTAAAAACCGCTTTTAAGAGGCGCTTTGGGGGAGGTACCACTTCAGAAAAGTTGTGGGACAAGTTGAGAGACTTGAAGCAGGAGGGTCTTTTAGAATATGCCACCTATGAGTCCAAATTTGTGGATTTGTGGGAGCGGTGGGTTGAGTCACTGGCAAGGGGGGAAGCCGCACCCGATTTCCTAAAAAGAGATCGGTTCACGCATGGCTTATGGCCGCTTCTCAAGGAGAAGGTGAAAGGTAGATTCCCGGCTACGTACGAGTTAGCCGTTGAGATTGCTCGCCTTAAGGACAAGAAGCTGCGAATGAAAGCCAAAGAAACCGAGTCAACAGAAGCAGGAAAATCGCATCGACCAGCAACTACGACAACCACCATACCACCACCACCGGCTCTTGGGGTAAGAGATGACCAACAAGATATGTTGGCCCATATTACTCACCAACTGCAGAATTTGTCTGTCCACTTAATACAGCAAGGGAGGAGTCAAGAAAGAGATGAAGACCCTGGAAGAGCACGACAACAAAATAGGGAGTATCACTCCTACAACTACGGAGAAGATGGTCATGGTATGTACTACTGTCCCAAACCACAACAAAACTATAATAGAGAAGGTAGGAGGAACCAATTGTCACCCCCTAGAGAAAGAACACCCCCACCCCAAGCACCAGCCCCACCAACACAAATTCTACGTCCGCCACAATCACCACTTACAATCATCCTACGCCCACCACCAATTGGTACCCGCACACCAAGTATCATTGGTCTTGAAGAAGAGGTCAAAATGAGTGTAACAGAAGAAGGATCAAGTAAGAAGACTATTCAAAGAACTCAAGCAGTGGAACAAGAGGTTAAAGAATCAAAAGATGCTACCCAGGTAGGGGAGGTAAGTCAAGAAAATTGTGTTACAAATGTGAGTACATCTTTAACCTTGAATGAAATAGGCACCAAAGCGATCAATCGACAGCATTGGGCAGTAAGGATAAGAAGGTGTAAAGTGTTGATTAGGCCTCGTCAGAGTAAGAGGAATGCAAAGGTCATGAAAGATACAAGAGAAGAGGAAAACCAGCCTGTTAGCAAGGCTTTGCAGAAGATGGACAACATATCAAGCAAAGGGGAGGGCTTTGAAAACGAAGCCTGTGCACCAGCATGGACCCAGGACAGTGTAGCAAGCTAAAGGAATCTTGCATCAAGGCAGTTTTACTTGAGGACCATAACAAAGAGGTAAGTATGACTGAAGGTTTGGAGTTGGCTATTGCTCCAGAGGCTTGGCAGCCGAGCACGACTTTATTGTATAGTGTTATAGACTTGGAGATGGGTAATGCCTCTAGTCTACTGAAGGGTGTTATAAACTTGGAGATGGGTAATGCCTCCAGTTTATGTGAGGGTGTTTAGAGTAATTTTGATGATCAATATACTGCCAACCTTTTAAGGATGTTCCAAACTCCTCCACAACACAGCATTGTGTTTGTATGGGATGCATCAGACCTATGGCTATGGCTAGCCGCTCTAACATATAGAGAGAAGATCAGCATGGAGATAAGAGCAAAGGAGCCATGGATAGACAAAATCCTGATAGAATGCAAGAATGAAGACCTCCTTCGCAATTTGGTACAATTTTTTACAAATAGTGCATCCTCTCTTTGGAGAAAGGTAAGTGGATTACGCTTGTATTTAAGCCGCAAGGTAGGTGGCTTGCTATTAGCATCAGTAAAGGAAGCTGACATGTTTCAGCACACCCAAAAGAAGCATGATATGCTTGCAATTTTTTCTAATGGCAGTAAGCAGGACTCTGAAGACAACTTGAGCTCACCACACCAACAAGGCGGCCATATATGGCGGATTCTTGGTACACTCTTGGGAATCATAATTTTCAGTTTTGTCTTTGTAGGAGCCAAGATGCTCATTTCCCCTCTCGCTACTGGTGGTTACAAATTTGATCCAATTTGGCATGCAAATTTTATTGTTCGGAAACTGTAAACAATGATCCTATTTTTCACTTGGGATCCAGGAGGACATTGGCACAAAGTTCTGGAAGCCATGGGCTTCCCCTTTAATCAACCGACACTATTCCAAGGAACAAGTTATCACTCGGACATGTTACAAATTCATGAATATCCCAGAAATCTCACCAATGGCCAAATGGAATGGCTAGTTCAGAAGGCAACTCGATATCGGATCCTACAGCTAAGCGGAAGAAGAAACAGAGCTAGAGACATGAATTCCTCTAGCCAAAAGGGGAGGGCTAATGATGGGGGCTTTTCACAAGCCAAGCTCCCATACCCCTCTTCTCTCGTCCCCACCCCATGGAAACCTCCTCTTAGGGAGGGAGTGATAAAAGGCATTGGAAAAGTAAGAAAAAAAATAAAGTATGATTATGTAAATATATGAGAAAGGTAAAATAGGCCACCTCATGCCTACGGGGCAGCCCATCCCCACCTTGCCTCCTTTTTCTTCACTGATGCCCCGTCGTGTGTCCCTTTTCCTCTCCTCCACTTAAAAGGTCAACCCCCTCTATCTTCCCCTTGTCCTTTCTCCTTTCTCTCTCCCCTCAAGCTACCCCACCTCTCACCAATAATACATTCTAACTCACCAATAATGCACCCTAACTCACATGCAACTTATCCTATCTTCCAAAATAGTATACCCCACCCCCTCTTTCTCTCTCCTATCATATCCCATGACCCAAATACCCCCCTCTCTCTCTAAAGGGCACCATGTCTCTTGTCTTGTAGCTAAATAACCTCCCCCACACTCACACACACCCCGTTTCATTGAAAAAGGTGCCCACAGACCCATCCCCACCCGGTGGTTACCTGATTTTTCTTGTGTTCACACACATCTGCACACAGATTCACCTTTGAACACACTCCCCTCTTGTAATTACTTTAGTCTCCATGTCACCTCTCACTTTTTTTCATCAACCCATCTCTCTCTCTTAGTCTCTCTCTCATGAGACTGCTGTTCTGGCACATATACACACAGCCAGAAAAGTGGGGCCCACAGTCACATGGCCTATGTAGATAATGATTTCTTCATTTCTAAATTCTAGAATTCCTCCCCCCTCCTCCCCTATATAAAGAGGGGTCACCATCACACTAAACACACACACAACATCACCAAAGAACACACTATGCACTGTGTGTGCCTAGTGCACACACACACACCCACACCATCACCATCACCGCAATCACCATGCTTGTCTTGAGCATGACCTCTACACCCTTGGCTATGGAAGATGAAGGGCAGCTAAATGAAGGATGATGGCTATAATCCTCGTGCGAGTCTTTGCCATCAACTCCCACCTATCCGCCATGTGCTCTACCACTCTCTCCCTTCTCATTCCCCTACCCTATGCTCCCCATTTCATTGTCTAATTCTCTAAATAAAGCTTGAGGTTTTGTGAGTACGTTTTCATGCAATGTTTTGCCCATGTGAGGTGTGCGGAATCGCCACCTAGTCTTGTGTTTTGGAGTGAGCTTGTGTATGTGTGAAGGGTGTGCGGATTCGCCATCCTTTTGTGATGCCTAAGTACTAACCGCTACACCCCCTCCCTCACTCTCTCTCTCTCTCTCTCACTTGATCTCATTCCCTTTCCTTTTCATCATTACTCCCAAGCATTCATCTCTCTTGGATGAAAACATTGTTATGGTGGTGTGTTGTTTGCGTCCTAGCCGCTGAAGCTAGGTGGTGCCCCCTGTTTGCTTTACCATGAAAGGCTCGAGGCGCGCCATTCGGTCCCCGATGTTTTAGAGGCCGTCGGGGTTCGGGGTTCGCTTTGCTCCCGTCAGTAGGAGTCTTGCCGAAGTGCAAGAGATCGAACGCTATATGCAAGCAACAAGGGAGAGGGAAATTGAGAACCTACGAAAGCTAGAACAAAGTCGAGCCCTGAAGACAACAATCATGCCAGCCAAGCAACCGAGTGCTCCCAAGGTAGCAGTCACGGAGGAGCAAGCAATGGGGAGCAATAATGCTTCCACTTCAAGGGAAACCTCCAGCACGCCAGGCCTAGATGGGATATTCCTAAACAAAAATTGGGAGTATGACCTACAAGCAGAAGCTTTAACTGATCGGTACACAGGACACACCTATCATGTGGGTTTGTTAGATGGTCTACAATCCACATCGGGTGCTACTAGCATAGATGAGCAACAACAGAAAGTTTGTGATGTTCTCCATAGGATTGTCGAGTTAGAAAGACAGAACACAGGAATCAACATGCCTTCAGCAAGCCTAATGAGATTCTTGGATACGGGAAAGGCCAACCAACCAACCCTATCACAAATGGAGACTCCCTCAGTGAGCCCCCTTGATCCTCCATATGTTGTTTCGCCAGGAGCCTCAGTACAATCTGAACCCACAAGTGGCATCTTTACCTTCCCAGATCTAGCTCATCTTTCTCTTAATGACACTACGGCTACCATGCATATCCCAGTGGTGAGCATGACAAGAAGTACACCATGGAGTTCATTTGTTAACACTGCGTCGATGCCTAGTAGCACAGTGCCCCCAACTATACCTACATGTATGTATCAATCATGTGCACCTGTCGTACCTCAGCCTCATGTAGCTCCTACACCTCCGATTATTCCAAGAGCTTACAATCCACAATGGCATTATCCAAGCTCTTAAACAAGTGGATCCATTCCATTTAATAATATCATGCCATATCATGCACCCCCTATGCCTAGGGCCACACCTGTAAACTTTGGACCACCGTCTGGTACACCACCATACGAAATATGGGACCCAAGAGCCGCGCGTATGCCAAGGCCAAGGCCAACTCCCATCTCACATGTGGTTCCAGGAGCACATACACCCATTATACCTGCTCAAATAGGAGATTTGGCAGCATTTGCTCAAACTATCATTCGCTCTATTGCGGAAAACATGCGTACTGCACCTGATAGAGAGCCTAGGAGCAAGGCAGTTCAAGTAGCTAAGCTCACACAAAAAATTAGTGGAGACGGAGATGCTAGAAAGCATATGGAAGTATTTGAACATGTGTGCGATTCCTTGGAAGAGCACAATGAGCTACATAAGTGTAAGGCTTTGAGTTTGACCCTAAGCGGAAAGGCTGGAGATTGGTATAGAACCTTAAGAGTAGAAGAGAAAACGATCTACTCTACTCTTAGGAGACTATTCTTAAAAGAATACATACGAGAGGGAGTACTTTGGGGTGTAGCCTCTCAGCTCTAGAAAGCCCAACGAGAAGAAGGTGAATCCGTGAGAGACTTCATTAGTCGCCTAAAGAATTTGAATTCTCGATGCAATCCAAACGAGCGATACAACAACCAATTTCTCAATAGATTCATTAGGGGACTACGACATGAAAGTATCTATAATGGCCTAGTCATTAGAGGTATCACTACTTGGGAAGCAGTCACCATGAATGCAATCCAATTGGAGGATAATTTAATGATTGCAGGAGAAAGAGTGTCCGCCAAGCCGAAGTCTAGTAGCTCGCAAGCGTCAGGGCATGAGCCAATGAAGATAAAGCCAATCGTGAAAGAGCAAACAATATTTGAGATGACTTTGGCAGATCTCACCAAGGCCATCCAAGAAAGCCTTAGGGGTAATCGTGCTCCACAAAACACTCATATGTATCCAAGAAGGGAGCAACAATGCTGCTCAATTTGCTTGGGCCCACATACTACGAGTGAATGCCCTACTTTCAGAGTAAAGTTTAACGGGACTTGTAACGCGTGTGGTAGGTATGGCCATCAAGCGAAGGATTGCCTAATGCTTAAACGCATCATGGAAAATAGACCGCCTATAGCTTGGGCAGACTCACCTCGAGTTCTTGCATTGATGCCTACCCCACCCATGGAGCAACAGTTGCCATTACAGCACATGGTCCCTAGAACCCAAAATGTGGTCCAAATCACACCGTTGCCACCTCCAGTGCTAGGACCGCAACCCCCTCATCCAAGAGTTACACCTATGAACCAAATAGGTTGCGAGTCATCTAGTGCTTATGTAGATTGCGAAGAGGACATAGACTCTAGTATCACCTATGGAGTCGACATGCTTGAGGAGTGTCCCATGTACTATATGGAAGACCATTGGGGACAAATCAAACCGGTATATCAAGCTACTGCGCTAGCAGCAAGAGGCCAAAACATTAATAGTTTTGCCAGGAGACCACCTCTTCAGTGCTACGAATGTGGTGGACCACATCGAGTAGCTGAGTGCCCCATTAGAATGCAAAAGAATGTTGCACTAATGCAAACAAGTCAAGGGAGTGCATTGGCAATGCCAATACTCATTTGTAATCGTTGTGGCATAGATCATTTGATCGCACAGTGTCCTAACAATCCAAACGCACCGAAAATCACACCATTGAACTTAATAGAGATTGTTGATGGGACACCACCAACTATAAACATAGCACCAGTGAATGCACTCACACGGTCGATGCTCCAAAAGCAAAATTACATCCTCGAAGAGAGAGATGCTGCATCCATTGGCCGAGCGAGAAAGAAGAAAACACGAAGAAAGAAATCCCTTATTGCTTCTAGCTCAAAACCTAGTTCAAAGATTAACATAGGGAAAGGAGAGGATCCCGTGTATATGAATGACCCTGAGGATGACTCAGATTAGATAGAGACCACGGAGACCAAAACTGTTACTACAAAGGAAAAATCCAGTGAGGAGGATCACGAGAGGGACTTACGATGAACACCAAAAGAGTATTCAAAGTTAAACCACCCAGTTGTGAACCCCCAAGATAAGCCACGAGAGACAAAAAATGAGGATTGCAAGAGAAAGATTGGAACCTATCCAAACCCAACAGTGGAAATTGAACGAGTCCAACAACTGAGGGGTTTGGTGGAAGAAACTCAACGAACATTAGAACCTAAACCCAAACATATCCAGATGTCGGACACAGTGTTTCCCACACAAGTTCAACCTCACAAGAACTACAAGCCGTTAGCTATACCCAGTATCATTCGGGAAGAGAGTGAGGGTAGGACATCTGAAAGTGGACACATACCTTTCCTACTAGAGAGAATGTTTGGTGAGGGAATGCCTGACCCCCTTGAGGAAGTGGAGATTCCATCTTCACCATTCTTTTGCCAGGGTCCTACGTCCCACAAGATGCCATTAAATGTTGCCAAATTGATGGATTTCATGTCTTCAGAAGTTAGAACCACCATCATGTCCAAACTATATAAAGACCCCGAGCTAGTCTCAGCTCTTCGAGCCTTCCTCAATGGAGAATTACAGGCCGGATTACCACAGTTTGCACATATGAACAAACCTGACTCGGTAATGAATGATGAGGAACATTTAGCACCACCATCTGACCTAGCGGGACATGAATCTGTAATTGAAGTACCCGTTAACAAGTTGGGGCAATACTTTGAAGGTGATGAATCTAATGCTACTCTACCAATCACTACTAAAGAATTAATTGTAAAGGGGGTCCTTGACGGTGGTGCGGGAGTCAGCATGGTGACAAAGAGTTGTTGGGAGTCTATGGGGAGACCTCACCTTGAAGCCACAAGCGTAGTGGTAAAAATGGCTAATGGATCTATTGTTACGCCTATTGGAATGCTAAAGGATCTCAGGATCAAGGTCTTGGGACACAAGGTAAGGCAGACTTTCATTGTTATGGATTTTTCCAAGCATCCTATGTCATTTGAGATGATCTTAGGGCGTCCATTCATGAGGGAAGCAAAAATGGTGCATGACTGGTCCAAAAACCGCGTCTACTTACAGTTCCAAGACTCTGTCATTCGAGTTGATCTTTTAAGTGGTCGAACGCATCCTCTAGGAAATAAATTTATCATTGATAATCGATCAGACACAACAATTCACTCAGCTCCATTATAGTATTGTTACACATGTAACGAAGACACGGATATTGGGGAGAACTCTCCTTATATGGATATCCTACCCGGAATGGCTGAGTCAGACAATGTCGATTGGGTGCACCTAGCGGCAACTATAGATACATGGGGAGCTAGAGGAACAACCTGGGTAACACCAGATGGGGAAGAGATACCACACATTGCACCAGTAAACATGTTAGGTGTAGCGCATGTAACATCCGATGATAAGAAAGAGACACACCTACCTGAGAGTGAAACTGATGATTCCTCAAAGGCTTCAGGCCAATACACATCGGAAACGGAATCTCAGAAAGAAATGGATTCAGAACATGAGGAAACATCGAGTGAACCAAGTATAGAAACTGAACACTCAAGGCCTAGTACAACCGTCTATGGTAATTTATATGAGAGTGAAGAAGATACAAGCGAAGATCTATCAAGCGAGTCGAGTTCAAACATTTACCAAAATCAAAACCTTAACAAGAAACAAAGGTCATATAAGAGACGACGATATCGAGCAAATGTGAGAGCTAGGATAAACAAGGAAAGATCTACTGCAGAATGGCTTAGCTATCTAGGGGCATGTAATGCTCATCGAAAGCTAGTAGACAATTGGGGTGAACATCTCCAGAGTGTCATGTGGTGCAGCCCGCAACCCATTGACCTCGCTCAATTGGAGGTTACAGAGCCGAAATTGATTCGAACTATAAGAAGACGTCAAAACCGAAAGTTAGCTCAACAACAAAAGGAGGCAACTAAAAGAAAGGTCTCTGTCAGGACAAGAGCCTGCTGACTTACATACGGCTCCTGAACATTTCAAATCTTATACCACGGGGGAGCGAAAGGTTGTGTATGCCAAAGCCCAACGAATACCTACCAATGGAAGCAGTGGGGTCTATGATGGTCCAGCGGTAGTTAAAGAGATAGAATTAGCAGAACCAGGTGAGGATTCTAAACCAGTCTTTATTGCTCAAGACCTTACCAAAACTGAAGAGGTTGTACTTAAGGAGCTCCTCAAGGAATACAAGGATATCTTTGCTTGGACATATCATGACATGAAGGGCGTCCCACCTTCTGTGGTGCAACATACGATTCCCATGATCAACACTGCTAAACCTGTCCAGCAACGACCCTATCCAATGAATCCTAAGTACGCCAAAATTGTACAAGAGGAGATTGAAAAACTTATCCAATGTGGATTCATATACCCTAATGAGCACTCAGAATGGGTTTCTCCAATAGTCATTGTGCCAAAAAATAATGGGAAACTAAGAGTGTACGTGGACCTCAAGAAAGTTAATGCAACTACTAGGAGAGATCATTATCCCTTGCCATATTCAGAACATGTGCTTGAAAGAGTTGCGGGCAAGGAAGCTTATAGCTTTTTAGATGGGTACTCTGGTTACAATCAAATCACAATTGCATTAGAGGACCAAGCTAAAACTGCTTTTATCACAGAGTTTGGAGTGTTCGCATTTCGTGTTATGGCTTTTGTCTTAACAAATGCCCCTGCTACATTCCAACGATTAATAAACACTGCGCTTAAAGAATTTCTAAGGGAGTTTTGTGAAGCTTTCCTAGACGACCTTTGTGTTTATTCTTCTTGGGAGAAGCATTTGTTATATCTACGAAAAATATTTGAAAGGTGCAGATTTTATCGCATCTCATTGAACCCTTTCAAATGCCAATTTTGGGTTAAGCATGGAGTCATTCTAGGGCATATAGTGTCCAAGAACGGGATATCCACAGATGAGAGTAAGATTAAAGCCATTGCTGATTTGCCACCACCTACGAACTATAAAGGAGTTCAAAGATTTATGGGCCATGTTGGTTATTATCGAAGATTTATTTTAAACTTTGCCGAGATAGTGCGTCCATTGTACAAGCTTCTTATCGAGTTTCACTGGACGGAAGAATGTCATCAATCTTATGAGTTATTAAAGAAGTCCCTAACAAGTGCTCCAATCCTGCGAACACCTGATTGGAATGTACCTTTTCATGTGCATATTGATGCATCAAATTTTTCTATTGGGTGTGTTCTAACTCAACCAGGAGAACATAAATTGGACTACCCTATTAGCTTTGCAAGTCGCCAATTAAATGATGCCGAGATGAACTACACTACTACAGAGCGCGAAGGTCTAGCTATGATTTACGCAGTAAAGAAATTTCGCTATTACCTTATTGCTACCAAGTTTGTGTTTTATGTTGATCATCAAGCATTGCTATATTTGGTAAACAAGCCGTGTTCCACAGGTCGAATTACACGATGGTTGTTAATTCTTCTTGAATTTGACTTCACCGTTGTTGTGAGGCCTAGGAGGAAACATGTCATGGCGGATCATTTATCTCGTATCCCTAATGGCGAAGCTCCTACGGGGGTTGATGATGAATTGCCTGATACTCCTTTGTTCATTGTTGAGACAATCCCTGAATGGAGTGAAAAGATTGTTAACTTCTTAGTTAATGGTTTTCCACCCAAAGAAGTGCGAAAAGATATAGCTCAAAAATTAATCAAGGATTGCGAACCCTATTGCTTACTGGCTGGAACTCTCTATAAGAGAGGAAAAGATGATGTTCTTAGACGATGTGCCCGCGAGGATGAGTATTTATATATTCTACAAGAGGCACACATGGGCGTAGCTAGTGGTCACTTTTCAGGAAAGTTGGCTGCCCGAAAGATCTTACAGTCAGGCTATTGGTGGCCCACTCCGTTTAAGGATGCATCACTTTTTGCAAAGGGATGTGATGAATGCCAACGCTTCAAGAAGCCACAAAGAAGGGATAGGATGCCTCTACATCCCATCAAGGTAACCCAACCATTTGAAAAGTGGGGCTTAGACTTTGTAGGACCAATTAGTCCGACTGCACGTAATACACAATCACGATATATCATTGTGGCTACCGACTATGTAACCAAATGGGCTGAAGCAAAAGCAACACGAAAGGCGGATGCAAAAACAACAGCTAAGTTCCTCTTTGAGAACATTATCACACGTTTTGGATGCCCCTTTGAACTTGTGAGTGACAATGGAACTCATTTTATAAATGAAGTAATAAAAGAACTCACATCAAACTTCATGATATCTCACCACAAGTCTACACCCTATTATCCCCAAGCAAATGGCTAAGCTGAGAGTACCAACAAAACTCTCATCTCCATTTTGACAAAGACAGTTGAGGCTAATCGCACTGATTGGGACCTAAAGCTTACATCAGCTTTATGGGCTTATCGTATTGAGAATAAAGTTGCTATTAATTGCACACCGTTTAAAATGGTGTATGGCCAAGAAGCAGTTATGCCATGGGAGTTTGTCATTCCTAGTCTTCGAGTAGCTTCTCAAGAAGGTTGGGATGGTAACCCCTTAGTTGAGAAATTATATATCCTGGAAAGGCTAGATGAAGAGAGGCAATTCGCTTTGCGAAATGCTCTAGTGGAGAAGGATAGGAGAAAGAAGTGGTTTGATAGCCATTTAAAGGATAAAGACATCAAGGTTGGTGATAAAGTTCTTATGTACGGGGTACGTAATGAAAAGAAGAAATTGAAATACGCTGGTAAGGGACCATATCGAGTGTGTGAAATTACCCTGCAAGGTACCATTCGTGTGGAGACTCTAGATGGAGTTGAAACCATTGGATTCCTTAATGGGAGTAAATTCAAAAGATATTATGATCCTCTAAGCCAGGAAGAGTTGCAAGCCATACATCAAAAGAAGGCTGCCAAGGAACAAGTAGAGCTTTAAAAAATCCAAGCAAGAGTTGAGGCTCGAGAACGACAACAACGTCTTAGACGCCAACGGGAGGCTAATCTGGGAATCACGCAAGCATTTTTCGAGGACACAGATGACGACTCATTAGAATCTGAGCCACCCCTACGATACCCAATTGAGCTAAGTAGCCCCTATGGGAAAGTACTATACAATGCCTTATTAGATACGGGAGCTAAACACAATTTGTTGTCCTATGGAGTTTGGTGTCAATTAGGGAAACCGACCCTATCCCCGAGTACAATGCAAGTCAAGGGCATTAATAAAAAGAAAACTGCTATTCTTGGAGTCCTTCAGACCCCTGTTGTCTATGACAATGGAAGCATAGTGCAGAGGTTTCTAGTCATGCCCGCGGGACCTATGGAAGGTAACGTAAACCTGGGATGCACGTGGATGTTGGCAACCAAATGCACTATTGATTGGGATACTGGTAGTGTCACGACGCGACCACCGACTCTTACCCCTATCATTCAAGCAAAGTCACCTACGTTGCAAACTCTAGCAAAGTTGAAGGATAGCCAACATTCACAAGCCAAGGTGGTTAACTCGTCTTTGTCGGCTACCCATGAACCTAGCACTTCAACACTTGTAGTTGCAGCAAGCAGTAATATTGCAAGTACTCAACCTGCACGACCTAAGAGTACATATCAATGGGTCCCCAAGGCCTTACTTCCAACTACCTCAACCCTCCCATCCATTTCAAGAAAAAATTTCCCTGGAGAACCAAGAGCGCGCTCTAGGAGATTCAAGACCAAATCACGATGGATTCCAAAACGACTATTAGAAGCCCAAGGCTACTATGATGGAAATGAGCAAATTTTGTTACCTAAATGTAAAATGTGTCCTTCCCTATTGACAACAAACCCATATGAGTCAAACAGTGTAACGCTAAAGCCAATGGCAGACCGTGGGAAGGGAAAGATCACAGAATGCTACACACCTAGTCCAGAGCTAGTTTGGGCTCCAAGGCAAAACCAATTTATTCCACCTAGCTCAGGAAGGGGGGAGTTCCCTGAAGCTTCTAGCTCCTCATGTAATTCATCCATAGAGGTAAAAGCTTCTACATAGCCTCCATCTATAGTAGTGGACCTCCATGAAGCTACAAAAGAATCCACACCTCCCAGTGTTCAAGAATCACTTGATGAACCACTTCAAGTTCGATCCTGGGAGACTACCTTACCACCCTTGCAACTTGACGAGGCACCTAGGGTAATAGAAAACTACTGGCAAAAATCCTCACCTATTACCAACTGGAACAATTGGTTTCAAAGGGTGACGACATCATTTCAAACGGTATGATCTACCCAAGGAAGGGGGGAGTGTTTGTGGACATCCATTATTCACTTGCTTCCCTCTCAACCTTTCTCCCTGACCTCTTAATCTCCAATCTTAGGGAATGTATATATAAAGCCTTATACTCACAAAAACAAGATAAAAAAGTAAAAGAGCAAGAGCCATAACACAAAATCATAAAAACAAATTATGCACAAGAACACGACCCTTGTAATATTTGCACTCTAACCATCATCTATTTGCATGTACAGATATGGCTAGTACGCTAGAATCATCCACTCATACCTTGGGTGAGAGGTACCCTTGTTACTTTTCACAAATATTTCACATGGTCTTTCCAGTGCTTGCATGTGAATGGGATTTGATAGGTACGCTAGCATGTGAGAGGAATTTTCAGGAGTTAGAATGGCTGATACGTCTCTTGACCACGTCTGATCCATACTTAGTAGAGAGCGTTTCTCCCATTGCACAAGCCTACCTTTTTGACCAAGATGACTATAGGCGTCTAGTGACCTTCTTAGTAAACATGGGCACCTATGATGAAGAAGAAAATTTACAGGACTACACGGATGGCACATATGGTCTCATGGATGATGACTTTGTTTATCTCGACGACGAGGATAGGGGTTTAGCCTTAGGGTTTCCCCCAAACCTCTACAATATCCTATTCCCTTGACTCTCTAGGGGGAGTGCAAATAATTAGGTTAGGGTTCCTTATGTTTTTTGTTGTGTTCAATAAGTGTTGGTACCTTTTCCCACTAATTTGCCTCCTGGAGGTATTCCTTTTGTTTCCTCATGTGTACAGGAGCGTGTTGCTATTGATAGGATTTGGACCTTCATGGAATCTTTATCTCAACTCACTCTTCAAATCAAGCGCGACCATCGACACAAATAGGTATTTCTTGTCCATTAGCATTGCCCCTTATCTTTTTTGCATCTATGATTGTCTGCTTTAATTGTGATTGGTAGGATAATATCCAGCACATTTGCTTAGTAACAAACATTTAATTCAATATAATTTTTTGTCATAATCACTTGTCTAGGTTTAAAAATCAAGAAGTCCAACTAAGCTAGTTTGACCAAGTTAGGTGTTAGAGATCTTCTCTTAATACCATGGGGAATGCCTTCCTAATAATCAATGGTTACTTAGGTTCTTAATCCGATTTAGGCAGCATTGTGTGAAATGTACTAGGGCTTTCTAGTGGGCTTGACCCTATTGACCTTTAGCTTAAGTATTATAAAGGGAGTTTACTAGTGTGATGAGCCTGGGGAGGTGTATCAATGTTATATGACCCCCCAAAGTTACAAAATTAAAATGTTGAAAATGAACAAACAAAAATCAAAGTGCCACACTGTAAAATCTTAAGCTGGAAGAGAAATCTCAGCTTGATTTGGTACTTCACTCACATGTATTGCCTATGGTACTAGAGCCCTAGAGGTTCCCAGTGTGGGCGCTTTTCCTTGAAAAGCAAAAAACCCAAGGCATACAAAATAAGCACACACATCAAATTGAATCACTTTGAAAAGAATTTGGGGGGTCAAAGAAAAAGTAATCAGTCAGGCGATGATTTCATCAGAAATTCCTTTTATGGTAGCTTAACTACAAGGTCTTCTAGATATAGCCTCTAGTCAGCCCTCGAACATGAATACTTGGCTCTCACGATTAAACAACTTAATTGACCACAGAAAATTAAGAAGCTTACCCATGGTATTAATATTCGATCTCTAGTGCCTTTCGACCGTCAAATTAGCGACCCCAGACTTGTTTAACTTTTTACCTTTACATTTGTTTATGCATTTGATTACATTGCAATTTAATGTTCATTGCTCACAAATTGTTTGAAATTCTTTTACCAATCAATTTGTCTACCTAAAACTGCATATGCTTTTTAATCACTTATGAGAATGCAATTACTGTGCCAATGTTGTTTGATTTTGCAGTGACTGAAGAAGGCTAAGGACATTCATCTCAAATGCTCTTCCACCTCGACGAACGAGCTTCAACTCAATAGCTTTCGAGGACGGAATCTACATCAAGAAGGGGGGCATGTTAGCCCTCACGGCTCACGGACACCCCATCACCTACGACGGACGTGTATTATGTATTTGGTAGAGTCAGGTACCGGGCTTGTCGGACCAATAGGAAAAGGGTAAGAGTGATCGCTAATGAGAGGCGCACTCTAACTGGGACATTCAAGGGATTAGTTGGCTAAGCATGGGCGCCCAAGTGTGAATGGGGTGAGCTCATATAAAAGCCAACTAAACCTAAAATTCACTCATTCTCTCATTTGTGCAATAGAAGAGTGCTCTTGCTCCATCTCCATCTCCATCTTATTCTTCTTCACCTCCTTGTGTGTGTGTGTGTATGTGAGAGAGAGAGAGAGGGAGAGTGTTTGTGCGATCGAGCATTACGAAGGCACGACGGCGGCGAAGTGGTTGAGCGCGGCATGACTGCAGCTTCTTCTTCATCGCGGCGAGGAATCCACCACGAAGGCGAGCGTAGAGCGGTGAGTGACACACCCTTTGCTCTCTTGAGCTTGCTAGTTTAGGCTTGTTGTGTGCTTGGAGCCATTTGTGGCTCACACACGGTGTATTGGCAAGTCCCTTGCTTCGACAGTGCGGCAAGGAGCGCACATCCCCTAATGAATCTATCAAGCAATTGATTATTATTGAAGCGCTCATTTGGATTACAATGAGAATTCAAATGCTTTAAGCGACTAATAAAGTCTCTCACTGACTCTCCTTCCTCTCATTGGGCTTTCTAGAGCTGAGAGGCTACACCCCAAAGCACTCCCTCTCGTATGTATTCTTTCAAAATAGTCTCCTAAGAGTAGGGTAAATTGTTTTTTCTTCCACCCTTAGGGTTCTATATTAATCCCCTGCCTTCCCACTTAAGGTTAGGCTTAAAGCATTACTCTTATGCAGGTCATTGTGTTCTCCTAGAGAATACATATTTGTTCAAACACTTCGATATGCTTTTGCGCATCCCCGTCTCCACTAATTTTTTGTGTCAGCTTGGCTATTTGTACTGCCTTACTTCTAGGATCTCTATCAGGCGTGTTACGCATATTCTCAGCAATAGATCAACCGATAGCTTGAGCAAATGTTGCCAAGTCACCTAAGTGAGCAGGCACCGTGGGTGGAGGTGCTCGAGAGACTACATGTGGAGTAGGTATTAGCATTGGGCTTGGCGCATAGGAAGCCCTTGGGTTCCACGGTTGGTAGGTGTTGTGCCATGTGGCGGCCCAAAGTTTGTATGTGTGGCTCTAGGCATAGCAGACGTTGGATGTGACATGCTAATGCTAGCCGGTATGGTCCCATAGAAATAAGAACATGGATGTTGTGGTTGTGGAGCATAGGTTGTTGAAACAATGGGAGGGGTAGGGACTACATGAGTACGTGGACCCATAGGTGCATACGATTGGTACACAATTGTAGGTACTGTTGCAGGCATTGTGCTACCATTCAGCGGTGCTTTACTAACAAATGAGGTCAATGGCGTGTTTCTCAGCATGCCCATCATTGGGGTAGGCATGGTATCCGTGGTGTCATCAAGGGAAAGATGAGCTAGACTTGGAAAGGTAAAGCTATCACTTGTGGGCTCAGATTGCACCGAGACCCCTGGCAAAACAACATATGGGGGATCCATAGGACTTACCAAGGGAGTCTCCATTTGTGATAAGGTTGGTTGTTTAGCCTTCCCTGTATCCAAGATTCTCATGAGACCCGTTGAAGGCATGTGGATCCCCTGGTCCTGTCTCTCTTACTCAATAACCCTATGGATGACCTCACAAACTCTTTGTTGTTGATCCTCCATGCTAGTAGCACCCATTGTGGATTGTAGGACATCTAACCAACCCACGTGATAGGTGTGACCTGTGTATAGTTTGGTTAGAGTTTCTGTTTGTAGTTCGAACTCCCAGTTCTCATTTAAGAATGCGCCATCTAGGATAGAGGTGCTAGGGGTGTCCTTTGAACTAGATGCAATGTGGCTCTCTATGGGTTGACCCTTACTGGTCGCTAATTCAGGAGCACTTGATTGCTCTCCTAGCAATGATATTGGCATAGGAGCTTTCTCTTTTAGCTCTCTTCATTGTTTCACCTTGCGCAAGCTCTCAATTTCCTTCTCCCTAGCCGCAATGATATATCGCTCAACCTCTTGCACTTCGGCAAGGCTTCTACCATCGGGTAATATGACCTTGGAGGGGAATAGCTCTGAAGAGTCCGGAGGTGCAGTGAATGGAGTATTCACATGCACACTCTCTAAAGGCATAGGGTCTACGTTCGTCATGAATGGCCAATTTACTTCCCCACCCCCCTCATTTACATCGTTAGCTCCATGTTCGGAGCGAGTGGCCCTACTAAAGGTTTCCTTCCAGCGGCTAAGCACGCTCGGCCCGGACCATGGGCCCATGGCATGCATGTCTTGGCTTGAGCTATTAGGATTAGGCACTAGGAAACCCTCCATGA
This sequence comes from Adiantum capillus-veneris, assembly GCF_014529385.1. NCBI lineage: Eukaryota > Viridiplantae > Streptophyta > Polypodiopsida > Polypodiales > Pteridaceae > Adiantum > Adiantum capillus-veneris. The sequence continues at coordinate 39,564,654 of NC_140941.1, forward strand.
CGTCGTAGTCAGAGGAAGAGTCACTAGCCGCTATGTTCGGGTCTTGGTTTGTACTACCTTGGGTCCCCGCCGAGGGCCCGGAACCTAAGGTAGGTGGATATTGAGAACTCACGTAAGTTGAAATTCTCTCTAGTTGCTTCGTCTCTAGCACACGACCAGAGCGCAAATGCATGTGCCTTTGGTTCCCTACAAGCGTCGGCAAATAACCTCGAAGGTTAACTGCCTACTTTTTTAAGCGTCCGTTTTTACTTGTTTTTTTAGGTTTTTTAATGATCGGTTTTTTTATTAAAGTGTCTAATAGCTCAAAACAAGTGTATCACTCAGAGGGTCACAGTGTGCTTTACAGCACAACGTTCGGTCACCTGAAACTCCGTTGGTCCTCAAAAATTTGATTTTTAGCTACGTGTGAAGCTAAAATACATAATTTTTAAGGGCGACTGAGGCCTGAACCTGAGCGTGAGCTTGGGCTTGGGTCTGGGCTTGGGTTTGGGAGATATTCCCGATCCGGGTCCTACCTTTAAATTATTTTTTTTTTATTTTTTTGAGATAAGGTCGCCGCAGCCTGCGCGCGAGCACACACACACTCTACCTACCTACTTACAACTAATACACCTACTGTTACACACTAACACACTTCATTAGCTCTCACAGATCCACTTCCTACTTACTGTACTTTACATTACACAGAACTAACAACCTTAATACTAACACCTTAGCACAGAGAAAACACAGTAACCTTTCAAAACTTCATTAACAAAAAAAATACACAGTAACAACACAAAATCCTTCTTCTCAACACACACACCTTCCTTCTCTACCTTTCCTACAATTGAAGTTGCACCACGGAGAAGCACAGAGTGCTACTCAAACTTAATGCACGGAATTTCCCCGGCAACGGCGCCAAAAATGTGCACGTCTGTCACACGTGTCAATGCAAGGAACTTGCCAATACACTGTGTGCGAGCCACAAATGGCTCCAAGCACGCAACTAGACTAATCTAGCAAGATCAAGAGAGCAAGGGTGTGTCACTCACCGCTCTACGCTCGCCTTCGTGGAGGATTCCTCGCCGCAAAGAAGAAGGAGCCACCATCGTGCCGCACTCAACCACTTCGCCGCAGTCGTGTCGTTGTCGCAATGCTCAATCACTGTCTCTCTCTCTCTCTCTCTCTCTCTCTCTCTCTCTCTCTCTCTCTCTCTCTCTCTCTCTCTCACACACACACACACACACACACACACACACACACACACACACACACACACACAAGGAGGTGAAGAAGAAGAAGATGGAGATGGAGATGGAGCAAGAGCACTCTTCTATTGCACAAATGAAAGAATGAATAACTTTTAGGTTTAGTTGACTATTATATGAGCTCGCCCCATTCACACTTGGGCACCCATGATTATCGAAATGACCCTTGAATGTTCCAGTTAGAGTGCGCCTCTCATCGGCGATCACTCTACCCTTTTCCTATTGGACCGACAAGCTTGGTACCTGACTCTACCAAATAAATAATACGGCATCCGTCATAGGTGATAGGGTGTACGTGAGCCGCGAGGGTTAACAACCAACTCGTCATGAACCAAGCTTAATGAGAGCATAACACCTACAGGTCAATTATTAGGAGAGTGTGATCCAGTACAGACACAAGACTTTGATAGATTGATCTCAGACATGCGCTCGGCAAGTCCAGCCAATCCACAAGCTCCACAGATGAGCCAAGTGAGGCATGATGCAGCCAACCAATAATCATCATAACCAACATACCATTTCCAAATATGGCCAGAAGAGAAAAAAATATCAAGCCATATGTAGATACTAAATAATAAACATGCTATGGTATATGTCCAATAAATGTTCATAATTTTAAAGGCCACTTCTAGCCCAAGTCTGATAGAAATCATATTGCTACATCTCATCCCCTTTAACAGATGCCACTGGGCCCCCAACCAGAGCCTACCTTGTGGAGACTTAAAGCCTATTAATGGGAGGCCCAAGCTGTCACACACCATCAAAGACCATTTCCAAGGTAGACTCCTCTACCACTGTCAATACATGCTATGAGCCATAAATGGGAGCAACAACCCATCATGAACCAAGCCTAATGAGAGCATAACACCTGCAGGTCAAATATTAGTTGAGTGTGATCCAACAAAGACACGGGACTTTGATAGATTTATCTCAGACATGCACTTGAAAAGTCCAGCCAATCCACAAGCTCCACATATGAGCCTAGTGAGGCATGATGTAACCAACTAAAATAAACCAATACTCATCATAACCAGCAAACCATTTCCAAATACGGCCAATAGAGAGACCAAAAGTCACAAGCCATATGTAGATACAAATTAATATATATGCAAAGGTATATGTCCAATAAAAGCTCAAAAATTTAAAGGCCACTTCTAGCCCAAGTCTAATAGAAATCAAACTGCTACAGCTTAGCCCCCTTTACAGATGCAACTCAGATTACAACCAAAGCCTACCTTGCAGAGACTTACTACATAAGCCCATTTATGAGTGGCCCAAGCTGTCATACACCATCAATCAAACACTTCAGAGGTTAGACTCCCCTACCATTGTCAATACAAGCTGAGAGTTGTTTGAGCTCAAAGCCCTATCACATAAACATTGTGTGCCATCCGACAGAAAAGATCATCTTAGAGAAGATATGAGGCAAGGGGGTCACCACTTATCTGTGACAAAAACCTTGCAAACAAGGTCCATGTACAAAATGTTATACGCACACACTTTAGCTCATCATTGTGTACATCTCCTACGTGTGTGTGTGTGTGTGTGTGTGTGTGTGGGGGGGGGGGGGGGGGGGGGGGGGGGGGGGGGGAGAAAGAAAAGAGGGGAAGGGAGCATGAGAGAGAGGAGAGGGAGGGAGCATACCTAGCTCTCCCTTCTCTCCTTGTGTGTGTGTGTGTGTGTGTGTGTGTGTGTGTGTGTGTGTGTGTGTGTGTGTGTGTGTGTGTGTGTGTGTGTGTGTGTGTGTGTGTGTGTGAGAGAGAGAGAGAGAGAGAGAGAGAGAGGAAGGTGAAGACATTACCTTCTTCTTTGTTTCTTGCTTGAGAGCACCAAAACTCATATCCAAATCTAAGTTTTGACGTTGGAGTGTCCGTGCCAGGAAGGGTGACAAGCGGTGCTATGGATGCCAGCAGGGGCATGGCGGCGAGCTACAGAACGTGGGAAAGTCCTCAGCACACCAGTGGCAGTGAGAATGTATGTCTAAAGCGGTTTTTTAGGCCAAAAAGACTCAAGAATGGTCCAGATGGATACCAAGTAAAGGTGCTCAAAGTGCCAAATCGGTAATCAGGAATGAAGTGTTCAAGGTGCTCTAGAAGCTGGTCCAGACATCTCGTCAAACGGAGCCCCGGGGTGAAAGATATTAAAGTTATAATCTAGAAGCCTTGCAGATCCCCGACGGGTAGGTCAAATGGGGACAGATGGCCAAGGTTAGCGTCAACAAATAGGATTGGAAGGCTCAAGTTGTGGAGTATGCCGGTCTTCTCAAATCGCCACTCGGGGCTCTAAACTGCAAGTTATGGCCATTTGAAAGTTTGTCGGGGGCCAGTTGTGGGCCCACCTAGTTGTATTGGTAAGCATGCCATTTGGACGTTTTGGGTCCTTGCCATAGTTCACAAAAATCTAGGTGGCAAGTTATGCCCGGACGAAGTTTGGGGCAACGACTAAGAGTAAGGTGTCAAATGCTTTTGCCCATTTTGGCGGCTTGGAATTGAGGGCCTAGGAAAATTGGGTTGCAAAAAGACAAGCACGGATCAAGGTCGACAACGATGGCTTTCACCCGAATTTTGTGGCTCGGCGCTCTGGCCATCGAGTGCCACACGGCCTGCATGATAATGTAGCAATGACCCGTGCGGGTGTATTCATGCAAAAGGGCATGGGACCCTCGCTAAAAAAAAATCTAGAGACTCCAAGGGAGCAACGACAGCGCCATAGTTGCCCCTTTAGTCAAAGGTGCAAAGGAGATGGGTTTCAAGGGTAGAGGATAAGAAAGCAAAGGAGGGGGCGCTTTTGAAGAGAAAGAGAAAAAGAAAAGAAAAGAAGAAGAAAGGAGAAGAGAAGAAGAAAAGAAGAGAAAGGGAGAAAGGAGAAGGAAGGATGGAGAGGGAAGGAAAAAAAAAAGGAAAAGTTTTTTTCCGAGCAAGGGGTGGAGGGCAGAAAAAAAGGATCTTTTTGGCTTCTTCTTCTTCGGCTGCCAAGGAAGGGGGGAGTGGAAGCAGTTCTTCTTCTTTTTTCGGATGATGGGAGCTCGATGGAGTCGGTGTAGGTATGCGGTTGCAACAACGAAGGGGGTTGGAGAGAGATTCCGCTGTAGTGGTGGCATCAACGAGGGTTGTTGAAGCCCGTTTTTTTGTGCTCGTCGAGGTCGTGTCAACAGGGCCATCTGTATTTGGTGATCTTGAATACAATAAAAGCAGTGATTATCCGCTTTCAAGTATGTTTTCCCCTTTCCCCCTCTCTGTTCTGTTGCTCTTGTGCTTGTGTCCACGGTGTCGGGTGTGTGTCTAGGCAAGTGTGCCCCCATCAAACCATCACTGTCTTGTGGCAACGAGAGAGAAACAGACTTTGGGTGTCTGTGGGAAGCTAGGAAGTGTGTCATGCACTGCGTATGCATTTGATCGTGATCTGATGTAGGTTGATCGACTCGAGAGGTATGTAAGCGGTGGTCTGCTAGCAGGAAAAAGGATTTTGAAGGTGAATCCCAGTGATTGGGGTGTTGTGTTTACCCTGAGCTGTAATGAGGCAAGTTGTTTGTGTTCTGGGTGCATACCCCCTTCCCCCTATCCATCTTCTGGTGCCCCCACGGAGGAGCACTTTGATTGCTCCCATCGATGAAGGAAAATATAGGTTTCTGTATTGGTAAGGATGGCGTTTCGAAGCTATGGTTCGATTTTTACAGGTGAAGAGAATCCAGATGAATGGCTTGCAGATTTTGAATTGTACATGTTGTCTTTGCACATGCCTAATGATGACAACAAGATGCAAACTTTCCCATTGGTGATACGCAGTGTGCGCTTCTGTCACACATGTCAATGCAAGGAACTTGTCGATACACCGTGTGCAAGCTACAAATGGCTCCAAGCACACAACAAGCCTAAACTAGTAAGCTCAAAGATGGAGTTGGTGTGTCACTCAACGCTCTACGCTTCCTGTCGTGGAGAATTCCTCGCCGCGAAGAAGAAGGAGCCGCCATCGTGCCGCGCTCAACCGCTTCGCCGCCACTGTGACGTCATCTCAATGCTCTCTCTCTCTCTCTCTCTCTCTCTCTCTCTCTCTTTCACATACACGCACACAAGGAGGTGAAGAAGAAGAAGATGGAGATGGAGATGGAGATGGAGATGGAGCAAGACCACTCTTCTATTGCACAAATGAAATAATGAATGAATTTTAGGTTTAGTTGACTTTTATATGAGCTCGCCCCATTCACACTTGGGCGCCCATGCTTAGCCAACTAACCCTTGAATGTTCCAGTTAGAGTGCGCCTCTCATCGGCGATCGCTCTACCCTTTTCCTATTGGACCAACAAGCCCGGTACCTGACTCTACCAAGTAAATAATACAACGTCCGTCGTAGGTGATAGGGTGTACGTGATCCATGAGGGTTAACATGCCCCCCTTCTTGATGTAGATTCCATCCTCTGAAGCTATTGAGCTGCAGCGCGTTCGTCGAGGTGGAAGAGCATTTGAGATTAATGTCCTTAGCCTTCTTTAGTCAGTGCAAAATCAAACAACATTGACACAGTAATTGCATTCTCATATACAATTAAAAAGCATATGCAGTTTTAGGCAGACAAATTGATTGGTAACTTAAACTATTTGTCAGCAATAAACATTAAATTGCAATATAATCAAATGCATAAACAGATGTAAAGGTAAAAATTAGACAAGTCTGGGGTCGCTAATTTAACGGTCGAAAGGTACTAGAGACCGACTATTAATACCATGGGTAAGCTTCTTAATTTTCTCTGGTCAATTAAGTTGTTTAATCGCGAGAGCCAAGTATTTCATGTTCGAGGGCTGACTAGAGGCTATACCTAGAAGACCTTGTAGTTAAGTTACAATAAAAGGAATTTCTCATGAAATCATCGCTTGACTGATTACTTTATCTTTGACCCCCCAAAGTCTTTTCACAATGATTAAATTTGTTGTGTGTGCTTATTTTGTATGCCTTGGGTTTTTTGCTTTTCAAGGAAAAGCGCCCACACTGGGAACCTCTAGGGCTCTAGTACCATAGGCGATACATGTGAGTGAAGTACCAAATCAAGCTGATATTTTTCTTCTAGCTTAAGATTTTACATTGTGGCACTTTGATTTTTTGTTTGTTCGTTTTTAGCATTTTAATTTTGTAACTTTGGGAGTCATATAACATTGTTACCCTCCCCAGGCTCATCACACGAGTAAACTCCCTTTATACTACTTAAGCTAAAGTTCAATAGGGACTAAGCCCACTAGAAAGCCCTAGTACATTTCACACAATGCTGCCTAAATCGGATTCAGAACCTAAGTAACCATTAATTGTTAGGAAGGCAATCCCCATGGTATTAAGAGAAGATCTCTAACACCTAACTTGGTCAAACTAGCTTAGTCGGACTGCTTGATCTTTAAACCTAGACAAGTGATTATGACAAAAAATTACATTGAATTTAATTTTTGATACTAAGCAAAGGCGCTGAATATTATGCTACCAATCACAATTAAAGCAGACAACATGGATGCAAAAAAGATAAGGGGCAATGCTAATGGACAAGAAACACCTGTTGATGATCACGCTTGATTTGAAAAGTGGATGAGAGAAAGATTCTATGAAGGTCCAAATCCTAACCACAGCAACACGTTCCTGTACACACTATGAAACACAAAGAATACCTCTAGGAGGCACATCAGTGGGAAAAAAGAACTTTGCTAATCACTAAACTCTAAAACAGAAACATTGCTATTGTATTAATCCTACCTACCCTCCATCACTTGAGTGATGAGGATCAAAGGTGTTTTATGACATAGGTTTATGTTTCACTGTACCGGATGTGAATGTGTAGGTCTCGTCAATGTTATGACTTTTATTGTGCATACTCTTTTGCTAATTGCTCTTGCTCTTTACTTTTTTTCTTTTTTGTGAGGATAAGGCTTTATATATACATTCCCTAAGATTGGGAGATTGAGAGGTTAGGGAGGAAGGTTGAGAGGGAAGCAAGTGAATGATGGATGTCAACAAACACTCCCCCCTTCCTTGGGTAGATCATACCGTTTGAAATGAGCTCGTCACCCTTTGAAACCAATTGTTCCAGTTGGTAATAGGTGAGGATTTTTGCCGGTAGTTTTCTATTACCTTAGGTGCCTCATCGAGTTGCAAGGGTGGTAAGGTACTCTCCCAGGATCGAACTTGAAGTGGTTCATCAGTGGTTCTTGAACACTGGGAGGTGTGGATTCCTTTGTAGATTTATGGAGGTCCACTATTGTAGGTGGAGGTTTTGGAGAAGCTTTTACCTCTATGGATGCATTACATGAGGACCTAGAAGCTTGATGGGACTTCCCCCTTCCTGAGCTAGGTGGAACAAATTGTTCTTTTTTCGGTACCCAAACTAGCTCTGTAGCGGGTGTGTAGCATTCAGTGATTAGATTTTGCCTGATAAAATTATAGGAGAAGGTGATCTGGTGATGAACTATAAGAGCTATTTGGATTTTACTTTCCAAAATAAGTTTAAGAAGAAGTGGACGGGTCCGTACAAAGTACATAAAGATTTTCCAAACGGGACCTATGAATTAATAAGGGCAAATGGAAAGCTGCTTAGAAATAGGGTGAATGGGGTGCTGCTTCAGCGGTACTTCGACAGAGGTTTGGTGCCTAATGTAAGCCAGATTGTAGACAGGGGGCTTGGGCAACCCAGCTGAGTACACTTGGAAGTAACGGATATACAATGTTGTACATATTGTACATATGGTTGTGCCTTTTTCAATATTCTTGAGTGCCAGTGAAGTGTTGCAAGTTTCAAGTTCTGTAAATATGTTTTTGGTTGAACATGAATGTTCAACTAGGAGGTGGGCTCGTGCTAGGAAGGGTGACAAGCAGTGCTATGGATGTCAGCAGGTGCATGGTGGTGTGAGTGGGATGGAAACACACACAACGCCTCTATAATCACTTGACACACACTCTTGGGATGATACACACACACACTATGGGGCACCACTCAGCTTACACAACCCACCTAGCCGAGACAGGGAACACACCGATGGAGTGAGAAGAGAGAAACTATCCATTTGCCCACTCAACACACACACACACACACACACACACACACACACACACACACACACACAACTCAACTCAAAATAGGAATATTTCTGATGTTTAGATACAATTGAGCTTGGTCCAACACCAATGGGGCAAATAGCTCACACAATATGGATGAAATATACCAGATACAATCACAAATTTGAGCAGAGACTTCACTCACATGAGAAACTTACACAGCCAAAAACAGCAAGATAAAGTGATGAATTTGGCAAAATGGATAGAACCATTGTGTTTGGAGCGGCCAAAAACCCCAGTCTACAATATCAAAGTGCTCAAATCCGACCTTAGATGAGCAGTTTATGGCCAAAACAGACTCCAAAAACGGCAAAAACTCAATTGCCGTTGTTCCTCCTCTTCTCTCCACGTTTTGCTGGTATTTCTCTTAGGTTTTTTAGTGTCCACACTTCATTTTACCCCTTGGGAACCTTTGGACTTTTAGTTGACCTCAAACAAACCCCGAACAAGCCAAAAATTGGCCACGTAGTGCATTTTTGTCACCCTTCTACATCCATCCGCACACCTGGCACTCAACTTTTTCCAATAATGCATCCCGCAAGCACGTGACGTAGCTCCCAAATATAGTCCTCATGATCACCTTTCTACATAATCATCACAAGAAAACGCCCACGTTGTATCCTCGCTTACCCACGTGAAAGTATTGACCCCATTCGACCTCCTAACTCCACTAGATGCCATTTGATGCACCTGCTTACCTCATGTCATCAGCCCGCGGATAGCTTCCTCGAGAAGTTTTACGGGCTACCAAATCCTCATTATTATAAAAAAACACACTGGTACTGGTGATAATGAAAATTGATGTACTATGTACATGTTGTCCTACCTGTACACATGTGGGCCCCACGTAACCACCTGGCTCTGGAAAATGGGCAATCCTTTATTCGATGCACCATGCATGTGTATGTACATATGTGCAATCACTTCCTCCAAAAAACTCCTAACATAATTTTCCCATCCCCTAGCCTGCTAGATCATTCATGATCAGCAACAGCAGCAAAAAGAGATATATGAGACTCGCCATGTCACAGGTCTTCTCGTCCCTCACAGACACCACTTGTTGTGTAGACCACTCATCTTGCTCCACCATCATTAATCTAGAATGATATAATTTAAGACTCAATCCATTTACCCTTGACTTATGTAGAATCCCGTCCAGGTTATCCAGCTAATATGTACCATTCAAAAAACACTCAACTACCTTGAAAGGGCCTTCCCACTTAATTTGAAACTTCTTTTGGAATGTCTTGTTCAGCTTATTGTTGTAGCGCAAAACCAAGTCATGTTTCTTGATACCCTTACTTTTGATCTTTTAATTTATCTTTTCTAAAGCCTTATCTTGCATTTGCCCATAATGTTCGAATGCGCTCATCCTATCCAGTTGAACCTCTTGTAATTGTAAGAGCCTCTCCGTGAATGCATCACTGGACTGCCCAAGCAACTTCTCTAACATCTTGACCGCAGATAACTCTACTTCCACAGGCAATAGTGATTCCTTTCCATATACCAAACAAATTGGAGTAAACCCTATACCTGTCTTTACCGAAGTACGGTAAGCCCATAATGCACTAGGCAATTCTAAATCCCAATTCTTTCCTTGGTGCTCTGTCACTTTCGCAAAAGAATCTGTACCAACTCACCATTGAATCTTTCATTTAAGCCATTACATTATGGATAATAAGGAGTGGTATGCTGGTGCCTAATCTTCATCTTCGCGCATAAAAAGTCTAATAGTTTAGCTCTAAATCCTGACCCCTTGTCCGAAAGTAGCTCTAGTGGCACCCCAAACTTGCAACATATTTTATCGTACACAAATTTTGCCACATCCTTTGCAGTGATTTGTTTAACTACTATAGCCTCTACCCATCTAGAGAGATAGTCCATTGCAGTCAAAATATAGCTTTTGCCCCTTCTTGTGATAGGTAACGGGCCTATCAGAGTTGCCCAATCTGATACAAATTTGCAAACCGCTCAAAGTTCAAACTAGCATAACTTTCTCATCGTCGTAGCTCCAATCAATGAGCCGTAAAGACACGCTTGTAGAGCACTTTGAGTATTAAAATTCTAGTCCATAAAATCCCATTTGTGATAGATTTAGTCATACTCTCTTTTAGCATTTACAAAATAGTTTTTGGCCATTTAAAGCTAGATATGGCATACATTTAGCATTAGGCTAGCTTGTTATCAATCCTTGATCATTGTTAATAAACACATAGCCTTCAAAGAAGCTTAATTTTCATCCCTTTGATTCTTTTCCCTTCATGGAAGTGAAGATGCATGACACCAGCTTCCACAACACTTCAAGCAGTGCATTCTAGGGCATAGTCCTAGAACTTCAAACACTTGAACATGTCAACCTGTTTGGCCCTCTTTGGAGCCCTCCTGACCTAGAAAGCCGCATAGGGAAAAAATTCCCACACTAGCACCTATATGCCAAGGTCTTCCACATTTTCTTTAGCCCTTTGTGTTATGGAATTGATATTTTATTATTTGTTGCAACTGATAGGTGGAAAAGACTGGGACCGAGCTAGGCCTATGAGAATGAAAATATATACATTGTACAATTTATTATTCAAGTGCTCTTTTATGAGCTTTGGCCATTTATAACCGGCCGGCCAGTTTGTACTCAATTTGACCATTCAAGAAATCTATAAATGAAATACGTGCAAGAGGGAAATGGTCACTCTTGCACGGGGGGAGATTGCACCCAGTGTTTGTGTTGTTCTTCTCTCCTCTTCCCTCTCTTCTCTCTCGACGTGCCAGCGTAGCACTCCGCTCTAGGAGGTGCGCCTGCACGTTCTCTATTTCACTCTCGCTCACGATCTCTCTCCGTTCACATACGTCATCTATTATGTGCTCGTGATTGTGCCAGGTATGTCGATTTGTGCTTTTTCATGGATTGCAGCGTGTTATTTTGAGTATATTGCAGGGCAGCCACGCATCCGTCTGTAGCAGTGGTATCAGAGCTAAGGCTACGTTCTTGGATTTTCCACAATCATGACTATGGTTATTGTCGTGACCAAAGATAAGTCATGCATACCTGCAACTTAATTCTTCTTGTTTAAAAAAATTACATGTATGTGATTAATTATTATTAATTAGCCAAGTTCACATGTGTGTTTGGATTATTTAGGAATCATAGAATTGTCATGGTGTTGTGCACTGGAGTGTAATGATCGATTATAGTAACAATTTACTTAGAGAGAAAGAGTTATGCTATTGTATCGCCTACAATAGTTAGATCTAGGATACTGAAAAGAATAAGAATAACAAGACCAAAATCATCTTAGGAAGCGACCCCAAGAGAGTAGAAGAAGAGTTATGTCATAGGAAAAAGTTCCGAGAGATCTCAATCCGAAGCGGCTTTGATCTTGTAAGAGGAAAATCTTCTACACTAGGGTGATGCATGAGGCAAAGAGTAGAGAGAAGTTTTTCTTTTATACCTCTATGAGGAGCCCTCCCAAATATATTCAACTTGTAGATTCTCCTTCGAGGATGCTCCATCGCAACTGATGGCTGCGAGAAACCACTCTAATACAAAGAGTATTGTTTTTGACAAGTATTGTTTGCAGATTTTTATCTTCCCAATTGAGGATAGTTGCTTTCCAACGGAGAGGTATGTTATGGAATTGATATTTTATTATTTGTTACAGCTGACAGGTGGAAAAGACTGGGACCGAGCTAGGCATATGCGAATGAAAATATATACATTGTACAATTTATTATTCAAGTGCTCTTTTATGAGCTTTGGCCATTTATGACCGGCCGGCCAGTTTGTACTCAATTTGATCATTCAAGAAATCTATAAATGAAATACGTGCAAGAGGGAAATGGTCACTGTTGCACGGGGGGAGACTGCACCCAGTGTTTGTGTTGTTCTTCTCTCCTCTTCCCTCTCCTCTCTCTCGACGTGCCAGTATATCACTCCGCTCTAGGAGGTGCGCCTGCACGTTCTCTATTGCACTGTCTCGCTCACGATCTCTCTCTGTTCGCATACGTTATCTATTATGTGCTCGTGATTGTGCCAAGTATGTCGATTTGTGCTTTTTCATGGATTGCAGCGTGTTATTTTGAGTATATTGCAGGGTAGCCACGCATCCGTCTGTAGCACTTTGCCCCACACTTGTATGAACCCATGGAACAACATAGCACACTTCCCAGCTTGGACCAACTGCACCAATGCGTGTTGGTTTTTTTAAAAAAAAAGATGATCCTCTAGTAGTTCCATGTCAAGAATCTATTGTGTATAGAAACCACCTTGGGAAGATTTTTCCAAAGTGATGTAGTGATTGCAGATGGGCAACCACAAATCAAGAACATCCATGGACTGTGCCAAATCAAAGCCCCAAAACTAAGATAGTTTCTTGAAAATAATTTTGATGTCGATGCCAATTCTAGAAGTCCTCCAAATCACCTCCTTGGATAGCCATTTGAAGCTATGGTAGCCTTGAATGCATGTAATTGTTGAAACTTCTAGAACTTGACACCGATATCAAGGTCTTGTTTTATGATTGTTCTTGGCTTGACCATCTGAATGTTTTCAATGATGAGATCAAGGCCTTGCTTGATGATTGTGCTTGGTTTGATGGAAATTGCCTTTGCTGACTCCAAAGTATCCTTTCCAAGCTTTAACTTCCTTCAAGTTTTGATCGGTAGTAATCGCCCTTGCCAATGAATTTTTACTAGTTTTAAAATTGTTGCCTCAGTAAGGTCCATGTTGGTGTTGCTTTGCTTGAGTGCCTTATTGTGCTTATGAGGCTAGCAAGGTTATGTCAATGGGAGCACATGCGCTTTGCCACCCCAAAAAGCCCAAATTTAATCTTGTTAGGGCATGGTGTGTGAAAAACCAAACAAGTCATGGTGGCCATGGCATGAAAAATCTTCACGAGGGAAAACCAATACTCCACTAAGCCATCCTACCCTCTATACATAGGGTACCCCCCATGAGGATTTCATTGAGCTCTTGGCCTCACATTGCAACCTATATGTAGCCCTTATTGAACCATCCTTTGGAAACTTTGAACCCTATATCTTACCCAAAATACAACCTTCATTGCTTAGAAGGTTTTTCAAGAGGCATCAAAGAGTCAACCATATCACATTTCTACAAATGTAGCACTTGGCAAAATTAAAATTCCCAAAATGTGCATGCCAAAGTTTTGCATCTGAAATAGCTTTTGCCTCCACCACTGCATTTGAAAATTCTATCCACACTTGTCATACAAAGTGAGCATATATAGCCCATGGCACAAAAATCTAGATGAGATAATTTCTTTATGAGAACTGAGATCATGAACTATACTTCTGTCATCCACAAATTTGACAACAAGACTAAGTCCTGTAGGTGTAGATAATATAGAAAAAAAATTATTTTTGATCCTTGGTACATAAAGTGCATCAACAAGTGTGAAAGAACTATTGTTTGTAGCATTTAGCATAATCTTTCCAACTCCCTTGACTCGATAAGACACAAGTGACCATATTTCCATGAGGGACAACCTCAAGAGAGGTAAAGTCACAATGCAAAGTAATGTGCTTTGTAGCACCACTACCAAAGTACCGAACATGTGATTCAACACGAATTGACATACATGCATCATGGATAGAAGGATCATAAGAAGGATCATAAGTACTAGATGCCCATTCTACATCTACATCAACATCACAATCTACATGTATAGAAGATTTTGCAATAGCTTCTTTGGTAGAAGATGTAGCCACTTTCTTCTTGGCATTGAGAACAATTTGTACAAAGGATCTATCAAAAATAACTTTACCTGTAGAAATGAGCTACAACAAAAGAGCAAAAATGAAGTAGGACTAATACACTCTATATAGCACAACTCAAAGAGTACTATAAGGAACCTGTTCTCTCTGGAAAAAAAATGAAAATTTCGGGTCTCCAAATCAACTCAAAATTGATGTGCAAGACTATGATGGCACGATGAAGTTGGTGGGACCAAGAATTTTCATTTTTGAGCTCATTTTATCACAGGAGATAATAAGCGCGCTTATTATCTACCTTGGCATTTTTGTAACTTTTTTGCCATTTTTTGGCTTGGGGTGGTTGTAGGAGATGTTCCCATGCTCTGAATGTGTCCTTGCACTTTTTGGACCTGAAAGTGGTTTCCTTTATCAAATTCTACATTTTGGAAGCTTTAGTGCGTTTTTTGATGATGTGAACATGAATGGAGTGATTTTTGACTTGTGAAGGAATTCAGGGCTTAGATGCATCATGAGGATAGTGTGCATGAAGAGAAAAGGTGAAGATAGGCCAGTTTGGGGTCTGGAGATAATAATTGTGCTTATTATCTAAAGTTGTAAATTTTTATTTTTTCCAACTTACAATGCCATGCACTTGTCCTATAAGCCTAATGTGTGACTCTTAGCCCTAATTGGAATTGGCTTTGGTCTCCTTTAGCCTGTTTTGCACTTGGGTCTCTAACTTTGGCAGTTTTTCTCTTGGCACTTGAAATGGATCATTTTTCCTCCAACCTTGAATGGCATGATGTGCTATATTCCTTGAGGAGTGGCCCTGTCAAATCTGGTCCAGTTTGGAGTAGTTTTGAGGCCTTAGATAAAAAATGATGTTGTGTGGAAATCCAAGTTGATTTATTGTGTTTGGGGCCGCAACTAAGCTTTCCTTTTGATTCCACCTAGGTACATAGGTTATGTTGCCTATAAAGAAGCTCTCTGTGAAGTCAAAATGCAATTCTGATTCCATGCCCCCCCCCTCCCAACCCAGAGTCAAATGGTCATATGACTCATTAGGAATGTTCTATTAGTGGTCTATATGCCCACCTTCAAGTTTGGTATGATTTGGTCCATAGATCTAGGACTTATGGTCATTTTCCTCGTTATTTCTCAAGAAGGTTCTGCTAACCTAGGGTCTTTATGAGCTACCATGACCCCAAAAACATGTACAAATAGATTTGTTAGTAAGTTAGGAATTTACTCCTCATATCTCATGTGAGACTGTGTAGCATAGAGATCGGTGAAAGTAAACAAAAGCGCACAAAAAATAAGCTCTAAGAGCTCTCTCCAAGAAGGTGAAAGTAGAAATGAGACTAGTTTTGCCTTAGTGGGCTATACATACCTGTCTATTCTTGGAAATCATTGCTTTAAGGAAACTGCTAAAAACTCCACCTTATTATCACTGACACGTGCTCTTCATCCTCTCTCCCGAGTCCCCACTCCAAACACTTTCTCACTTAGTAAGTTGGCGTCTCTTCAACTATCCGCACCTCAAGGTCAGCAATGAGAATACAACTTTGAGGTGCCATCTCAACCCCAATGTTTTTGCATGCGGAATACCCCTTAGTAAGTTAAGCATCTTATCTGAAAATGTAAATTGTGCCTCATCTAAAAAGATAGTGCCCAATGTCCACTAAGAAAAGTAAAAATGGGAAAGATGAAATTGGGAGTAAAGATGGGCCCTTAATCCTCCATTCTCAAAAGATGGGGCCGTTAATCCTCTATTCTAGGAAATCATTTCTTTTAGGAAGTTGCTAAAAACTCCACCTCATTATTGATGCTCATCTTCTCTTTTGAGTCCCCACCCAAAACACTTGCTCCTTTAAGAACTTGGAATCTCTTCAATTATCTACACCTTAAGGTCATCCGCGAGAAGACAACTTTGAAGGTGACATCTCAACCCCAAATTTCTTGCGTGTAAAATACCTCTTAGCAAGTTAACCATCTTATTTGAAAACATAAATTCCACCTCACCTAAAAAGGCACTATCTCATGCCACTTGTGAAAACAAAAAATGGGAACGATGAAATTTGGGCGCCCAATCGGTCCGTGGGAACTTGCCCCGTCACAGTCCTACCATGTCATCACCTTGATGTGCCACTGTTCGCCCCTTGCTGGCCATTGGCCACTATCGCGCCATCGCCTTGCACGCGTCGGCCACCAAAAACACCCACTGGGCCACCGTGCTCAGTGCCAAGGGCGACATGCCATAGCCAATGTTGTGGAGAGCTCTCTCTCTCTCTCTCTCTCTCTCTCTCTCTCTCTCTCATCATTTCATACCAAGAGGGCCTCACGGTCGTACCCATACAGGCCACACTGGCTGCCAATGTGGGTCTTTCCACAATCACCACATGGAATTCTGTGGACGATTGCCCTCCAAGGCCCCCATCCTTCATTAAAAACCTTTTAAAAATTTCCCAATTTGCCAACTTTTTGGTCCTCCTTGGCCAAGCTCCCATTTTTTGTATGTGGACTCTATCTCCGATCCATAAAGCTTGGCCACAACTCCATTGTGCCAACTCTGAAGCACTCAACCCTTGTCGCATTTTGAGATTCCTAAGCTTGCTATCTGTGGTTGCAAATACTCGAGTTCTCGCTAACTCCATATATGGCATACTACATTCCCAAGTCATGTCAAGGACCAAAAATCACTAGATGGCACATTTTCCAATGCAGTCAACTTAGCCCATAACTAGCCCCCAAAAAATCTTCCACTGACCATATCTTGCAATACAAAGCTTTGATCTGCAATCCAAAAAGACTAGCATGGTCCACAACACAAGCACTTCAATCGTATCCACTCATATCTACTCTAGCCGTCTGTCCCCAATTGTCATGTCCATCGGGATCTCCAAAGCCTTCCATCTTTATACTTTAATATCTTGCACATCGTGGCTCCATTTGAGGAGCCATCTAAACCAGCTTGCAAAGCATCTTGAATTCCACATTCTAGGGCACAAACATAGCACTTTGGGCACCTTAACTTGTCATCCCATTTGGCCCTTTTTGGAGCCTTCTTGACCTAAAAAGACGCATCAGGCATACATTTCCCCTAGCACCTACTTTCCAAGTATTCCACATTTTCCTTAGTCCTTTGTCCTGCACCTGCTAGCACCCACAACTTGGCATAGAACACTTCCTTGCATAGACCAACTTTGGTTGCACCATCATTGCTCACCCCCTAGTTAAACATTTACGTTCAACCATACACAAGCTTATTGAACTAAAAAGATTGCACCTCCAAACAGACACTTTGTACATCATCAAACACCTACCATATGTACAAAAATTGGCACCTTCTTCCTGTATACTTTGCTCAGGCGGGTTGCTCAACCCCTTGCTTTCCCTATCATCACCCACCTGGATCAAATAGCTTCCATTCCATCCCCCTGTAACACCTTTCTATAGTTCCATATCAAGGCACCTAACCAACAACACATCCAAATTTCCAACAACATACCTCTACCACTCCAAGCACCCATTGGCATATTGCTCAAAATCTTCTACTTGCTCAAGATCCCACTGCACAGCTGCTTCTATTAGCATCCCTTTCAACCACCACTCACAAACCTCTTTGGAAAGCCTAGACACAACCACAAATTGGGAATCTCCATCCAATAAATCTTGCCTGCTGCTTTAGGCACTCTTTCACCTTTGGCTCCAGACTCCCCTCTTCACCTACTATGCACTCAATTTCAGCATCATCGAGACCTACATCATCAATTGGCCCTTTGAGGTTGATCAACACCTCCTGCTTATCACTTAAATTACCTTCTCTTTAAGCACTTGCTCTACCACCGCATCATGTTCTGTTCGGGAAGAGAGAAACTCATTCTCTATCGCATCATCTTGGTCCTCTATAGGCAAGGTTTCTCCGTCCCTTTTGGCAAAACCCTCTATCTATTGCATTACCATGGAATACTCCACCACCACTTTCATCAACATGGCCATTAGCATGGCACCACACATCACCTTCACCTGCATATCATCACGTGTAGGCATAGATTGCTCCATTTGTCTTCATCAAGAATCTTGTCTTGCACTTCATCCTATTCCTTGCACACATTCATTGTCTCCCCACTCACATGCAAGAGGTCAAAGTCATCATACCTAGACAGAGACAACTCGGTCTCCTAACTTGTGTTGGATCCATGGAGCTGCTATCACTTGGCCCAATCTCTTCCTCTGTCTCAAGATCTCGCTTGTAAACCGCACTCTTTGACCTTTTCCACACATTGGTGGAGATTATACATCCACACTTGAGCTTGGCAACGCATCCTTCACCTGATCTAGAACCACTTGCACATCCTCCGCAATTAGAGCCGCTCTAGCTAGCATCCTCGGCATAGGAACAATCTTGTCTCTCTCTAACCATAGGACCCTTAGTTCTTCTCGCACAGGTACAACTCTTCGCACCACTTTTGGATCAACTACCATTGCACCATAGCGCTTTGACACCACAACACTTGGCAAACCCCGCCTAGCTTTGTGCTTCTTCAAAATATTTTTGGTATGCCCTCTCGATAGAGCCATCACTTCTTCATACAACACCATGCAATCTACCTTGAATTTGTTGCACACTTCCTCATGCAGGAAATCCATGAATTTACTCAGTTTAAAAAGATTAACGTTCTCGACAGCAGTAACCTTGATTAGCCATCCCCAAAGGGCTTCAAACTCCCATATGAATGCTTGAAAATCTCCTTCCAAGCTCTGCTTCAATCTATCTAGCTTTCTCTTCACCTCGTCTAGTTGTGCATCCGTAACAAATCTGCTTCCAAAAGCCGCCTCTAGGGCTTCGCAATTGATCTTTTCTTTTTCACGTAGGTCATCATACCATAGCCTTGCTTTTCCATGAACCAAAAGCGGGAACACCTACACAGCGCCTTCTTCTCTTGATAAACGGCTCTGCACCACGAACAATCCATCATCTTGAAGTCAAGTTTTTGCATTCTCGACCCCATTGAAAATGGAAAAACCAGACCACATCTTCTCTAACAGCACCTGCTCTTCAAAGGCTGCACCTTTGGCATCACCAAAATCACTGCTTCAACTTTAAATAGGAGCATCATTTGACGCTCCTCCATGGGGGAAATAGAACATAGAAAGGGGGAATGAGGGAGCACACCTGATACACAAACATATTGCCTCTCTATAGCCCATTGTTGGGGATTCCCATCATTGCATAGCTCCAATGACCAACAAAATTATCAATCTCAAGGGATGAGCTACCCTGCTAGGGCATGGAAACACTCACACGATTAGTGAGCTAATCATGGAAACACGAATGGTTGACTCCATGAGGTGAGCTTATCGGCCTATGGAGGAGCTAAGCCACAATGATGGGCAATCTCCACATCCACTTCCCTTCACCTCCAATCAACCCAATCACACACACTAACGATTGCAAGATGCACACAACACTAATCCTATCATGCAGCACACAAATCGCAAGCGCGCACACATAGATCTATCGAGCATCACACTCTAATCAAACCTACATGCACACAGAAGAAAGAGAGGGAAAACACACAAGATTAGAGAGGGATTAACCACTAATTAGTTAAGATCTAACTAATATAAGCATCATAGGCAATCATAAAAAGCATGAGAGAGTTACGGTGAAAGAGAATTAAGCATTGATTAGTGTCAACCAAGTCACATGAGCAAGGAGAAGTTCAAGGACTCCATAGCCACACACCTCAAGAGCTCTCACCAAAGAGTGCTCTCAACAAATGAGCTTGAGAACCCTAATTTCTTTTACACACTACCTAATATACCTAGGATAAAAATATGCAATGTCCGGGCATCCAAGGCCTTTAGGGCTCCACCACTTACTGAATTTACTACATAGGCACACTAATTGACTTGTTCTTTACAGCTTGGAACTCCCATTGAGCCCATAACACATTAAAATATTACAATGGCTTGAAATAAATTGAGAATTTATAATACATGACCATTTTGGGAAAATGTGGAAAATGTGTAACTCGAATCTTTATTGCTTCTTCATGTTGATCTTCGATGTGCATCCATACATCCTCTGTCTTTAGCAGCTTCTATTAACTGACGTTGACTCAGATAACATTCCCTCCTTTTGATTTTAGTGCCCGTCCTCGAGCACTGTTGAAAATTGTATGTGAAGACTGTGGAATTTTGATTGGTTGTTGATGGGTTGATCGTCTTCATTTGTTGTTGAGGTTCAATTTGCTGGAGCATCTTCATTGGTCCAAATATGTCTAATGTGAGAGATGATGTCTCATTTGTCCGTTGTAATAGCATAATGATGAGGTTGTTGTTTATTTATGAAAAGTATGTACAAGGGAAGTAGAATGATGAGGTCCTAAATTAGGGTCTAATACCTGGATGACCAAAGGAAAAAAACCCAGTGGGAAAAAAGTTCCTTTGGGATATGCGCATTATTGGATTACTTATTAGCATAAGAAATATTAATAAAGTACTCAAGGGATTATTTGTTGATAGATATGGAATTAAAAAGGCGGCAAGTATGAGAGGGTAGCATGATGGAACATTGGTTTTCCTGTTGTAGTCCACTCAAGGTGCATAGGTGGAAGAAAAAAAGAGTGTCTAATGCATATGTCCAATGGTGGGACATCCTATTTATGCATACATAGAAATGCATGGGAAACAATATGTTGTGCAAGAAAGATTTTGAGGGGTTATTTAGAAAGATGGTGTAGCTATAAAAGCATATGACATGGCTTTGCAAGTTGGCACCCCTTTAAGAATGGTTTTCATCGTCAAGGATATGTGCTCTCATCTTACTATGCACTATGCATGAGTGTTGGACTCTACGACACTCCACCAATTGTAAATTAATAGACTTTGACTCTTCTGCTCATCTCATCCAGTATGAGTGACATGACTTTAGATATTCTCAACTCTTCTAGTTTGAGCATAAACCTAATAACTATGACACTTAGCACGGATTTTATTAAGACATGAAGCTTTGAGACTAATGTTTTGCTCATTTTATGGCTCGGCAACGCGACTCTGACTATGCCAAAGAGTGTTTTTTTTGTACCCTGGCGACTTGACTTTCTACATTATTGTGCTTGCTACAAACATTTCTTTAGGTAAGAGTAAGCTTGAATCTTCAAAAGAGGATTAGTGAAGGACCAAGTTGGAATTGAAGGTTTCTTCTGCCATACCTATTTTATCTTCTTTGAATCTACATTTGCATTGGTTGAGTGGTCCTTCTTTGACTGTGAAGACTCCATTATCTGTTTGATTCTCCAATTAGGCTTGTTAAGAGGAGTCTTTTATTTTGTTGTAGGCCTTTGTTCATTGTCGGCATTTGGCTTTTGACTAGGATCATTGGAAGACTTAGGAATCCAAATCTCTTTATGACCATTGTATCTTCATTGTTGACTTTGCTTCACTCTAGGTCTTGTTGAGCTCTTGAGATCTTCATGCAGGTCTTGTGTAGTTGCAGTTGGCTTGTGGTTGATTGGTAGCCAAATCTTGTATATCCTTTGTAGAATCCTTGTCCAAGAGGAAGATTCTTTGAGATCCGTCTTTTATTTGTATCCTCTTGAGAGTTGTGGTTGACTTTAGTATCTTTCGATGTTGTTCTCTTGTATATCTGCTTCTTAGGTATCCTAGGATATTGTCAAAGTTGATACCTTGTGGGCCTTCTTTCTTGGGAGGGACTTGAAGTTACTTCATATGCTCTAACCTACGGTTTTGGTACCCATATCTGTCTATTACCTCCATAGTACTCTTGTGCTTTTAAGATCCATTGTGATGCTATCCATCCCATGTGTTTGTCTTTTTGTGTTGATTTCCTGTCTTTAATCCAAACTGGATAATTGACTTTGACTAAACTGCTCAGAACAAACACTTGCTTTACTTTCCTTTGCTTTCTTGAGTACTTTGGCTGATATACCTTTGATTTTTTGGGTGGATCCTTAGAGGATTTAGTTGGGTCAGCAATTGTCTTGAAGATTTGAAAGCCTAGCGTGCTTGAAGAAGTTGATCCATGAGGGTTCTTTGATGTAGAGGCATATGTTGTCACAACTTCTTTGCTAGTCGGTGTAGGAGTCCACTTTAGCTTTACCTTTGTCTGCAAGATTTGTCTTTGATTCTTGTGACTTTTGCAACTTTGAATCTAGCATTAACGGTACCTGTAAATGTTGTTGGCTACCTCTTGGAGAAGAGAGTATTAGCATTTTATCTTCTTTGTAGGCCTTGTGTTGTTCTAACCACTGATGTCCAAGGATTACATCTGTAAGAATTTCCTTTGAAGGCTTCACCTAAAACTTAACCTACTCTTCATGATTTTGGATGCTAAGGGTAGCAACCATTTCTTTTTTACTTGTAGCCTTACCCATGATTTCTCTATTATGGTTAGGCACATCTTTTCCAAGTGCGAAAAGACATGAGGTTCTTATCTAGCTGAAAATCTAGCTTTACTTCACTTGACAGCTTTTTTTCATTTTCACCAGTAATGTTGCACTTGATCGTCTTAGGATTCGTGTCTGAATTGACTGCTTTTGTTGTGGAAGTATCCTTGAATTGAACTTTTTCTTCAACTTCTTTGCTTTGATCACATGCTTCCATTGATGTCGACTCATAGGACTGTGATAGTGCACTTTTTGGTTGCAATTGTTGAGCATTATCTGCCTGCATCTTAGTAAACTTTGATCTTAAAAGATCCATTGTACTATCTGGCAGAATTTGTTTGTTTGGAGGAGATTTTGGTAGTGACCTTTGTGTAGCTTTTTGGACTTTAGCTTTCATTGATTTTGAATTTTCTTTCACTTGTTCTGCAAGCTTGAGGCTTTGCATCATCTTTAGATAGTCTTTGACTTCAGTCGGTTTGATTTCAGTCCCGGGCCATCCGTAGGGGTTTGTACAAGGTCATGAACTTGTTGATATTCATTACCATGTGCATCTTGATATGCATATGTGAGCTTGATCACATGTAACTGTTTGAACACTATTGGATTTGTTGGTTTTTGACTCTAACTTTTAAAGATCAGCTGAAACTTCTATCCTTGATGATATTCATAGAGGCATTTGTCTATAGACTCTGACAGAATCTGAGTCAATTGGAAACTTCCAACAACCATATGATCTTTCAATGGTTTCTTCTTTGAAGAGGTCTGTTGGCTAAAGGCTCGAGGGCTTCTAACTAGTGTAGCATTTCCTGGTACATAAGCTGAGCTTGATGGATTTACAGCTCCCCCCTTCCTAGGGTGATCACTATATTCTGCTTCATTGTAAGAGTTCAAAATTGTTTGGCTCTGATTTAGTCTCACCTTTTGGGACTGTGATGGCACACTTTGGGTAGCACTGTTGATGTTTGGCATCTGTAAACTGTTTGCATAGTTTCCTATGTATCTCCTTGAAACATGACAACTTACTCCCCAAGTCAAGCTTTATATAGCATTATCTTAGCCCTGATATTGTCTATCCCATGGGTCTCCTATGATATAAGCAACTGTGTTTTTAGGACCAAAGGGATCATAGATGCTAGACTTTCATCTATATCTACGACTGTTTTGATCAAAGCATATGCTCGTTTGGTTACAACGTCGAAGTCTGATTTCTGATGGAGGAGAGTTTGGCTCTGAACAGATTTTTGGGTTCACTCGGGTAATATCCTTCAGCTCTAGAGAGGATGGGCTATAATAGATTATTTCCTCTAAAATGAACCTTCTTCTTTGATCTATCACTGGACGCACTTCTATGAGCTAATATGTGGGCCGTTCAAACATTGGTTGATCCTTTTTGTACAGTTTCCTTTTTTGGTCTACATAGTGTGCATATGAATTATGTGTACCACACAAAGCTAACATCATTCTATTTGATGTGTCCCTTAGACTTGTGAATGATTGCACACTTGTGGCAATGGATGTAGCATCATTTGCAAACCTAAAAGTATTTTCAACCTTCGGTAATATCTGGACACCTTGACCAAATTCATGGAAGAATTTGTTGTTTAAAGAATCAATTTTAAGTTTTTCAGGTGCCTGTGCATCTTTATGCTGATTTTAAACTTGCAGTGCTTTTACTGGTGCTTCTAATGGTAATGCAAAATCATCCGATTGCATTAAAAGTAATGAGTTAGATGCACTTACATTGAGATTCGCATTTCCAATTTTCTCTGTACCTTGCTTGGCAGTTGATGTGTCCTTATTGCTTGGATTTCTTGGACAATATTCTGAAAAATGTCCACCTTTTCATCCACAATCTTAGCAATACGCCATGACTCGTTGTATTTCATTTGGCTATGTCATGTCAAGCTCTAGCTCAAAAGTTTCGTCTTCTATGCTTGCCAAATTTTTGGCATCTTCTTTTAGAACACTAAGCATCAAGTTGTAGACTGCTCCGTCTTGACCTTTGTACCTTCTTTGGCTTGGTTCTCCAATTAGACTGGCTTCTATTGGTTGATATGTTGGAGATCTTGTAATTCTGGCTTTCGACTATAGATTTGTCCACTGTAATCCATGAACAATAACCTTGATTGCATATGCACCAACTGTATGTTGTGATGGCTTGTACAAATTTTTGGATAAACACTTAAGTTGACCTTTTAAACTTCTATTTGCACTTCATCTTTGAGCTTGCAATACCTGGCTCCACTAAATTATGTATACATCTGGGAGTTCTCTGAGTCTGGCTTCACTCTGATCAATAGGATCTTGGCTCATCAAGTATCTACGGCCTCTTGAATCTGCATATAAGACTTTATCTCCATTGTAGCCTTACAACTGTAAAATCTGCTTTGTTGCAGTTGTACCTATGT
Source organism: Adiantum capillus-veneris (assembly GCF_014529385.1). NCBI lineage: Eukaryota > Viridiplantae > Streptophyta > Polypodiopsida > Polypodiales > Pteridaceae > Adiantum > Adiantum capillus-veneris. Next base: position 39,589,515 of record NC_140941.1, read on the forward strand.
TGCCACTGCTACTGGCTTGCTCTGTTGTACTTGAACTCTCAGCTCGATTTGAGTCCATGTTGGCTTGTTCTGTAAAAACTGTCTCCTAGCAGATTTTGGTATTGATTCGCAGAATTTATGTTGCTCGATTTTGATTAAACTGCTTTAACCAAAGCACTTTTGCAGTTGACTGCTCTTCAGACTCACAAGAGTGGATTAACTCTAGCTCGACAGTGTCAGAATTGATTTGGGCCTTTGAAATGATGAAAACTTGGGCTATGAATAGCCTAATCTACAATCACATGTGAATTGTGCCCATGTTTGTCCAACTGGAAGCTAATTCTTAGTGCAATTACTTGCACTTGCCAATTTCTAGCATGCAAATTTTTTGAATTTTGATTAACGCTCTACTGCTTCGAATTGGTTGTTTTCAGCTTTTTCCCGCTATCCTCCTACTATTTCTGGCTTTTCTGCGGTTTTCTCGGTTTGTGCAGTTTGTGATTCTCTTGGCGGTGTGTTTTTTGCTTTTCTACCTCTTTCGACGAATTTCTTTTTTTTTTTTAATGGAGTTTTTATTGTTTTTTTGGTTTTTTTGGTTTTTTTGTATTATTATTATTATTGTTTTAAAATTTTTTGAACCCCCTTCTTCTTTTTTTTGATTTTGTAATGGATTTTTTTATTTTTGGATTTTTTAGAGGTTTTTTTCTAGATTATAAATTGATTAGAGAAAAAGAAAAGCTTACCTTTGACTTTTGTGGGGTTCTCACAGTCGCAGCGCGCAATGAGATTTGGAGGAGTTGAACTGTTGAAGGCGATCGAAGAGCGGGACTGTGGCCTGCAGGGCGCTGACTTCGGGGCTGGCGCGCCGTACGAGGAGAGAAAGAGAGTGAGACTGTGAGATTGTGAGACTATGAGAGAGAGAATACGCGTGCAGGTGTCTCGCGGCATTTGACAGAGGGTGTGTGTGTGTGTGCGTGCGCGTGGGCTGCACCGAAAGGCAGGGGAGAGAGAGTAAAGCGAGAGAGATTGATGGTGGGGTAGAGCCTGCGGGGTGTGTGGTGGCGTGAGCACCAACCCAGCAAGAGAGAGAGAGAGAGGGAACCACACCGAGTCGGGGCCAAGAACTGAGCGAGATAGAGAGAGAGGCAGTACCTGACAGCGGGTCCGCAGAGAGAGAGAGAGAGAGAGAGAGAGAGAGAGAGAGAGAGTACACGTGCTGCTGGCAGGGGATGCAAGGGAATGGGGCGGGCCCGGCGGGGTCAAGGACTTGCAAACAACGGCGTCCGTAGCTGGGCCGCATGCGCCGTGCAACGAGTGGGTGTTAATAGGACAAACAAAGAGAGAGAGAGAGAGAGAGAGAGAGAGAGAGAGAGAGAGAGAGAGGGAGAGAGAAAGTTAGAGAGAGACGGTTAATAATCAAAGAGAGGGAGTTAAAGAGACACAGAGAGAGAGAGAGAGAGAGAGAGAGAGAGAGAAAGGGAGAGAAAGTTAGAGAGAGAATGTTAATAATCGTACTTTTGGGAGGGGGAGGGATTTTTTATTTTTTTTTATTTTTTATTTTTTATTTTTGTTGATAAATTTGAACTTAAGCACCACAAGGGACTGTTCCGGCCGCGGCCTACAAAAATCAGAAACCACCTGCCAACGAACGTCGACGCCATACCGGACCGCATGCCAAGGTTCGATAAATCTCACCGGTCCGCACCAAAACTCCAAATCCGTTTTATTTTTATTTTCGAACATTCAAAAGTGCTAAAATTAGGCCGAAAATGAGCCGAAACGTTAAAGATCACTCGAAAATCCAAAAAAATCACCGGTAAATTTCTAGAAATCTCTAAAAATCATCCGCAATCACAATTGAACACTTTTGACACGCAAAACCACACCAAAAATAGCAATTTTTACCAAAAACACCAAATTCGACAAAATCATCAACTTGGCCCCCGAAAATAACGAAATCCTCAAAACTCGGCAAATGAAAGCCCAATTGCGCTCGAAATCAAGCCGTAAACACACATTCAAAACAGCTCGTAAAGATCGCAAGATATCAATTTTTTATGGAATTAAGCAAAAAATAATGCAAAAATTAGCAAAAAATTGTCAAAATTTTACAAAAATTATCCGAAAAATACCCAAAAAGTTTCTACAAATTCTCCACATAGGGGATTAGTGCACCCAAATAAAATCACAAGAAGCACATCAATTCAATTGCCAATTAATTTGATCAATAAAATCCAAAGTAGGCAATTAAATCGGCAAAATTAGATCAAAATTTGACGCATTTGGAGTGTGTAAATCCCTGTTCTGGGCTAAAAAATGCAGCAATTAATCATTACACACATCAAATATGCAATCAAAACATTGAATCAATCATGCACATTAAGCACTTTTTAGGCGCACACACACACACTAATAATTGACAGTTTTTAGCAATCTTTAGGTGCACACACAAAAGGGTTAATCTTATCAAAATTGCAATGTGATTTCACAATTCCCTAGTTGGGCATGACCACATCAACATTACATTGCATCGTGGTGGAGTGTCTACACAATTCTACATATCTTTAGATTCTAGGGAGGTTGAGAATACCACCTTGATTACCTTTCCATTGAAGATCGATTGAACGGTTGAAAGCTCCAATCCTTCATAGCAAATTAGTGTGTAAGTTAGCAAAAATTAGTGAAATTAACAAGGGGTTAGTGTGAAATAAGAGTGTGTAAACACACAATTGGCAAGATACGATGACAAATTAGAGAATTATGAACACATTACTTCATGCGCACACATCCAAAATCCACAAAACCATAAACACACAAGTGAAATTAGTGAGGAAACACATCCGATTATGCCTCAATTACACTAGCGTAGGTCATTGTCCCCGGCAGTGGCACCAAATGTTGGGGGCTCCTATCGTTGCATAGCTCCAATGACCAACAAAATTATCTATCCAAAGGGATGAGCTACCTAGCTAGGGCATGGAAACACCAATTCGATTGAGCTAATCATGGCAACACGAATGGTTGAATCTACGAGGTGAGCTTCTCGGCCTATGGAGGAGCTAAGCAAAAATGATGGGCAATCTCCACATCCACTTCTCTTCACCTCCAATCAACCCAATCACACACACTACGATTGCAAGACGCACACAACACTAATCCTATCATGCAACACACTAATCGCAAGCACACACACGTAGATCTATCGAGCATCACACTCCAATCAAACCTACATGCACACACAAGCAAGAGAGGGCAATCAAAGAAGATTAGAGAGGGATTAACCACTAATTAGTTAAGATCTAGCTAATCTAAGCATCATTGGCAATCATAAGAAGCATGAGAGAAGCATAGTGAAAGAGAATTAAGCATTGATTAGTGTTAACCAAGTCACATGATCAAGGAGAAGCTCAAGGACTCCATAGCCCCACACCTCAAGAGCTCTCACCAAAGAGTTCTCTCAACAAATGAGCTTGAAAACCCTAATTTATTTTACACATGCACTGCCTTATATACCTAGGGTAAAAATATGCAATGTCCGGGCGCCCAAGGCCTTTAGGGCTCCACCACTTATTACTGAATCTGCTACCTAGGCACACTAACATACCTATTCTTTATATCTTGGAACTCCCATTGAGCCCGTAACACATTAAAATATTACAATGGCTTGAAGTAAATTGGAAATTTACAATACATTAGTATTTTGGGAAAATGTGGAAAATGTGTAACTCCAATATTTATTGCTTCTTCATGTTGATCTTCCATGTGCATCCATACGTCTTCGGCCTTTAGCAGCTTCTGTTAATTGACGTTGACTCAGTTAACACCCATGGCATACAAAGCACCCCAATCCACTAGAGTTCACCTTCAAAACTCTCAACACACATGATCAGACCATCGCATGCACTCACACCAACACGTAAGCATGCTCACCACAACTAGCCACACGCATTTCATAGATCGTTTCAAGCCACACACCATTGTCACACACAAAACCACTCTCATACTTCCATTCTGCACACACAAAGGGGCCCTGAGGGACACACACATCTGCATCGGCACCACACACACAACAAGAAGAAGTAGAGAAGGGGGCAGAGGGGAAACGAAACTAGAGAAACACCATGGAAGCCTTATCACTACTCAAAACACCATATACAACTCGATAGCAACAAATGGTGCACCCACATGGTGATCAAGCAAGAAAACGCACACTTGGGACTTGGCGGGCACACACCTCTGCACCAAAGGCCCACCCAAGAACTCACACACACTCTTTATGGCTCTTTGCAAGCTTGCAAAAAACCTATTGGGAAAAAGCCTCTAAGAAAAAAGCATTAAAAACATACAAAAAAAGGCATTTATAGAAGGCCTCATCTCATTTTGGTCATTTGCAATCTTATTGGTCCACTTTGCACCTTAATTTGGCAACTCTGAAGGGGGGAAGCCGCCTTGTTTTCATATGCTCTCTCCAGTTGCTCTCTATTTGCACTTGAGCTTGAGGGGGGGTACACTAGCGATATCACTAGTGCCCCTAGGCATTTTTTATTTAATTTTTTATTTTTCTTTTCTGTCTCTCTTTTCTTACCACTTTGGATGGTTTCCCTTTGATCGGCCTCGTTTGGTCTTCGAATGGCTTGAGTTGCTACATTTGGGGAACCCTTTTGAATTACCTTTCTGACCGACCCTTTGATGGGGCTTTGACCCTTTGAACTGCTCTCTTGGCCGCTTTTGGACCCCTTGACTTGACTCGGATTTGTCTCCCTCTCTCTCCCTGGCTCATCTTTACCTTTTCTCTCACATGTCCTCCCCCCTCTCCCCATGACTCATCCACTACCCCGGCACTAGCAATATTGCTAGTGGGGGGGGCTTTGACTTTACCCTCTCAAAAATATGGGCGCCCAACCGTGCCCTGGGACCTTGCCCCATCATGAGCCTGCCACATCGTCACCTTGCAGTGCCACTCACCTTGTCGGTCATTGGCCCCACTATCGTGCCATCACATTGCACCACTCGGCCACCAAAAACACCCACTAGGCCACCGCATGCACCACCAAGGGTGACACGCCATAGCTAGCACCGTGGAGAGCTAGACTCTCTCTCCCTCATCACTTGATACCAAAAGGGCCTCATAGCCCTGCCCATATAGGCCACACTGGCTCGTAGTGCCATTGCATGTGGGTCTTTCCGTGATCGCCACATGGCATGATGTGGACGAATCCCCTCCAAGGCCCCCATCCTTCATTATTAAAAACCTTCAAAAGAACTTTCCAATTTGCCAACGTTTTGGTCCTCCTTGGCCAAGCTCCCTTTTTTTGTCTGTGGACTCTATCTTCGAGCCATAAATTCCGGCCACAACTCGATCGTGCTGACTCCGAAGCACTTGACCCTTGCCGCATTTAGAGATTCCCAAGCTTGTCATCCAAGGTTGCAAATACCCAAGAAAATTATCTACCCAACCCTGGTATATCACGTGCGTTCAAGGACTATTTTTTATCTGTGAATTTTTGACAAATAAAGTACACCCTTTTGCTATTCAATCTGTAAATTTTTTTCCCAATTCCATTTTACAGAACCCTTTTCTATATGAAAATGTGAGAATAAATAAAATTTAATAACCCCTTCTATTGCACTCACGTGATAGTCACATAATTATTAAGTGACCCCCCCGGGCCTTAATAGTTCATTGCTCTAATCTATGATTGAGGTGTTGTCAATTCTCGCTAACTCCATATACGGCATACTACATTCTCAAATCCTGTTGAGGCCCAAAAAGCGCCAGATGGCACATTTCCCAATGTAATCAACTCGGCCCATAATTGGCCCGTTGGCAAATCTTTCACTGACCATATTTTTTAGTCCAGAGATCTGATCCGCAATCCAAAAAGATTGGAATGGTCCACAATACAAGCACTTTAATCTAATCCACTCATATCTGCTCTGGCCATCTGTCCCTAGCTGCCATGTCCGTTGGGGATCTGCAAAGCCTTACATCTTCAGACTTTAATATTGTTGGAATTAGGGTTGCAGAGATACACACACAGCTTGGAGAAGACGTAGGAAGCTCAAGGCACACAATAGAGAGTGTGTTACTTAGTGTGCAATGGAAAGATAGATAGCCCTAGAGTGATGGGCGTATATACAATGCACGGGGGAAAAAACCTCCTAAAGAGGGAAAAAATGCCCCGGCGATCCTAGTGTGTTCACACACATCACTACCACATGTATATGGTAACAAATCCCCCCTGGAGTGATGCGGTGAACGAGAGCTGGCACATGAGTAAAGGGAAGTGCCATGCCCTGAGGACAGGATCAGTCGACAAAGGGGAGTAGGCCCAAAGCTTTGCGCAAAGCTTCAAGCTTCTCACAAGACAATGCCTTTGTGAAAAGATCTGCAAGGTTGTCCTGTGTTGGCACATAAGCCAAGCTGATCTCTCTTGCTGAGAGCCTCTCCCTGACATAGTGGTAATGCACCTCAATGTGCTTTGTGCGAGCATGAAAAATTGGGTTCCTCGCAACTTCCAACGCGCTCTGACTGTCAGTGTAGATAGTGTTGGCAGTGTCCTGTCCAACACCCAAATCAGCCATAAGGCGTCTGAGTCATACACACTCAACCGTAGCTGTGAAGACTGCCCTGTACTCATTCTCACAACTCGAAGTGGCCACAGTAGGTTGCTTCTTGCTCAACCATGATATACATGAACTACCAAGCATGAAACAAAAACCACTTGTGGACACTCGCGTGTCAAAACAACCAGTCCAATCTGAGTCCGAAAAAGCATGTAAGTCTGGCGGCAATGATCCCCCCTTGGGATAAAACAAGCCAAGATGTAAAGTGCCACTAAGATAGCGGAAAATCCTCTTGACAGCCTACCAATGCTTAGACCCTGGGCTATGCATAAATATGATGACCTGTGAGACTGCAAACTGAATATCCGGCCTCGTGTTGCATACATAAATGAGGCAGCCAACAGCATTTTGGTAAAGAGTGACATCAGCAGGATCGCCAGCATCATGTAGACTCAACTTCAAACCTGTTTCCATGGGAGCGGCAATAGGTTTGCAATCCTCAAGTCCAAACTTACATAGCAATGTCTCTATGTAACTTTTCTGACACGAGGCAATACCACCATCACACTGCTTAAACTGTATACCCAAGTAATGATGCAACAGCCCCAAATCTTTCATCTTGAAAGTAGCATTCAAATCAGCCTTAAATTCAGCAATATGTCTCTCATTTGGTCCAGTGATCAGCAAATCATCAACATAAAGAACCACAATGAGAAGTACATCACCCTCACGCTTTACATACAATGTGCTTTCTGTTGGACTATTACGAAAGCCTTGTTTGACCAAATGAGTGTCAGCTTTCTCATACCAAGCACGAGGAGATTGCTTCAACCCATAAAAAGCCTTGTTACATTTGCACACTTTTTCCTCTTGTCCTTTTATGACAAAACCGCGAGGCTGCGTTACATAAACTTCCTCAAATATGTCACCATTCAAGAAAGCAGTAACAATGTCTGATTGATATACATCCCAACCAAAATGAGCTGCCAATGCACATAGAAAACGCACAGTAGTCATACGACAAGTGGGAGAAAAATTCTCTTCATAATCTATGCCTTTTTGCTGTGCATAACCCTTTGCAACAAGTCGAGCCTTATGGCGATCGATCTCACCATCCGGCTTGCGTTTCAACTTGTAAACCCACTTCGTACCAATGGCCTTTTTGCCAGGAGGCAAATCACATAAAGTCCATGTGTCATTTTCTATAAGTGCATCATATTCTGATTGCATGGCAGCCATCCACTTTTTTGAATTTTGTGCTTCATCAAAAGTCAGAGGCCCCTCAACATCATGTAAGCTAGACACAGCCAAAGCATAAGATGCATGGCGAGAGCCTAAACGAGTACAACTAGACAAAGGTGCATCCAATTTACTATCACGCAAAGTGTGCACCAACCATTTTGGCATACCTCTAGCCTGCTCATTTTCAGCCCTTTCCTCATCAAGTACATCATGTACATTTGTATCAGTAATAGGCTGATCTATAACATTTTCAGAAACCCCCATAGGCTTTACATTTGCCTCATTGGAACTTACATTCGTATTTCCACCACTGAAAAGAGGCAACAAAGTGTCATAAATGTCGTGTGAGCTTACATTATTGTCTCTAGTACATGACAGCAAGGGCTGAACAGAATCTTCCACAAACACTACATCCCGTGAAACCAGAATACGTTTTGTTTGCGGATGATACAACCTGTAACCTTTGCTTCAGCACTATAACCAACAAAAATACATTTGACAGCCTTATCATCCAATTTTCTGCACTGCACTTGTGGCACCAAAGCATATGCCAAACAGCCAAAAACACGCATGTGCTCAATAGAAGGTTTTCTATCATGCCATGCTTCATATGGAGTAATAGATTGCAAAGCTTTTGTAGGACACCTGTTAAGTACATAAGTGGCACACATGATGGCCTCAAGCCAAAAAGAATGCAGCAAAGCTTGACTTTTGACCATACATCGTGCCATTTCCGTCAATGACCTATTTTTTCTCTCAGCAACACCATTTTGCTGAGGTGTATAAGGCACTGTACATTGGTGTTTTATCCCACGACTAGCTAGAAATGCATTAAATTCATGAGACATATACTCCCCCCCTCGATCGGAACGGAGGGTGCCCATAGTACATTTCGAGACATTTTCAGCCATAGCCAGAAATTGTTTGAAGCACATAAAAACTTCGGACTTCGCTTTAAGCGGAAATACCCATACATGCCTGAGGTAATCATCAATGAAAGTCACGAAGTACAGGTAATTGCCCAAGGACGGAGTTTGCATGGGCCCACAAACATCACTATGCACAAGCTGCAACCTGCATGTGGCCCGAACTGAACCATCCTTTGGAAACTTAGAACGCTGCATCTTACCCAAAATACAGCCTTCACAAACATGTTTGACATGTGCTTCAAGAGGCGGCAAAGAAGCAACCATATCAGATTTTTGCAAACACAGCAAACTGGAAAAATTCAGATGACCAAAACGTGCATGCCAAAGTTTTGCATCTGAAATAGCCCTTGAATCTCCAACACCATTTGCAAAAATTTTTCCACACTTGTCATACAAAGTGAGCGTATACATCCCACGGCACAAAAGGCCAGATGCAACAATTTCATCACCAAAACTGAGATCATGAACTGTACATCTATCATCCACAAATTTGACTACAAGTCCAAGTCTAGCAAGTGCGGATACAGAAAAGAGATTCTTCTTGATCCCAGGTACATAAAGTGCATCAACAAGTGTGAAGGAACTGCCATTAGCAGCAGTGAGCACCATCTTTCCAACTCCCTGAACTGGATAAGAGGCGTTGTTGGCACAAGTGACTGAGTTCCCATGAGGGACAGACTCGAGAGAGGTAAACAATTCACGATGTGAGGGAATGTGCTTTGTAGCACCACTGTCAAAATACCACACATGTGAATCTGCAGCAACTGACAAGCATGCATCATGGACAGCAGGATTGTAAGTGCACTCTGCGCTAAAAGCCCATTCTACATCAACATCAGCAACACAATCTCCTTTCACAGAAGACTCAACAATGGCTGCATTTGTAGTGGAACCAGCATTTGCAGTGGAACCACCCTCTTTCTTCTTAGCCTCTTTGGCCTTCAACTTAGGACACGACTTGATCAAGTGATCATTGGCTTTACAATAATGGCAACGCATCTTCTTTTTGCCCTTATCACCAGAATTTCCAGACGAATTGCTACCAGCAGAAGCATTAGGAACATAATTTTTGCTACTCGCAGTAGAACCATAAGAAGTGGTTGCATTACTGTTACCACCCTTTCTTTGAGAAGCAATAAAATCCTGTTCAACTGCACGCTGCCTAGTCCTGTTTTTTCTAGAAAGTGACTCTTGCAACAGCAATGTGCATAATGCATCAAACTTGACAACTTCAGTATTTCCTTGGGTCATCAGTCTCCAAGCACTAGCAAAAGTCTGGTAGGAATTTGGTAAGGCATCAAGAACAGTCTGCACAAGGGAACTGTCTGAAATGACTTCACCTGCAGAAATAAGCTGCTCATTGATATCCTTGACACTAGCAAGGAAAGTGTCCATATCATCTTCCTCATGCATAATCTTCGACTCCAGCTCTTTACGCAGCAAAGCAATTTTAGCCTCATTGCAGTTGCACGAAGACTTGCTAAAATATCCCAAGCCTGTTTTGCAGATTTTGTTGAATGGATGTGAGGAACAATGGTGTGCTTTACAGACAACGTAATCAGTGCATGAGCCTGCGCATCCTTAACATCCCAACGAGCTTGTTCTGCCGTAGGCAAAACAACTCTAACAGCTGCAATCCTTGCAGCAAGACCTGCAACATCCTCAACATCGCCTACATCCTCAGAACCAGGACGTACATCAATGCCCTGCACAATGTTCCAGACACCCTTTGACACAAGAACATGTTGCATCATATAAGCCCACATAGGGTAGTTGTCCCCATCCAACTTGTCCTCAACAGCAAACATCTTGAACACATCTGTGTTGTTGTTGTCAGCCATGGTAAATGCTGCACCTGATGTGAAAACTGCCCGAAAATAGGAGCAACAAAGCGGGAACAACCTGTGCTATATAGCACAAACCGTAGAAGACTATAAGGCACCTGTTATGCAGAAAACGGCACTGACAGAAATTCTGCACAAAATGACGAAATAGCCTGTGCAGTACTGCCTGTAGTGGAAACGGAAGCCAAAATGAGCCCAAATCAAAATTCTGAGCAGACCTGCGATCGCTCGCCAAAGCTCACTGAAATCGGAGAAAGTGAGCAGGAGTGTGTTGGAGCAGCTGGCGACTAAGCCCGAGAGGACGTGACCTGCTCTGATACCAATTGTTGGAATTAGGGTTGCAGAGAAACACACACACCTTGGAGAAGACGAAGGAAGCTCAAGGCACACAATAGAGAGTGTGTTACTTGGTGTGCAATGGAAAGATAGATAGCCCTAGAGTGATGGGCGTATATACAATGCACGGGGGAAAAACCTCCTAAAGAGGGAAAAAATGCCCCGGCGGTCCTAGTGTGTTCACACACATCACTACCACATGTATATGGTAACAAATATCTTGCACACAGAGGCTTTGTTTGAGGATTCGTCTAGACTGGCTTGCACAACATCTCAAAGTCCACATTCTAGGGCACAAACATAGCACTTTGGGCACCTTGACCTATCATCCCATTTGGCCCTTTTTGCAGCCTTCTTGACCTAAAAATCTGCATCACGCATATATTTCCCCTAGCACCTGCTTTCCTAGGTATTCCACATTTGCCGTATCCCTTTGTCCTGCACTTGCTAGCACCGATATTTTGGCATAGAACACTTCCCTGCACATACCAACTTTGGTTGCACCAATGTGATAAATGCACACTCGCAAGGGTATGCAGCAGTTTGCATTCTGCTTTTAGATGCTTCAAATGTATTGTTAATTCGACATGTTTGGAATACTGGTTTTCTAGTATCATAGTACTACCTTAAAAATGTGCATTTACCAAACGGTTTGGTGGGAGGGTGGATTTTGAAGGGTTAATTGTTGGCCGGAAATTTTGTGTTGACCATCAAGTTAAGTCAATAACAAGGAAAGGGATTCCAATCTATGGAGCGGGAATTAAACTTGGGAATGAGGGATTTGTGTAGTTAGTAAATACAATCATCTTAGGGAAATGCACTGAGACGGTTGTGCTCAATCATAACAAAAAACAAAGCATCAGTGACCTTGAACCAAGGGTGAATTAGAGAACTCCCACCAGTTGACCCTAGAAGGTAGAGTTGAAATTTAGTCTGATGGCTTTGATTGGAAATTTTGAATCAATAAGGAAAAATATTTTGGGATTAAGGGTTCCATATGAATGTTATCACGTCCTTGATTTGGCATCAAAGAGCAGGAGGAGTCCTGTCTTGGTGTTGGTCACAAGCGGGAGGGATGTCAAAAATCATGGTGTATCCATTCAAAGATGGTGCAGCCCGTGATCCATAGCATGGCCCTCACATGTGATGAAGAGAAAACTCTTTCTTTTTATGAAGCACACAATTCAAAAAATTGGAGGCCTATGATGCAATCTGAATATGATGTACATATAGAAAATTAAACATGGACTTTATGTGGTTTTTCTCTTGGAAAAAAGGACATTGGTACAAATTGGATTCACAAATTGAAACATAAGCTGGATGGTGAGATTGATCACTACAAGGTTAGACTTTTTGCAAAAGCTTATGCACACTAGAAAGTAAACTATGAAGAGATTTTTGCTCCCACTTTTTGTATAACTACTATTTCATTTCTAGGTGCATTGGTAGCTCACTTTAGATGGAATCTATATCAATCAAACATTGGTACTGCTTTCTTGAATGGTGATGTATTTGAGGACGTATATGTAACACAACCTCATAGTTTTGTCAATAAAGGACAAGAAGATAAAGTGAGCAAATGCTAGAAAGCTTTATATGGGGTCGAAGAAATGTCCTTGTGCTTGGTATGAGAAAGCTAACACTCATTTGGTTAAACAAGGCTTTTGTATAACAATCCAATTGAAAGCACTTTGTATGTCAAATGTGAGGGTGATGTATATCTCATCATTGGTTTTTATATGGATGATTTGTTGATTACCGATCAAAATGAGACACATTGTTAAATGCAAGGTTGAATTGAATGCTACTTTCAAGATGAAATAGTTCGGGCATTTGCATCATTACATATAGTTTAAGGAGTGTGATGGAGGTATTGCTTTGTGTCTAGGATAGCAAGAGAAATATACCATTGGAGTTTAGAATTCTCAAGTAGAATGGTTCAATTCTACTCATACTGTCAACTCTTCATAGTTGCACGTAATTTGGTAGCTTTGCCTATAGCATGAGAAGAAGAAGGTTGGCTAGGGTCTGGGTATGCCTTCCTTCCTGTCTACTTTGTGCAAGCCATGAGAAGCCCAAGTTTTATAGAAAATAAAAATATGAGATAATTGAACAATAAGAGAGTACTGGTGCAAAAGATAGCTTTGAGAGGGGAGGATGAAGGTCTAACAACAATGGGATCTATGGAAATAGAGACATTATATATGCAGATAGACATCATCATCATTATACATTGTGGACTATTCAAAAGGCGACGATTTCATTTAATAGCCTTATTCATTGTGGGGGGTCTATTGGCTTGGGAAGTGTACACCACATGCATGAAGGACACGTGGTAGCATTTTCATGCACAATGACTTGTGGGAGTGGCACCACAATAGCAATAAAATTATTGTCACGCTAGAATGCAATATGGAGGGACCTCACCAACCGAACCACTTAGTTCGTGTTATGGCATGATAAAAAAGTTTATCATAGCACAACACAAAAGATGTGACGGGGTCTTGTAAGCACACCTCAATCGTGCATTCCTGTACAACATTTCTTTATCACACCACAATGTGACATGGAGTGTACTCTATCAAGGGTCTACATATGTTTCACATTGTGGTATGATAATTAATTACTTGTGCCACAAAGCAAGACATTGGAGGTGGTGTAAAAGGAATATATCCTTGTCGCATTGTGAGACAACAAATACATGTTGTGAGACAACATGTATTTGTTGTGCCATAACATGAGTCATGACCTGGAGGGTAGTCTTCCTAGTCCACATTATTTTTGCATTGTGGCATGACAATTAATTTTTCGAGTTGTGACACAATGCGAGAGACTAGAGGGGGTCTACCAGGCTTACATCCTTCTTGTGTTGTGGTGTTATATTTTTTTATCATACCGCAACGTAACCTGAAAGATAGTCTTCGTAGAGTCTGTAGAGTCGTTTCACATTATGGTATGGCAACCACTGTCGCACCAACATGAAAGAATGGAGGGGGTTATCCAAGTATACCTCCTTCTTGCATTGTGGCATGACATGTATTTTTTGCATCACAATGTGACATGGAGGGTAGTCTTCCTAGGGTCTACAGGAATTTTTTTTTGTTGTGGCATGATAATCAATTTTTTGTGCCACAATGTGAGACAATGAAGTTATTCTAGCAGGCATACTTTCTTATTGCATTGTGGCCTATCATTTACTGTCACCAAAGACTTGACATAGAGGGTAATCTCCCTATTTGCTACACATGTATTGCATTGTAGCACAAAAATCATATTGTCACATCACAACACAAAATGGAGTGGAATCCCCATAATGCTACACTTGTTTTGCATTGTGGTGCGACAGAAATTACCAATGCCTTTTTCATCATCAAAAATGACTAAAAAATGCAAAATTGAGGTATAGAGAAAGGAACAAAATAGTATATATAATGCACATATTCAAAGAAAAATCTACGGAGAGTTCTCTAATATGCTTTTAAGAGTTCTCTAATATGCTTTTAAGACTTCGCTTTTAAGATATTGATGCACAAGCTTGTTTCTACTTTCCTACTATTCCTTTGTCTTTGGTACTGGGTCCTTATCTTCTACCTTTGCAATGTTGGCCCATGTAGCCTTCGCCTTCTAGGATGATTTGATCTTTTTCTTCAGCTCCTTATGCATTTATTTTTCCTCAAAGAGTGTCTTTGAACCTCCTTCAAGTCTGCTATCATCTTCTTAGAAAGCTTCCATTTTTCCTTCTTCTTGTCTTCCATTCTTGCCTTGCGTGTAAATCTAAGCAAGGTTGGGATTGTGCACTCAGGGTTATTTATATGTGTAATGAAGGTTGATTCATTTCTAAGCTGCTATTTTGGCTACATAACTCACTCTAGCTAGACACATGCCATATGGTATCATTGAGCATGCCTTGAGTTGTGTGTTGCACTAAATATACTGATATTAATGCAATAATTAGGGTGATTGACATGACATAATGGAATTTAAGAGACGTCCAATAAATATGGGATTCTTCTTTCACCTCTTGGTACTCTCCTATCATAACCAAAGCCTACCCATTATGTGCCCTCTCATTTGTAGATTTCCTTGATTCTTGTCACAAATGGATCCCTTCTAGGTCGAGATAGAGGAGTTGCCTTTAGTGGCAAGAGTAGTACATCAAGCCAATATTTAACCATGTCTTCTTATTGGAAGAGTGGGTGGATTTTGCATGAAATTTCCTTGCAAATTTTCTTTACACCTAGTAGCAATAGACGGCGAGCATCACGTTGGAGAGGGGAAATGAGGAACACACCCGACACACAGTACAATGCCTCCCTATAGCTCACGGTAACCACATCACCCCTAACCTCTCACATAACACCTTCAAATCGGTTAATTTTCACTAACAGAACAACCTTTGCACACAAAACAATAATCTCCTGCCCTGCAAAATCACTACTTAGCTCGTATACATACCAATAGCTCAGCTCACCCTTCCTGACTCGCACAACACCCCAATTTTGTCCTCTTTGCAACACACTATACACTGCGGGCACACACCTCCGCAAGCACCGACATGCACACAAAGAGTGAGAGAAAAGGAAGGGCATGGGGAGAAGCGACACAATGAAGTGGGGCAATGGCTTAGTATTATTTAGCAGATGGATAGTACAACCTCTCCAGAGCTTCAATGGCAAGCTTTCATCCGGAGAATCTCCTAGATCAGAGTCTACAAACCTTCACGGTGCAAAAACAATCCTTCAATTCGAAAAAAAGCCCGTTAATTTTCATGTGCATCTCCTTTTATAGGAGTGACTAAGCCCAAAAAAAAAGGGAGCTTCCCGGCTCGTGTCCCTCAACTCGAGCTCATTATGGTATTTTTTACATCACTTACACTTGCTCTATTCCTTTTAGAAACCTTTGCATGGGCTTGCCACCCCTACAAGCTTCTATTTCCACTCTCCCTCTCTCTCACGTGACACCTTGGTCACCTTGTCCGGCTTGGGTTTGGATTGCCCTTGGAACCACGCTTTGAACTTCCCTTGCTTGGTCCTCTTTATCCGGCCAATTCGAGGCTCCCTTGGACCATTCTGTCCGACTTGGGCCCGGCCACCTTCTCTCTCTCGGTTCATGCGATTCACCCCTTACCCCCAGGCCCCTAGCACTAGCGAGGGGGGAGGGGTGCTCGCTTGTCTTCAAAACACTTGGTGGAGATGCAGCCCGTGTGAACCCGGCCCTGGCGGGCGCAACTACCTGTCATTACCTGGCTCGCTGCCAATAGCACCCACCGGCCATGGCACGTTCCGCTCGTATGTGTCGAAACACCGCCATGCACGCTCAACACGCTAGCGGCGCCGACCCCATGGCTCACGAGAGGGAGAGCTCCCACTCCACACACATCAAGTAATGGACTCACACCCCACGAGATATACACTAGCCGCTAGTCATTGAGCCCTGCATGTGGGATTTGTCTTGCTACCATGTGGCAGTCCGTGGTGAATCTACCATTCCAAAGGTTCCAAAACTCCCCTAATAGCTTCATAAAAACCATTTTTTCTGCCCAACTTGCACTACTTTCCAAGGATTGCCCATAAAACCGATTGTTGGGCCGTAAAAACTACCTAAAATCCTTCAACCTAGACCCCAATCAGTGTAAACCCCACTGCCCTCGGACTTTGTCGGGACCTTCAGCCAAGCTGATCAAAAATTGGAAAAACCATATGCACCCTTCCCTCGGACTACTATCTCAAAATTTGACAATCCATAACTGGGCGCTCCAAGCTCTGGTTGACATGTTGTTTCTTCCTGTTAGCTGCATACATTGTCCACTATCCCTGTAAATTCTGACGAGCTTCAAAGAACCTGCATTGGCACATTTCTCGATGCGGACAGACTGGCATCAACCTAGCCCCCGCCAAAACTTACTCTGCTAATATCTCTCTCACCTTGGCTCCAATCGCCGATCTGAAAAAATTATGTGTTTTAAAGGGTGCACAACTAGTAGAGCGTGCTTTGCCAATGAATGTCCTTACTACCCTCCCCATCAATTATCATCATTATGTAATGATTAATGACATCATTGAGTTGTTTGACTTGAGAGAGGACTATTGCCTTGCTATAGCTACCCAAAATCTACAAGAGGATGATAGTATAATCGACCCTACTCATGACAAGTATTCTATCATGGATGCTCATGTAACATCAAGTGATTTTTTGAACTAGTAGAGGTACTAGCAATGGTATACAAGGATGTAGCCGCATGTGCCATCATGATGCTCTCAATAGAGACAGAATTCAAGGAGGTGCAGGAAAGGCTTGGAATCACTATGTTGGGGAGAATTACTTCGTCAACATTATTAGCATCCTCATCATCCTCTACAAAAGAGAGATGTGTTGACCTATGGGGTGTTGTATTAGCTGAAGAAGAGGGAAATCAAAAGGTATAGTTCTATGTAGACAATTCTTTTCTTTCCTGTTGGTATTGCATGTATGAAGAATTTCATGTGTATGTACCAACACTTAGTTTTAATTTATAATAGCTTGTTGTCTATGATGATAAGTTCATTCCTCGTCCACATGGATGAGACAAGGGAGACCTGTGAAATAATTCCTCCCTTGGACAGTATTTGGAAAGTTTAAGCTATCCAAATTTCCTCTACTTCCATTCCAACTTCTCTAAAGATAAGGTTGAATTTCCTCTTTTGCATTGAAGACACTTTCAAGATATCTAGGAGGCATGGCTGTTAGATGGAACCAGGCAATGGTATCAATGTTTGGTTCTGGCCTTGGCATAATCATTGTTAATGTTGACAATAAGAAAGGGTCTTGCATTGCAAGAGCTCTTCTTTTTGGGTTGTTCATCTTGCAAAAGTTGTGATATGCATCAAAGCTACATTACTCACTTCAATGGAATTGTGAGTGGGTGATGCGTGTGTGCATGGTGTAGGAAGGGGAAGAGGAGAGGCACTTGGTGTGGGTGGAGAATAGAGAAGCTTACTCTATCTCCTTATTCTATTATGTATATGAAGAATAAGGGTTAGTGCAATCAATGGGTGGCCAGCAGGCACCAAACGTTCGGCCTGGTGCTATTTGCCTTTAACCCCAACAATCTCTCACTTAAAGATGAGTGTTTTAATAAGTGGGTATTACTAGCTAAAATACTTGTATGTACAAGAAAATAGGTGAGAAACTCTCTCAACTTACGCCCACTAGCTTGCTCATTCAATTTGCATGCAGTCGTATCGACTCTAGTTATAGACAAGAGTACAAATCCATGCTAGAGCCTAAATGAAAATCTTGTAGAAATCTTTTTATAGTTTTCATGCCTCCACAAGCATCATGTTAGCATCAATTATCATAGCCCTAACAATCCCTTTTCTAAATGGTCCCCCTGTAGGTGATAAGTCATACCTTGACACTAACAGGTTCAACATGAGACTCCCGAATGCTGACAAAATCTACACAAACTTGGCTCTAATACTACCTATGAAGCATGCATGGGGAGTGTATACATGCAGGAAGGGGAAGAACAAGAAGCATACATAGTATATGGGTGGAGCTTTGTGAGGATAAGGCAATGTCTCACACCTCTTTATTTCTTCCATAAAAGCAAAGAATAAGAGATAGAGTTAGTACGGTCAGTTAGAGGGTGCCCAACCAGCTGGCCTGAATCCTAACAATCTCCAACTTGAAGGCCAACATGGACCAAGTGTCTATAGGTTTAAGTATGTAAATTTGTACAATTATGAAGCAATCTTGTGGCTTCACCCTACACCCATCATCTCCCTACAATGTGCAAACCGCTTTGAGGGTAGGCTCTTCATGAGAGCATTTGCAAGGTGGTCATTTGTATATGAACCTTGATTGGCTCAATGTACTTGCTAGCCAATATGTCTTGTATCCCATGATAAAAAAATTGTATGTGTTTTGATTTGGAGTATGACACTGAGTTCTTTTCTAATGCAATTGCACTCTGATTATCACAATGCAATAATGGAGTCTAAGTAATGCCAAGATCTCCCACTAGGCAAGCTAACCACATAGCTTTCTTGCTAGTATCAGATACTACCACATACTTTGCCTCTTCAATTGAAGATAACGTACAATCTGTTAGGAAATAGGGTGTAGCTAAGTGGATATTAGATTAGTTTACTTACTCGAGAGAGATAATTTTCACACACGAGAGATTAGAGAGAGAGAGAGAGAGCACATGGTTCACCCAATGTGGGCTACGTCTACGGGAAAGAAACCACTCAATGGCTTTAGTACTTCAAACTAGAAGTAGGTTACAAAGGGATTATACCCTTAATGGAGCTCCCGCCTTGCTTCACTCTCACCACCTCACATACACCTTGTTTCATCAACTTCAAAATGCACCACAATGCATTTTGTGTGTAGAAGAGGCCTCCTTTTATAGGCCAAAAGGGCTACCCTCTCTCATGAGAGGTAGCTGTGTGTAGCTTTGTGTAGACAAGTCCAAGTTGGACTCTCCAATGCGCCCATGTGTGGTCGTCCTTGAGAAGACAAGTCCACCTTGAAATCAGAAACCAACCATTGACTTCTGACCACCGACCACTGACCACCAGCCATTGGCTACCGGCCTTCGGCCAACCGATCGGTCATTTTTCAACTACTTTTTGGCCGCCTTCTAGCCATAATATTCCAGAAAAAAGGATTATTCCAACGGGCATGAAATTTTGGTTTTTTAACAAGGGATTTTTCTTCACGCATGATGGCTTCTCCTCATAACGGGGGCCTTACAAATGTGCGTTTTTTAAACTAGAAATTACAAGGGATAAATCAGGCTCCATACTTAATACAATCTTGCTGACATGACCTCCATGACATGCCTGCTCCAACAAATAGGAAAACATAGCCAAATGTGGATCTTCTATTGTCAATGTTATCTGCATCCATGTAACCTAGAATGGATGCATCACTATTCCCAAAGCAGAACCACTTGTCTGTTGTACCTTTCAAATATCTCAAGATGTGCTTCACCATTTCCTAGTGCTTTCTACCAAGATTTGCCATAAATTTTCTAACCACTCCACTACAAAAGCAATGTCCGATCTCGTGGTTGCCATGGAATACATATGACTGCCAACAATTGAAGAATATGGCACCTTTGCCATTTTTGCTTTCTCTACATCAGACTTGGGAACATCATTCTTGCTCAATTTTTCATATGCCTACATTGAGGTACTCTCAATGAATCTTTTCCCCCCTTCATATTAAAACATTGCAAGACCTTGTGGATATACGTTTCCTAAGATAACTCTAGTATTCCATGTATTATATTCCTCTTGATATGCATACCAAGAAAGTGACTTGCATCGCCCAAATCCTTCATAGAAAACTCCATGCTAAGTGACTTATTCAAGATGGATATCTTATCTTTAGACTTATTCAAGATGGAAATCTCATCTTTAGATTTAAATGAGCATATCATCAACATAAAGTATCATCATGATAAGTGAACTATTGTTCTACTTTCATCTCTTCCTTTGATTGTTTCTTTGGCTACTTCTAGTAGCCATATATGCATAAACATGCCCACTAGTGTCAACATATCGATGTTGAATTTGTTTCATGAGAAAATGACTGGTAACATCAATGAAAACAAGCTTTCCAACTCATACGTCTACACAGTGAGAGCAGTTTTACTCCCTGCAGGGAGCTAGTTATGTGATTTTGCTTTCATAATTATTTGCGCCTATTTGAGTGCGTGTCCTACAATTTTGTAGTGATAGTTTTATGTTTTGGATGTACACTATGTTGCGGATACTTCCATTGTACTATTAGAGTCAAAAGCATTCAGACCAAGGGGGGGGAGAGAGAGAGAGAGAGAGAGAGAGAGAGAGAGAGAGAGAGAGAGAGAGAGACTACTAAACCAGCCAACCTTGGCAATGAATTGATAGATCGATATTTACAATGGGGGTAGTGGGTTGTATATATAGTCCCCCTAGGCAAACTTCCCTACCCAAGATTTGACAAATAAGTAAAATAAATACCTAAAGTCAAAATAAATATTGGGATCACATTGGGCTCTTTCTTGAGATGCTACAAACTTTAACACCCTCTCTACACATCATAGTGGACATAAATGGTGAGATCAAATTGATGAAGAAGCTACCATGGACAACCCAACACTATCTGGCACCTCAAATTGGTATTATCAATGTGTCACCTGAGAATAATGAAATCTTGACCACCAATTTCCTTTTAGAAAGCTGAACTATAGACTACACTATGTCCAAGAATCCCCATTTCTGAATTGTGAACACATCACGTCCAAACACTCCTAGATAATGAACTTTGAAGCACGTCCTATCCATAATCTGGGCAACAACAATGAATTGGTGCACTTATCTAGATAGTGTTTTTGATACGTCTGATTGTTTCCTTTCAGAATACATGTGCCTTGAACTCCGACCCATGGGTTCAAAAATCGATAACTTGAAATCCAACACATAGATCCAAATCATTTGTAAGGAGCATTGTTTGCCCCTCTATGCCACTCACAAGCCTCTCCTAGTTGAAGCTAGTGGTGGCAACAGTATCCAATTGACTAGAAGATGGGAGTCCTTACCGGCATAGTCACCATCACCCAGAAGACTCTTTGTTGTTCTTCCCTTAGTTATTATCACTTCTTTCCTCATCATGCTTGCCTTTGCCTTTTTCCTTTGTAGAGCTTCTGTCTTTGCTTGGATCTACAATCTCTAGACAAATGACCATGCTTCTCATAATTGTAACAATGGCTATTGGCCTTATTTTTGGAATCCAAAGCAGCAACTGTTTCACCGCCTTTGTCACAAATCTGAATTTTTCCTTGAGTCATTAACACGGCTTCCTCAAATCATCAAATTATAGTTTTTCCTTGGTGCTTTGTAGCTGAAGTGTCCTAGACGTTATTTTGTATGTCTCATGCACTTTTGTGAGTACCAAAGAAGCTAATTGAGTATTGGTTAGTGCATTTTTCATAGACAATAGCTGATTGTGAATAACCTTAGCCTTCATAGAAAAAGACTAAATGAAACTTTTGGTTGGAAACTTGATGACAAATAAATTTCCAAGAAGGGTGACTACTCACATCGTAGAATCCCGATCAAACATTCTGACAAGCTTGTCATATCGTTGGTAGTCTTCAAAGTTTGTATGGCTCAAGAAATAAAGGCGGGTGTACCTATTGTTGGGATCCATTTTAGGATGGGGCTCCAAGACGTCGACAATATCCCATAAGCATTTTTGCATGAGTTAGTTGCATAATCAAATTCCAATGGGCGTAGTTATCATCGCTCAACTTGTTGTTGGCGCTTGAGCAAGGGGGGGGGGGGGGGGGGGGGGGGGCATGTTGCAATTACTAGGTTTGGAAATGAAATTGATCCCTTCTTGCACTCCAAAAAAAATGGCCGCGCAGTCCAAGTTACTCACCAAATTTATAAGAGGAGAGCTCTTCAAGTTTGCACTCCAAGTTGCCTAGATGGTTGGCCAGGAAGGTTCATCTCACTGCCCAAAGGGTGCTCACAAACTCATAGTAGAGAACGTTTTAAAATTCTAGGGGAAGAGGGAAAATTTGGGTCACGGCAAGAGGTGGAAAATAATGTCACCATCAAGGACTATTGCAAACAGCATCTTAAAACACAAATGTTTGAGGGAGAACCATTGCCTTGTTGCCTATCAATGGAGTCCCTATTTATCGTCATTGACATTAGAGAAGGAGCGTTTCAAAATGCAGCCAGAAGTGCAAGCACAATGTGTACTCTCTAGGAAGCAACGATTGGAGATCAGCCACAAAAAGAAGTAGTGTTGCAAAATGCAATGTGCAGAGGGGGAGGGGGAGAGGGAGGGTGGGGATAGCTCTAGCAGGCAGCATTGTAGAACATCGATTGTAGAGTGGGAAGTGGATGGCACCACAGGAAAGGGGTATCAAGAGCCTTGTACTTGGGGACTCTTCCCACATCTAGCAAGCTCTCAAACTCCCTCACCAACGTCTCACTCCCCCGATGATTCAAGAAATCCTAAAGTGTTAAATCACATCATTTTCTTGGAGTGTTGCCACATATTATGAGCAAGTGGAGCAGCAGGAGGTCAACAAAAAGGACTTTAAAGCTTCCACGGGTATTAAAACTCCACCATCTAAGCAAAGAAAAAGAATCATCCTTATTGTGAAGAGTGACTTCACTGCTAGTGAACAGGTACTTCACATAAAGAAAATTTCTCCCATTTAACTCCAAAAACTTTGCATCCAAGCACAATTTTTGCAATGTATGTCACTACATCCATCATTAAGGAAGATAATGTCATTGTGCTATTGTGTGGAGTCTAGACACTGGCCTTGGAGAGTCTCCAAGTGTAAAGACCGCTCCAAGGCACCATGGGCAAGAATTCAAAAATGCACTTCGAGGGGAGGGAATTTGGCAATAGAATTTGCATCCCCGCTTTTTGCATCAGTATTTTCACATTGCACTTATTTTTCAATAAAGCTCAAGACACAGCTATGGCAAAATTGACATCATTGGCACCAACAAGGTGCGGCTGGAAGACAAAGACCATGAAGCAGTTGAAGACAAAACATTGAAGAAGACGAAGGTGCTCTTGGATTAGAAAGAAGCAAAAAAAATTTCAATATTTTTGCTCTTGGATTAGAGCTTTGTTTCTCCTGGATTGGAGTGTGGCTCCTGGATTGGAGTATTATGATGTTTGTCTCCTGGATTGGAGATGTATGCTAATTGTGCTCCTGGATTAGAGTGTTGTCTTTCTTCATCAAGTTGTAGCCCAAAGTTCAAAGGGAGGATTACTGGATTGGGAATGTATGCTAATTGTGCTGCTGGATTGGAGAGTTGTCTTTCTTCATCATCAAGTTGTAGCCCAAAGTTCAAGGGGAGGATTCCTCTTGTATTGACATCCTTAGTGGATACCATGTTTCATCCTTAGTGGATGCCATGTGTTATCCTTAGTGGGTAGAGAACCTTCATTATGTTATCCTAGTCCAAACCTTAAGGGTGGGATTGTAAGGTGTGAGCTTTTTCCTAGAGTGTGAGTTAAGGAGAGAAGAGTGGATTTATCCCACATGCAGTAGTGCAAGGCTGTAGAGCTACTTAAAGCTCATTTCATGAATGAATAAACCAACTCTATTTTGCATTACATCTCTCTCATTTATGGTGAGCTTGTGATGGCTTAGCAACAACTCAAGATCGTGTTTATGAATCCAAGTTAATTGATCTTGGAACTTAATTTGCTTGAGTGATAATCTAGCCAACACACACTCACTTGTATGCACGATGTTTCTCTTTCATCCACCCTAGCTAGCACGATCCATTCCCATCACTTTTTTGAGCTCAATGCATGCATACAATTAAGAACAAGCACATTTACAGATAAGTCCTCTCCTCCTTTTGGTTTTCTTTTATTTTTGCAAATATCAATCATTTGAGTTTTCTTTGATGAGTTAACTCTCTCTATAAACCCAAATGCCATATGTAATATACCATCTATTCTCTTTTTTTTCTTAAGACTTCTATAGTAAACAAACATGGGTCACCACCCTAGAGTGAGCATATCGATTGCGATCCATCACCCTACCACCATCGATCATGATCCGCACCCTTGTTGTCGATCGCAATCAAACAGATATACAATTTTTGTTAAAAACCTTCGGTTTATGGCTTTGGATAAAAATATTTGTCTTACAAGAAAGGTGTTAACTTTTTTTCTTTTTTCTTTTTAAAAAAGAAACTTAAGAAAGCAAACTGCCCATGGATCGCGATCCATCCCAAAGGTAACTGATTATATCCTTTGTTTTGTGCTTTATTCCTTAGTGGTTTAGTCCCTTGGGGTGATTAGGCTTAGGATCGGTTCACACTGGCACCATTGGATAATGGCCATGGAAAATTCTCACAAGCCTACGTATGTAGAGGCTATGGTGGGAACTCAAGGGGGGTGAAGGACCCCTCTTCCGAAACGTCAAGTAAAAGATCGAAAGTTGACAAAGCCCAGCAAAGCATAAGGTCTCATTGAGCCCCGGGACACTACCAAAGGAGAAAAGGCCTACCAAGATTTGAAAAAGAAACTCCTACAAAGAGTGGAAGTGGAGGATGCTCTCACCGTGGCTAAGACTATGTTGGTCTTCATATTCATGGGCAGAGTGCCTGCTAGAGCTGAACTTGTCAATTGGCTCCATAGTCCTAGTGTTTTGAATTAGAGTGATTGTGTGACCAATGCCCAATACTTGGTAAAGAGATACTTCTATGTGAAATTCAATGACAAGGCGGCAGTGGCCAAGGTATTGGCCAAAAGCCTGCTATTTGTTAACCGGTCGTCAGTTTGTGTGATCCATTGGGATCCCTCATTTGAGTCATCCGATGCATTCTAAGATATGTGTCCAGTGTGGGTGGAATTTGTTAACCTCCCTATGTGGTTGAGAAATAACTTAAAAGACCTTACAGTAGCCTTAGGTGCCCCTTTATTCATACCATCAAATAGAGTAGTAGGCACCACTGCCAACAAGGTGTGTATCTGGTGGGATGTCAAAAAGCCCCAAACCAAGAATCTGATCGTGAATGTGGGGGCTGGTCTTAAAGTCGTTCCTCTGAATTTTGGCACTTTCTTTGGTGCGTGCTTCAAGTGTAACAAGTTTGGGCACTTTGCTAGATCATGTTTGGCTATTTTAGTGACGCCCGAGGCCCAATGGTTGGTGAAAATTGCATGCCCATCAAAAACTAGTTGGTTACTAAAGAGGAGACTCCACAGAAGGCTGTCAAGAAAGCACACGAAGACGGGCAGGTTAATTTTGACAAGGTAACTTTAGGGAACATGGAGAAACCCTCAAAAGTCCATATCAGCAATAGTAAGGCCACCCCTGGATATCGTTTCATGTACCCTGGATTCTTTTGTCGCCCACACTCAGTAAGAAAGAATAAGGATGGCACCAAGTATCTAACATATCTTACAAGCGCTTCAAATCCCACGCACGAGTCATGGAGCGGCTGAAGGAAGTCCCACCAGACATCTCCAAAACCTCCTTCCTCTATGACAATATCTTTGAGGTGCTTCAGGATGCTAACCCGGAAAACCTCAAGGTTGCCAAGGGGAAGGTAATTGATCTTATGGTGGAGGAAAATAGGAAAGAGAGCACGGGGGAAGAGTCCCTAGGGGTGGAGATGTGTGTACCCCTATCTCGATCATGGAAGAGCTTGTAATTCATTCATGGAATGTGAAGGGGATCAAAACCCAAAAAAAGAGCTCTCTCTTCTGGGAAGAAGTCAAAAAAGGCAAGGATATAAACTACAAGGCTATACAAGAGCATCACTTGGATGCTTCTAGTAAGAGAAGGCAAGTCATGGGGAAAATTTTGGTCTTCTACAGAGAAGGTGCTAATGGATTTAGTGGCATCCTATTGGTGGTGGACAGAGATCTAGAGCCAAAAGTGGTGTTCAATCATCCCTCAGGGAGAGCTCTAGGAATTAAGGTAAAATGGGGGGATCCACATATCACTATCATCACTATATATGGACCTTGTTTGGTGAAGGAAAGAGCCATGCTTTGGGAGTAGCTGAAGGAATCCATGTTGAAGGGGAATAGCTCCCGGTGGGAGACTTTAATATGGTAGAGAAGAGAAAGGACATAACCGGGGCATTGAACATGCTAAGTGGATCTGAAAGATCAAAATGGCTAAGCCTATGTGAGAAATGGCCGTTGGTGGATACATGGGAGCTATGCCAATGGAACAACATGCATGGGTTCCCGTACACCAGCCAGCAATATGCAGGTACAACATCTCGACTAGACCAATGCTATTGCTCTCATCAAGCTGATTGGCTGCCCTCATGGCTTGAACTAAAGGTGTTAATGTCACATTGTATATCGGATCACCTACTATTGGGCATTAAATTTAAAAAACCCAAAGGAGAAAATCATTGCCCTACAGGGGCTCACCTCTTTAAAGACCCACTCTTCAAACGCCTAGCACTCAAAGCTTTGAGCAAGCTTCGGAAAGATGTGGATTCGTGTAGCCCTAGGATGTGGGATATTTTTGTCAATAATATGCAAAAAGAAATTAAAATTGTTGGCCCTAGAAGGAAGAAATGTCAGGAGGAGCGTCTTAAACAGCTCGCTAACGAAGTTGAGCTCCTAACCACCAAAAAACACAAAGGATATGCCTCAGAAGCCAAGCACAAAAGATGGCTTGAAGGTAAAGTGGACTTATCATATCACCAACTTGAGGAGGTGAGGAAGGCCAAAATCCTTTCCGAAGAAACCTTTCTCTAGCCAGAGGAGGCCAACCATGCACATTTCTTCAAGGCCCTCAAAGTCAAAAGAAATTGGGGCCTCGTCCACTCACTTACGAATGTGGATGGAAGGGAGATTAAGGATCCAAATGAAATGGCCCATCTTATACTTAACCACTTGAGACAGTTCATAGGCCAGTCCAAGGTCTGCTCCCTTGAAATGAACGATGCTAGAGCTATTATTCTCAGGAGCGTCAAAACAGAAATATCCCTCTCTGAAGCCAACCTCTTGGAGAAGGCCTTCACTGAAGATGAATGTTGTCTTGCGTTGCAAGCCTTGGGTAAAGAAAGGTCCCCTGGTTGGGACGGATTGACTAATGAGTTCTTCAAAGAATTTTGGGATGATCTTAAGTCTCCTATCACACAAATGGGTAATTGAGCCCTAGTTGATGGAGTCATGGACTTAAGCATTAAAAGAGGCCTCATTAAGCCTATCCCCAAACAAGTCTGTTGCTCACAATTGAAGCATTCACGCCCCATAATGATGATGTCATTGCCTATAAAAGTATCACCAAAACTATAGCCCTTAGGCTCTCCCCCCTCCTGGACCGAATCCTTACTCCCCACCAACATGGATTTATCAAGGGAAGGTCAATTTATGATAACATTCTGTTAGCAATGGTCGGAATTGAATATGTCACTGTCACTAAGCAAGAGTGTATCCTATTGTAGCTAGATCTGGATAAAGCCTATGATAGGATCACTTGGTCATTCATTGAAGATGTCATTAATTCATTAGGCTTTGGGCCATGGATGTGCCAGCTAGTCAGCACCCTTGATGTTGGTAGCCAATCGGAGCTCCTCTTCAATGAGAGAATTGTGGGTGCATTTGAGGTCAAGAGATCAATTAAACAAGGCCGCCCACTTCCATCTTTAATGTTTTCCATTGGATCTCATCCTCTCGTGACATTACTTGAGGAGAACGCTGTCGAAGGGGAGATTCAAGGCTTGTCTCTGCTCAACAACGATCAACTTTTGGCAAAGCTTTTTGCATATGACTCCCTGCTTTTTCTCAAAGCGTGCCCTCAGGTTATCCAGAAGGCTCTAGAAATCATGCAAACGTATGCTTTAGCTTCAAGGTCAAAATGTAGTGTTGAAAATCAAAATTGATCTCTCACTGAGAACGACTCGTTTGATCCGTCAATATGGACTGCGGAGATAGTATCTACAGGGAAGATTTTCGTTTGATCCGTCAATATGGACTGAGGAGATAGTATCTAAAGGGAAGATTTTCTAGCACATGAGAGCCCCTTTGGGGGTGGACATAACTCACAAGCAAATATTCTATGGGTTATGGATAAGATTAGGAACAAGATGTGAAGATGGGAGTATGTGCTTCTCCCCTTTCCGAGTAGAGTGAAGGTGATCAACTTTATGCTCCCTTATATAGCCTTTAATGGTCCATCGCTTAAGCTAGCCAAAAGCAACTAGAAAGAGTTTTTGAAACCAGTGAAGAAATTTCTATGGAAGAACAACACTAAAGACTCAACACCTTGGCAATGGGCAAAATGGGAGATAGTTGCGAGACCTATGGAGCAAGGCGATCTTGGGATTCTTAACCCTAGCATCCATGTAGAGGCATTGTGTGCCAATTTTGTGGTGGCACTGGCAAAGCAAGATCAGGCTTGGACTATTATGACTAAGGCTATGATGGACAACTCCAAACTGTGCTCACAAGGTGGCTAGTGGAAAGGGCTCGAGGTACACAACAAGCTACTTGCTCCTCGATGGGCCGTCCTGAAACTTGGGGTTACGCTAGGTGAGCTTGCTCACAAATGAAACATAGCAATTGAATCCTTGGAATGGGGAGATCTATCAAGGTATTTTCACAATTCTATTACTCACTAGTCCCCTTGGCTCTCTAAGGCTATAAGCATCCTTCTGACCCCTTTTTGGAGGGAAGTAGCCAGAAAAATTAATAACAAAGGCATCAAGCATATAGGCCAACTTTGGGATTACAACAGTAATGGATAGAAAGGAACGGACCACTTGGCCCTCTAGTTTAACCTCAATGGGACTAAAAGATTATTGCTCATCAAGGCTCTAGAACGACTTAACATGTGGTCTCTACCGAACTTTGAATCCGAGTTCGAGTGGAAACCATGGCAGTGGCCCAAGAATAGACACTTCCTGAAACCGCAAACTAAGGATGTGTACCTCTCCCTTATATCTTCGGAAGGATTAGTTCTCCCCATTTTGAACAAGTAGTGGGGCAAGCATTGGTAAGAGTCAAGGTGGGAGATAGCCATGTGGGACATCTGGCACCCAAAATGGCCGCATGGAATGAACGTTTTCTTATGGAAGGTGTTATGGGGAGCCCTACCAACAAGGGTTAAGATCTGCATCAAGGGGATTGGTCCGGATAGATGCTCGCAATGTAGAACAACTTGTGAAGACCTCCCCCACCTTTTCAAGGAATTTCCGGGAATATGTGGTCTTGCAGGAAAGATTTGCAAATGGGTCCAAAAGACCTGGAAAATAGGATTTGTCAAAGACGATCTCTCCTTGGGAGCGAAGGTGTCCAAGCGAAGGTGTTCAAGAGCCACACTTTGCTGATCGCAACTCAAATTGTGAGATTTTGCTACTTTAAACATGTTTGGAAGGCAAGGAACTGTTGGATCTTTGAGAACACTATGGAAGCTAAGTTTATAGAGATAATCCAAGAAAACAAAGGGACTATCATTGCCTTCAAGAAACATAGACTCTAATGAGTGGAACATGAACCTAGGTGCCATAACGATTGACATGAATGGGTATCGGTGAGGACCCGTGCTTTATCTTGGGGTGGATCTCCTTTTAGCTGATGTATCTACGATCATTTGAAGATGTCATGGCTCGTGATGACCTTGGCAAGAATTTGTAATTCTACGATCTTGCTAATATAATCTATTCCCCATGGCTCGTGATGACCTTGGCAAGAATTTGTAATTCTACGATCTTGCTAATATAATCTATTCCCCATTGTGAGTTTTGGGGGGGGAAAAGATCTCTATATTATACACCATCTTTTACAATATCTTCTCATACAAAAATTGCTCAGTTTACTATACACATTCCATAAATGATTGGTTATATATTCCCTTGTAAGTTACTATCTTTGCAGATAAATCTATATGTCTACACATCAAGCAATTTTTCAACAAGTGAGAATACCATCGAACACGTTTAGAAGAGAGAGCTCTTTTACTTATCTACATTGTGTTATAAGCTATAAAATCAATTATCTCTAGCGTCATGGCTTGTACTTACATTGAAGAAAACTTCTACTGAGATGATTTGTCATAAAACTATACAACCACTCACATAAGCTCAGATGATTTCGGATGATTGTCAGCATTTTTACATACTTCAGTACTCCAACCTACTTCAATTTAGTATCGAACACGTCATAAATATTTTATCTTTTATGCCTTGTCTAGTCCATTGGTCTGCCATGGTCGGCATAGCGTATGCATCATTCACTAAACGAGAGTGTGTTCTGCTGCAACTGGATCGTGCAAATTAGCTAATTTAGGTAGCACAAATGCAGATTCGTCGATTTAGGCAGCACACCAACAAACAATAGCTTCACTAGTTTTAACAATATTGAATGCAGCACAAGTGTAGATTTGCCAATTTAAATAGCACGCCCAACTGGTGTTGATTCGTCGATTTAGACAACACCGAGTACAAAATCATGCTACAATGACTGGCCACCATTGCCCCTAGTATGATTTTGTTACCCGTGTATATAATTTAAAAAAAAATTAGAATTGGAGTTGGAATTGGAATTGGTTTATGATGATTGATTGTCGACATTGCGTGTGCAAATGGACTTGAAGAATTGATCAATGACTGTGACCAATGATATCTTGATACATCAAGATATAACACTACTGCTTATTCTCGCGTTATGGAACACTAGAATATGCAGTATGTGGATGACAACACGCATAAAGAAATGTTGTTTAAGTTTGACTTTTTATTATGTTCCATGATACTTTTGACACATAATTTTAACCATTATTTTTGAAGTATGATTTGCAAATTCTTAACTTAGCAACTAAGGACAATTTCTTTCTTACGGAGAGGTATGTAATAAAAATTGATAATTATTTATTTATTGCAGCTAACATTAGGTAGCAAAAGCATAAGAGAACTACGTACTACGCAAAAGGATACCACGTTTATGGATATTTCATTATTCAAGTGCTCTGTATGAGCTATGACCATTTTATGTCTAGACGGACAGTCTTTATTCATTTTGAGCATTCAAGAAATCTACAAACCATGTTTATGAATATTTCATTATTCAAGTGCTCTTTATGAGCTATGACCATTTTATGTCTAGATGGATAGTCTTTATTCATTTTGAGCGTTCAAGAAATCTATAAAAAATAATGTGTAAGAGGACTCAATGTTCACTCTTGCACGGGGGGAGATTGCACCACTGTCTGTGTTGTTCTTCTCTCCTCTCGTCTCTTCTCTCTTGCCGTACTCGGGTGTAGCACTCTGCTCTTGGAGGTGCACCTGCATGTGCCTTCAGGGGACATTGGTTCCACAAGGGGGCTTAGAATTGTGTCAATATAACATCTCCACTCACAATTGCGAGTATGGCCCAAAATAAAGAAGTTTTGAGCTTTTAAGTTGTGAGCTTTATCTAGAAGAGGAGGTATGCATACTCGCCTCAATTTTGGACTCATTTGTTTGTAGAGAATCAAAGAAGATACTACTAGGAAAAACCAAAGGAAATGAAAAAGAAAAGAAGAGGGAGAGGGCGGGGGGGAGTCGTTAATTAAGGTGGCACGAGGCGACGGTGCATGCCAGATGGCGGCCGCTCCAAGCATAATCCAAGGACGGGTGGCAGATGGCGCAAACAAGAAGGATAGCTAGAGACGTGGGCTACGGACGACGAAGGAACAAGGGTGCGGATTGACTACTGTTAAATCCCATGACTCCACAAGTTCGCCGTTGCTGGATTTTGTGGTGGAAGCGATAAGTCTGGGTGGAATCACTGGAGATTCCTCCTAATGAGAGGATATAGCTTGAAAGCTCCTTTATAAACCTAACCTTGTATCCAAAGAGTAAACTTTTCTTCCATCCTCGCAGATGCACTTATAATATTTTTCTTCTTCTTATCTAAAAAGAGGTATCCACAATCTTGGAAAAAGAAAATCGTTTGAAAACAGCTCAAATGCATAAGTGAGTTTAGGAAATAAGACTTTTCATGTACTCTCACCCATGCCCCGTCCCTCTCTCATTGACCTCACCGCGCCCTCACACGCACGGGTACACTCGCACACGCCTCCTCTCTCTACATCCTCGCAAGTAGCTCGATGACATGTGTGGGGGAGTATGTAGAGAGAGATAAACACACACACACACACACACATAGAGAGAGAGAGAGAGAGCACAAGAGAGAGGTAGTGTGTGTGTGTGTGTGTGTGTGTGTGTGTGTGTGTGTGTGTGTGTAGAGAGGGGGGATCGTGCATGTGTGCGCAAAGGGAGTGTACATTAATACGGTTGTAGTTTTTTACCTTTCCTTCAACATTTTCTTCTCTTTAGAGCTTCCTTGCACTATGTAGGTAGTGAATTTATTTTTTTGAAGCCGGTATGTCGTATCCATTTCGAGAAAAGACGTAATAACCCGAATCTTTCAAAATCTTGTCTTAAGAGGCAAGGTAGCTTGGAAATGGGCGACGAGCTCAGCGATGCGCTGGCTGAATCTTGTTCTGGAGAGGCAAGGCAAGCAGGGCGGGCCACAGCTGCGCGCGACGCCACGAGGGAGAAAGGAGGGAAGGGAGGGACTTGCTTCTTGAGTTTTTTTTTATTTATTCAGCGCAGCTCATAGCACTTACGCTATTCACCCGCATGACTTGAGTATTCCTGTGGTTGTTGGCTACTTGCATTCGAACCCTGCATTCATAGTTCTTTTTCAAAGGGACTTCACACGAGTGGAGATGGAATATGCCTGACTATTGAATAAGTTAATGAAGCCATTAGAATAAGGATATATATATATATATATATATATATATATCCTTGATTATTTTGTCTTTTTTTCAGCAGAACTCAGTGCTCACAATTGTGAGTGGATACATATTAAAAAACAAAACAATAAATTACAATAAAATTTGTGCTCGTATCCAGCCACTGATGCATGAAACCTCAAACAGCATATCCAGCACCACATTCACTAACCATGGGATACATCTGTCACATCGGCTGATTGGGGAGCCACCCAGACTAGTCATTGGCTGAACAGGGAGCCACCCTCGAGAAAAGAGAAAAAGTCATGTCTGGTTGCCACTGGAGAACCACTCCCTGCCACCACTGAGTCAAACCCTAACCACACAAGACAGCTCACAACACAAACACTGAACCGAAGAGACTGGCCGAACAGGGGAGACCATCCCTCAGGACTAAGTGGCACGGGCATGGGATCTACGATCGGGGGATTGTGGGCCGTAGATCTGGAATGCGGGTACCCTAGATTACTTTTGTAAAAAGTAAACTAGGGTACCCGAGTTTTGAAAGTAAACTAGGGTACCCACGTGGGTTTTAAACCCGTTACCTCACCCATGAGAGGCGCACATCCTAACCACTACGCCATGCACGCGTTGTGAAATGTGGGGACCCTAATTTACTTATAACATGTATGCACAAGGGCAGCAGCCAAAAATAATCTAGGGTACCCTAGTTTACTTTTTATAATTAAAAAGTAAACTAGGGTACCCTAAATTATTTTCGGCGCCGCCACTGGGATCTACGGCCGGGGCAGTCCTGAGGGAGGCCATCCCCAATACCAAAAAAATGACGTAATGTCGAAAGACCAGGCCAGGAAGCCACCACGCCATCGAGAAGTAGACGAACAGGCAAGAGCCCCCAAAAGAACCAGTGAGTTGTAGACGATCATGTAAGAAGCCGCACCATAAAACAAAATCTTCAAGGACAGACGAACAGAACCGGCTGCCAACGAGAAGAAGCAACCCACCAACTCTACCAACATCCCACACCCAGAACCCGGAGCACATCCAGAGAGCCCATGTGCCCCCACAACACCCAAGAGAAGTTCCACCAGCCGGATCAGACGTCTAAGCACCACAGCCCTTCTTCAAACTATTACAGGCCCTACATGTCACGCTTGGAGACGAAACAACCGCAGAGGACCTGCCGCACGCCAATAGACCCCGAACCCAGTCAGCTCTGCCAGCTCCCTGACGCCCAACAGCAGCCCCAAAGATGAACTTCGTCCAGAGCTCGTGGCCCACACCACCACCCATGATGCAGAGAAGTTCCCCGCGTAGTCGCGAGAGGCCCCCTTAGGTCCAAAAATATAGGGTCAAGAGAGGAGAGCAAGGAGCGAAGGGGCTGTCCACAGCCAGGGCTCCCCCTAAAGGGAGCACCCTTAACAGGGGCCTTTCCCTGGCCCTCCCCCATCTCTGTTTAACCTTTCACGAACCCATATCTTCTATTTGATTATTTTGTCTTAATTATTGGCACTATTAATTGCTAATGATTATAAAAAAAGAGAGGGACCCAGGCATGTTAAGATAAAAAGACATATGGTAACAATTAAAACATGCATAGAAGCCATGTTGAAGGCTTACTTAATTGGATGCATGTATTTGAGGTACCCATCTCATTTGAATATACCAACATTCATGCAACGAGTACGGCCGATCGCCTTCGGCGGCCTCTCTCTCTCTCTCTCTTTCGCTCCCCCTCTTTATCGCGTGCTTCTCTCCCTTTCGACTTATAGCCTTCAGCTCGCAGATAAGGACATGTGTAAAGGGTCATCCTCTTCGGCGGCCTATCTCTCTCTCTCTTTCGCTCCCCCTCTTTATCGCGTGCTTCTCTCCCTTTTGGCTTCTAGCCTTCAACTCGCAGATAATGACACGTGTAAAGGGTCATCCTCTCCACCATACTATGTTAGTAAATGAATTAGCTATTTTTGGAACAACAGACTTTCACATTATAATTTTTTGAGGGCTCTACAGTTCCAACGGTCGCTAAAAGGTCAATCACCGCAAAAACAAACAACGAGGGTACATCTTTTTTTTTTCATAAGCGCGTTTTTTCAATTGTTCCCAAGGGGGGTGATTGCGCAGCAAAGACAAGAGTGCCAACACGGTGACAAACGAGCATGTCCTTCATGACTAGGATTGCAAGCTCCCGGGCCAGGAGGCATTAGGGAAAAGCCCTTGATGTGGGGGATTACAAATTAAAACGCAAAAATCACAACACAACCAGAGGTTCATTAGACTTGAGGCAGATAGTCCCAACTCTCTATGCAGAGTATCCTTCTCACCTTCCCCCTGACATCTTGTATATAGTGCCTTACCTACTCCCATGGACCATTGCTAGGCATACCGCAACACTAAATCCCACAAGTGTTTAAAACCTCCCAAGTGATGGAAGGGAGAAAATCTAGGGGTTCTTGCGCGGTGATAAAACGGTGCAAAAGATGCGACATTAGTGCCGAACCACACAAGCGCATTGAATTTCTTGTCCGAATTGGCAATATCGCTTAACTCACAAGCTCTTGACATAGGATGCCCCATCTCTTAGGATGACTAACCCATGTCCAATTGTTGATGTTCACATGCGACCTTTCTCCACTTCGGTCTTCAAAGTTCTCATTTGAATATTTGCTACTACCACCAAGATCTACGTTGAGGGCCGCTTGGTACAAAATAAGGTCTCAGTATCTCTCGAAAATCCTGAACATCCTGATCCAAGATAAAAGGAAAAAGTACATTTATCCTATTGCAGCAAAAGCAACACTGACCCTCCTCCAGAGATTGTCGATAAGAACATTATATTGAGTGAACACTTTCTCCATATACAGACAATACTTTGAAATGTTTGGATTTTGCTTCATCTGCATCCCTTCTGGAGCTGATCGCATGCCATAGCGACATTTTGCCGCAACAAGAGGCCCCTTTTAGGAGTTGCCTCTGGCAGAGGGGGAAATGATTGAAGGCTGCCACATCCTTAACGATTTGTAAATCAAGCAAGTTCCTCTGCCTTCGTCTGGGTCCACCAGGCTTTATGTAGGATGAGCTCAAGAAGACACCTCTCGGGCTGAAGGATAGGGGCCCGAAGAGAAGAAAATTTCCAATTCCATTGGTTGCTACCATAAAGAGAGCTCCATTTTATGTTGAAAGTTACATGCAGGAAGGGGAACAAGGTGACCACTAGATCGAAGGGGCACGAGTGCAACCTATTTTCCGGCAATTACCTTGAGGAAACATGTCCCTAGTCCTTTTTATTAAGCCCAATCTTTAGAGCTCAGAGCAAACATAGACATCACAACTTGAGCTGTACAATCCACTTCGATAAGAGTACCACAGATCAACACAGCCTCGTGTGAAGTTTTAGGGCCCTTTCGTACTGTGAGGGAGGGATGAGTAGTGCAAAGCACCACAGCTGGCCAAGCATCCTTCTGTTCAATATGTAGCATGATACAGCCT
Organism: Adiantum capillus-veneris; assembly: GCF_014529385.1. Classification (NCBI taxonomy): domain Eukaryota; kingdom Viridiplantae; phylum Streptophyta; class Polypodiopsida; order Polypodiales; family Pteridaceae; genus Adiantum; species Adiantum capillus-veneris. The sequence continues at coordinate 39,626,135 of NC_140941.1, forward strand.
CCATATTCGCTCCAATATTAATAAGGCCCAAACCTCTGATAGCTTAAGGGAGAATGCAGGTCTCCCGTTTTAACATTATGCCCTCTCCAAAGGAAGTTCCTGCGGACAGCAGCTAGCATAGAGCTAGGCACAAAAAAGCGGTTGATAACCAAAATACTGGTACTGAACTTGGCTTCCAGAAAGTTCAAAGATTGTGGAGGAAAAACAGGCAAATGCACTAACCCATGCCACCTCAAAACAGTCAAAACTTCACTGAACTAGCTCTCAAAAACAGAAGCTAAGGAAGAATGGTCCTTTTTTTGGCTCGCTGCTGCTGCACGCTCCCCCCCCCCTCCTGTTGCACCATCGCTCCCCCTCAACCCCCCCCCCCTCTCTCTCGCCCTCGCACTGCCTCCAGCCCCGGCGCTGCCCCCTCGCCCTCACGCTGCCTTCCTTGCCCTCTGCTGCCCGCCGCCCTCGCCCCTAGCTGCCCCCAAGCCCGTCCGCTGCCCCCCAATCCCTGGCCATTTCTTTCCCCCCCCCCCCCCCCCCCCGTCCTCATCGCTCTCGAAGGTCTTTTGCACCTGGCTCTGCAACACTTTTTCTTCGGACAAGTGCTCAGCGTACTCGGTTGCAGATTTTCTTCACCGTCCGCTTCTTCGACTCAGCAGTAGACACAGATGGAGGCTCCGGCTCCGCCACAGAGGGACTCGCCTGAAGCCCCCTCACCCGACCCCGCTGAGCCCACCATTCGACTTGTTCTTTCGCCGACAGAGCAAGTGAGCCTTGCCGCACAGGTAGAGCGCTTGGAGGCGACTTCTGTCATCTGCAAGGTTCTCGGCACCCGTCCTAGCAGAGGAGAGCTGCGAGACCTTCTCCAGGCCCGCCTTCTCGCAGAGGTGGGCAAGATCTTGGATGTCCAGATTCTCGGACGGGGGTACTACCGAAGGTCTTTTGCACCTGGCTCTGCAACACTTTTTCTTCGGACAAGTGCTCGGCGTACTCGGTTGCAGATTTTCTTCACCGTCCACTTCTTCGACTCAGCAGTAGACACAGATGGAGGCTCCGGCTCCGCCACAGAGGGACTCGCCTGAAGCCCCCTCACCCGACCCCGCTGAGCCCACCATTCGACTTGTTCTTTCGCCGACAGAGCAAGCGAGCCTTGCCGCAGAGGTAGAGCGCTTGGAGGTGACTTCTGTCATCTGCAAGGTTCTCGGCACCCGTCCTAGCAGAGGAGAGCTGCGAGACCTTCTCCAGGCCCGCCTTCTCGCAGAGGTGGGCAAGATCTTGGATGTCCAGATTCTTGGACGGGGGTACTACCAGATCGAGTTCGAGACTTCCGAGATGGCCTCCAAGGTCATAGCTATGAGTCCACTGGCCATCCGAGCATCACGCGCCCACTTTCGACAGTGGCGACATGGTTTTGACCGGACTTCGGATGTGCTAGTAGAGGAGGCAGACATCCCCATCTCAATCTGTTTTCCGGGTCTACGGAGGGAGTACCTTCCACTTCTCTCCAAGATTGGCTCCGCCATCGGGACTGTCCTAGAGACACCTCGTACGGCAGCATCAGTAGCTGCCAAGGCATCTGGCATCCCTTCAGTTCGAGTTTTGGTCAGAGATACCCACACGCTCCCGAAGGTCATCCTTCTGCCTCGGGTGAGTGGGGGTTGGTTTAGACAGAGTGTGGAGTACTCGGGTCTCCCGAACCAGTGCTTCATTTGCAGACAGATGGGCCACCTAGCGAAGGCCTATCCACGGAGGAGGCCACGACCTGCACCTCGGCCTCAGCCCCAACCTACCAAGGCTGGGCCGCAGCCACAACCAACGGCCCAGCGCACAGATTCAGAGCCACCCTCCGAGCCTGGGGCTCCAGCGGAGGAGGGGTGGCAGCAGGCCCGTGGCCGTCAACGCCAGGGGCCACAGCGACAGCCTGGCACTCAGAGTGGCCCTCAGGTGCCTACTCAGCAGCAGTGGGTTCCCACGCGGAACCGCTTTCGTCCTCTTGAGCAGGAGGAGCCCCCTACGCCCTCCACCTTCGCTTTACCCTCGCCAGCCGCCCCACCTTCAGTTTTCCCCTCCTCCTCATCATCCCCTCCCCCGCCCTCTGCTCCCCACCTCGCCCCCCTGTCTCTGTCACCCCACCCCGTTTCTCTTCTCCTCCGCCCCCCCCCCCCCCCCCCCCCCCCCCCCCCCCCCCCCCAAGCTCCTTCTCCCCCTCCTCCTGCTTCAGTACCACAGTCGACTCAGGAGACTGGTCCCTCGCTGAGGGCTAGGAGATCTCTTGGCAGCGCCTTTGCCACGAGTCGCCTAGCGAGAGAGGGTCAGCCCTTCTTGCGGCCCCCTCTGCAGATTCAGACATCTTCCCTTGCAGCTATCCCTCGTGGTCTGACGAGCATTGACCTCCGACACCGCTAGGATTTCTTCGATTACGGGTTCACTCGCTTTCTCGGCGATTCCGCAGCAGACCACGAGGCAGCCTGCTTCAGGGTCCACGCTTTGTTCCTCGCCGCTAGGGGGACAGAGGCCTTGGACTCAGCAGTTGGTTTCTCCTTCCCCCTCTGTGGTAGGATCGAGACAGAGTGGTCCCTCGACTCAGTGGTGGGATGGTTGCATACACAGGTTCTCGAGTTCTCTCACCACATGGGAGAACTTGGAGTTACAGATTTGCTACAGACTTTGTGGCCACTGGCCAAGTTTGCGGTGACACCCCCAGACTCTGCAGGATGTAGGCACATTGTGGTGTACTTTTTTGTTGATACGCAGTGTTTGCCTTGCTATGTATACATTCATAAGGACTCCTGGACAGAGGAGGTTGCTTTACGCACGGCTCGCTCTGCTTGGGCTTGGGCCAGGCACTCACTGCACTCTCGCCTATCTAGAGAACGCTCGAATGTGGATTACTCCCCATCCAAGCCTGCCTCGAAGATAGCCCGTCTTGCTGCTACGGCAACATCTGTTCTCTCTCGCTCCCCATGAGGATCGTCTCGTGGAACGTGCAAGGACTAGGTGGGCCCAGTTTCAGCGACAGCGGGCCCGATTGAGTCAGGAGCTTCAGCGTTGCCTTGTGGGAGGAGAGATTGATCTCCTTATGCTTCAGGAGCACCATTTGTCTGAGAGCCGCATTCGGCGATGTGGTCAGATTTTGCGTGGACGTTATGATACCTTTTGGTCAGCTGCTTTTGGGCTTGGAGGCATCCAGGGTGGGGTATGTATGACTATTGCGGACTCATTGCAACAGGCCATTGTGGGCAGAGGGATTATTGTGCCAGGCAGGGCTCAGTGGATTACTATGCAGGTTCAGGGTGGCCTTGTGGGCTTCCTGAACATCAATGAGGCGAGTGCTCGTGCAGAGTTTTGGTCACAGATTGTTGAGTCTTTGCCACAGGCTGACCATTGGTGAGTAGGAGGGGACTTCAACATGTTGGAGGACCCTTCTGACAGGATCGGAGGCGGCCATGCTACTGTGCATGGAGTCGAGTTAGCAGCTTGGGAGAGGTTGTGTATGACTTTGAGGGTCTCGGATACATGGCAACATTTTGGCTTTGTGAGGCCTCCAAAGAGTCTTGCCTTCTCTAGATCGGACCGCAAAGTGGGAGGAGTGAATCTATCGCGGATAGATCACTTCTACACTAGTGACCACTTCAGTGACTTGGGGGGATCAGTGGACATCCTGGCAGGGACATCCTTCTCGGACCATGCACCAGTGATCCTCACAGTGGCAGACAGGCAGAGGAGTGGGAGCACGATGCTTCACATCCCAGAGCGGGTCTTGTTGGACTCAGCACTCAAAGAGAGGGTAGAGGCTCTCTGGACAGAGGGCATGGACAGCCAAGCTCTACCTGCATACAGAGTGGCCTTAGGCCTAGCTCAGCTTAGCCACTTTTTTCTCCAAGAGTCTATGGCTCGACGGGCTGCGGCGAGAGAGGAGCAGCGTCTCAAACGAGGCATTGCTTCACTACAGAGGATGCAGGAGCAGCATCCAGATGGTCCATGGTTGGAGGAGCAGTTACAGCAGGCTCGACAAGAGCTTGCTTGCATGGAGGAGAGGCGCCATGAGTTTGCCTTTCACCGACAGGCTTCTCAGTGGACTCAGGTGGGTGACAAAGTGACAGGTGCTTTCTTTGAGACAGTGGGACCTCGGCACTCGCATGCCAAGGTCAATCAGTTGAGGAGACCCGATGGGTCAATTGTTTGTGAGCCCGAGGATATGCGTGCAGTTGCTACTGACTTTTACCATGAGTTACTGTCGGCTGAGCCCCAGTCAGAGAGACAAGATGCATGCAAGGAGCAGGTTTGGGCACAGATGCCTTGTCTTGTGACTGAGGAGATGCGCCAGAGGCTAGAGATACCTCTTCAGCTTGAGGAGCTACTCACGGCTCTTAGGGCCCTCCCCCGTGGTAGCTGTCCAGGTGAGGATGGGCTGACTCCCAGCTTCTTCTTGGAGTACTGGGACCTGCTTGGCCCAGATCTTTGTAGTGCCTTTCAATACATTCTACACACAGGAGTGATGCCGGATAGCATGAGTGAGGGCCTGATTTACCTCATTCCAAAGGAGGGTGGCTCCTTGGATGAGATTCGACAGTGGCGCCCCATCACCATCCTCAACTCAGCCTACAAAATTCTTGCACTTTTGGAGAGCCTTATACATGGGACTCAGACAGGTTTTGTCAAGGAACGCAGTACCCTTGACAACATCTTCACTTTCTGGGAGGCTTCTGCCCTGGCACGACTCCGTGGGGAGGACCTTGTGATTCTTCTCGATTTTGAGAAGGCATACGACAGAGTTGACTGGGACTTTCTAAAGGGCACGCTACGCAGGATGGGCTTCTCAGATGCTTGGATCAGAGGGGTGTCAGCTTTGTACAGTCAGGTGCTTTTGGCAGGAGGCAGAGGTGAGCGCTTCATGCTCACACGATCGGTCGGACAGGGATGTCCTCTTGCCCCCTTTCTCTTTCTGTTCTATGCGGAGGCGATGAGCAGATTTTTGGTGTCACAGCAGGTTGGTCTGAGGGGCTTAGCACTCCCTATACGGGGAGATGAGCTTCTGGACGCTGAGTTTGCCGACGACTCAGCCTTGTACTTAGAGGGCCAGGAGGCCAATTTACACAGATGTGAGCAGGCTTTGGAGACCTTCTGCTGTGCATCGGGCGCACTGATCAACTGGAGAAAGACAGTGGCTTTCTCGGTTGGCAGTGCTCCTGTGCCAAATTGGATGCCAGGAGAGGGTTTCACGTAGGAGAGGGTTTCACGTGGATTCCTCCAAGGACTGTAGTTCGGTACTTGGGTTGTTAGGTTGGTTTGGACTTGTCCCCCGAGCAACAGATTGCTCCTCTTCTTCTGTCCATCAGGAGAAAGCTGTTACATTGGAGCCCAGCACGACTTTCGCTGGCTGGTAGAGTAGTAGTTGCCAACCAGGTGTTGTTGGTGACTGTGTGGTACATCACTTCTTGCTGGATCTTCTCGAGTTCTTGTATCAGCCAGGTAGAGAGGCTGATCAGGAACTTCCTTTGGTCAAGTCGCGACACTCAGATTGCCCGAGCCAAGGTGGCTTGGTCGGTCATCACACTTCCTTGTTCTCAGGGAGGGCTTGGGATCATTGATCCAGCACAGCAAAGCAGAGCCCTTCTTGGGAAGTTCGTCGTCAGAGGACTTCTTCCAGGCGAGGAGCCCCAGAAGAAGTTCTTGCTGCAGAGGCTTCGTGCCAGGGTGCCTCAGTCAGGAGGCCCTTGGCAACCTTCGACCAGATGGATCTTTACAGAGTTGCGCAAAGTTGGTTTGAGCAGGAGACTGGAGGACCGATTCGCTGCGAGTTTGCTTCGATCTTGGGAGCTCTTACGGCATGGCCTAGAGCAGAGACAGTCGACGTGCACGGAGGAGCGCCTACGGCAGCCCCTCGTCTGGAACCCCATGGTTAGCACTCAGTGGCCACTTGGTTGGGAGTCGGCCTCATGTTTCTTGGGGTCCCATGGCAACAGGTCCAGCGCGCTCTCTAGGTGACTGGCTAGAGTTCACAGGTTTGTCAGAGGAGGTGCAGGCTGTCCAACTACAGGGCATGAGAGGGGTGCAGAGCATGTGTCAGGACATCTCAGAGTCAGTTCCAACTGAGTGGCTCACGCCTCTCAAGCCAGTAGCACCCCGGTGGATGGGAGCCTTCACACGACTGGAGGTTCTCATTTCAGTCAGGGCTTGCTCAGAGACTGTCCCAGCCCTGTTCTTCGAGCTTCAGGGTGGGGGACGATTACAGCGAGTTGCAGTAGAGGCCCCGCAAGTAGCAGAGTGCTGTTTCCAAAGGATCCGAGTTGTGGGCATCTGTGGGAGGACTTGCGTCATAGACCCTGACCCAGCAGCTCTTGAGACAGGACACTGGAGGCTATGGGCTTGGGAGTGCTATCCACTGGCACGAGTACAGTGGGATCTTGGTGAGTGGCTATGGAGGGACCCCTTCTCTTCTGTAGACCGCTCAGGAGTCCCCTTCTTTCAGTACACTGTTCGGCTTGGACGTCATGTACTTGCAGCACAGAGAGAGGCCCGCCCCGCTGCAACACGTCATTGGCAGGAGGAGGGCCTCACAGTCGAGTTCTTGGCAGCTTTTTGGCAGAGGCTGTGGGACTCCAGACAGCCAAGGCGCGTCACTTTGTTCCAGTGGCTGGTTGCACACAGAGCCACAGCAGTAGGGAGCTGGCTTGTGCATAGTGGTCTCTCGGCCACATGTGCAGCCTGTGACCAGTTGGTGGAGAGTCAGCGTCACTGTCTTTGGGACTGTCCCTCGGCCCAGCAGGTGTGGCTACGAGTTCTTCGGCTGATGCCTGCCCTCTCCACAGCTCGACAGTACAATTGGGGGGCAGCAGCTTGGTCCACCCTCACGGGCCCGGCACTTCAGTTTGAGCTATCTTCCACTAGCAGGATGATAGTGATGCAGGGGGGGCGACCTACACTCCAACCTGCTACAGATCTTACTCCACAGGAGTGGTGCAGTGAGAGAGAGGAGTGTTGGGAGCTCATCAACGGCCTAGCTCTCTCGTTCATCTGGCGGGCCCGCTGTTTCCGCATCTTTGAGGCTCGCCCTGTGCCACCAGCAGAGACTGTTCGTGACTTTTGGCTAGAGCTGATCCATACTCTCAGAGGACAGCTTGAGGGACTACAGGGCAGCTCCGACTGCATGCGGGAGCGCCGCGAGGCTTTCCTTCGACTCTGGCGCCCTGGGCCTTTCTACACCATTGTCCAGGGGGTGCTCAGATGGCACTACTGTCCACCTGTGTGGCTCTTCCCTCCTCCCATCTCTTGATTTAGCCTCATTGTATATATGCTGTTTTTTCATTGGGAGAGTCTCCCCATCATGCTTGTTGTAGCCCTCTCCTGCAGAGGTGGATGTAGCCCTATGGGCAGTTTTCATTAACTAATAGAAGGATTTTTTCTTGAAAAAAGAAAAAAAAACAGAAGCTAAGACGATGCCCATCTATACAAAACTGTTGAAACCAGTCCTTAATAACATGAAAAGGTAAAAAGCTTTGAATCATTTTTTTGAGACAAATACCAAGCCATATTTTGCCAAAACAGTATTGCAAACATAAATGGTCAATTGCGAATCAAAATCTCCCTAGCAGAGTGGCCTATGGAGTCTACTGCAGTCGCAATATGAGGAAAGAATTCCAACATGTATTTACAAGAGGAACCATCTATTTTAACAAGTATCTACAATCCTAAGGTGATTCATCGACGAATTTGTTGAATTGAGATTGGTATGAAGTCTTGCTGTCAAACTGGTAGCCTTTTCAGGAGCACCACAGCAACAACTAGCACTGCAAGCATCATGGTGGATTTCATTGCCTTGTCAGCAGGGTCTTCTTTTGCAGATGGATAATTGGCCCCACTCAACAAAGAAAACACGTTCCTTACGAATTTGGATAAGTCATCCTGCACTTGGCACACGAGTTGCATTGACATATTGCCAATTACCCGAAATGCAGAGAAGACACTACCAAAAGGGTCATCCTTATCGTCATCTTTATCAGCTTTTGACGGAAGCTCAGGCATTGGGCTTGTGTCAAGCTTCCCTGTTCCTGCAAGCATACATGACGAAGAAGAATTGGTGAGTGACAACAAACTTCAGTAATTTCACCAAGTGAAACCTCTAGCACAATACGTGCACGCCCGCACGCAAACACACTCACAAACAAAAAAAATGCATGCAAATATGTACAAAATGAATGAACGCGCGTACGCAGGTAGGTGTAGATAAGAGGCAACCTAAGCTTATTTATCTAGGACTGCTAACAGTCATTAGCCTAGTCAAACGATGATACTATCCAAGAAAAGCCAACTTTAAGGTTCTATGATCCATCTCTCGGACTGCATGCTTTTTAGAAACTTTCGCAATTGCACAGGCTGTGTTTCCTTATAAACCAATTGGCAGAAGACAAGCATTAAAGACCAGAAAAGTAGATTAAATGGCAGAAGACGAGCATTAAAGACCAGAATAATAGATTAAATGGCAGAAGTCAAGCATTAAAGACCAGAATAATAGATTAAATGGCAGAAGACACGCATTAAAGGAGCAGAAATAACAATGTTGATAAGTCACTTTTGCAAGAGAACCTTGAGATTTCTCAAAGATGCGTCGTAATTCCTGCACTTTCTCGTTCCTCATCATGGCATGCCACACATCTGGGTCTGAAGCAATGGACATGACTGCCCCCTGTGCATGTGAATAGCAATGATTCATAAGCAATCAATGAAAACAAGGCTAAGTTCATAAAGATATTGAAAACTGTATCACCTTGACATTCGAGTCATTCTGTAGTAAATGAAATGCCTCATGAACAGGGCTCTTCGTAACTTGAACAATTGCTTTATTTGGTAAAAAGAGCTGAGGCTCAACCCATTCACCAGAATGTGGTGAATGGGGTTCTTTTTCAGAATCACTACCTTTGTTGCTTGCTTGTGGAAAGAATGCTTCACGTTCCACAGCTGTGGAGCAAGAGGATGTACTTTTGGTGTGATGATCATTATTGGACCTACAGGCAGCAGAAAAGCTATCAAATTCTGCATCCAGTGTAAATTATATATAAAATTCACCTCAGAACTTTATCTAATCATAACCTACCCTTTAAAAGAACCCCACTTAAAAGTCCTCTGTGTTAAGATTTGAGCTTGCAGAAGCTGTGGAAGCCCTGCAGTTTTGTAGTAGTCCATTCCAAACAAGGGCGTTTGGTTCAAGAGGAATATGTGCAGCACATTTATACAAAATATGAAGGTTTTGCCTCGAGTTTCGTCATAAACAAGTGATCCCTGCTGCCAGCATATTGTATCAGGTTGAGTTCTTTCCACTAGGGCTATCTCCCCTTTTGACCATATCTTGTGCTCCTCTAATCTCCTATGTCTAGACAGCGGGAAAGGTTTCCGTCATAAGTGCAATTACCACATGGTTGTGTATACTCCATGCCGTTGACAATATCCCACGAGCCTTTGCGAACGATAGCCGTCTAATCAATTTCCAATGAGCGTAGTTGTCTCCACTGCGCTTTCTAGTAATGTTTAAGCATGCTGGAGCCATGGTTGCTGAAGTCACGTGATCAACCTCCTCCTCAAATCAAGACGAACCACAAGGGAAGAGCCTCAAAAATCCGAGAAAAAGTGTAATGGTAGGTTTTAAACAACTTGGGAGTCCAAAGAGGCTAGTGATGGCGTCACGTGCACATTGGCTGTGTGCCACATGGACATGCTTCATCGACTTCCAGAGCCAGTTTTCCCCTTCTTCCTAGATAGGATGTGCTTCACCAAGTTCCAGAGCCAGTTTTCCCCTTCTTCCTAGAATCCTAGGAGGATTAGTATCGGCAATTTTGTGAGCCTATTCACAAGACCTGTATGACCAGACAAGTCCATTAGATTAGGTTTTCCAGTTTTGGAACCCTCTTGCATAAATGGTTTGTATACGCGTTTTGACAGATGTTATTACAATGCGGTGGGCATCTAGCATGACGTGCATGTAGTTCTAGGTTAGAGGAATCCAACAAGCCATTCCCCGCATCGATCGGATTCTAGGTGGGCATATGTGCAACAGTTGCACCCAAATCTTGACCCCTAAACCAATTTTTAAACATATCATTTTATTATTTATTTGTTGGAAAAGTTGGTGGGCAGTTGCCCTACCTAAGCCTTAATAATTACTTAAGGCCCGTCCCTCACCTATAAAGGGAGCAAGTGAGCTCTCAGTTGAGACAAGTTGCAGATTGTGAAAACGCCAAGAGGAGAAGCAGAGCAGCCAACGTTTTCAGTTTTCAGCTTTGGTGTTTGTGGAAAGCAGCAAGGCAGCCAGCGTTTTTTGTTTCCACCCTCGCGCAAGGTGAAGGTTGCACTGGCATAGTTAACCTGAAACAAGAACGGGGAACGGGAACGGGAGGGTCCGGAATGGGACGGGAACGGGGAGGAGAGGGGCCCGAAACGAGAACGGGGCCGGAACGGTCAACTAAAGTAAGACTTGAATTACCTCCATTCGGCTTAGTCCCAGATCGACTCCTAAACAACCCCAAAATTGCCCCCAAACCTACCCTCCAACTGCCCCAAATATGTCCCTCAAACAGCCCCAAATTTGCCCCCAAATGTCTACTTTTTTGCCCCCAAATGCCTACTTTTGCCCGTTCCGCCATTCCACCTCACGTTCCACCATGTCCCCCCCCCCCCCCCCCCCCCCCCCCGTTCCGGAACGTCGTTCAGGTTACACCCTGTTCCAAAACGGTGTTCCGTTCCCGACTCCGTTTCGGGAACGGGACTCGTCCGAAACGCCGTTTCAGAATGTGTGAGAAAGAGCTCTTGGCCGTGATTCATGCGCTTTCTAGCTGGAAGCACTACCTCTTAGGTGTTGATTTTGTTGTCCAGACAGACCATCAGACCTTGCGATACTTCTTGACACAGTCAAAGTTATCCGAAAAGCATATGCGATGGGCATACATTCTTTTTATGTTCCACTTCCAGATTATGCATGTGGAAGGCAAGAAGAATGTTGTGGCTGATGCGTTATCAAGGAAGCCACAAATTTCAGCTGTGTCAATTCCTTATCATCATGAGTTAGATGACATGAAGGAACAGTATGCTATTGATGAAGATTTTGCAAGGATCTTTGAGCAGTTGCAAGAGGGGCAACATCATGAGCACTACCTCCTCAGAGATGGTTTTATGATGATGCATGGCAGACTTTGTGTCACTAGGCCATTGCAACATAAGGTCATGGAAGAGAGTCATGTCCCACGGGCCACCGTATGGGGGCATCGTGGCATTGATGCGACAGTTAAAGCGGTAGAGACATTCTTCTATTGACCTACCTTGAGGAGAGATGTGGATGCCTTTGTGCGAGCATGCATAATTTGCCAAAAGGTCAAGTTTGACAAGCAAAAAGCACCACGGTTGTTATAACCACTGCCAATTCCGGATAAGCCATGGGAAAGCATTGCTATGGACTTTATCTTTGATCTTCCAAGAACACCAACAAGAAATGATGGTATATGGACCATATCTGCACATTCAGCAAGCAGGCCCATTTTATCCCTGTCAGGAAGAAGATAAAATTTGATCAAATGGCACGCTTGTTTATGTACAATGTGTTTAAGTACCGTACCATGGTATGCCACAATCGATAGTCAGTGATTGTGATCCTCGCATGACCAGTTTGTTCAGGAGAGGATTGTTTGAGAACATGGGCACTACGCTCAAGTTCTCATCTTCGTTTCATCCACAAACGGATGGGCAGTCAGAAGAGACTAATTCTACTGTCTTAGATCTGCTGAAATGCTATGTGTCAGATAATAAGGGCAAGTGGGAACAAAATTTTCCTATGCTTGAGTATACGTACAATAATACGGTGCATTCGTCAACTGACAAAACACCTTCTGAGATTATTGAAGGCGGCAAAAAAGTTCCTCCCATTTTGCATACAAAGGACAAGATCTTTGAGGCAGATCGATATGTTGAGAACATGGATGAAATGTATAGGAAAATTAAAGTTGCCTTGAAGAAGACTCGGGCAAAGCAGAAAAAGGCTTCCGATCGTCACCGTCGTGAATTGCTGTTATCACCTGGTGATTGGGTTTTGTTAAGGTTCGAAAAGGCAAGGTTAAAGAAAATGAAGGGCAAGGAATGGCTGTTTCCTAAGCTCAGCATGCGTTACTATGGGCCTTTTCAAGTGCCTGACAAGATCAACGATGTGGCTTACAGGCTGAAATTGCCCGATGCATGGAAGATTCATAATGCGTTTCACGTGAGTCTTCTAAGACCCTTCGTGGGTGATGTGCCAAAAGATATGCCAGATGATGATCAGCCAGAAGTTGAAGAACTTGATGAGATCCTGGTACCTGAGCAAGTTTTGGCACATAAGGATAGAAAAGTTAAAGGACACGTTGTAAGACGCTACTTGGTGAAGTTCAAGAACTATCCGCCTATGGATGCAAAGTGGATGGAAGAGCATGAACTGTCAGAGTCACCAAATGTATTGCAGCTTTACCTTGAAGCTTTTGGGTTACAACTACTTATGTCCCAGCCCAACGTGTGCAAAGGAGGGGTAATGATAGAGCTAGCACATCAAATGTACATATGAATTCAGTGTAATAGATGGAGTAGAATAGACCACGACCCACTTGCACACACCACCTCCGGTGATCACTCCCCTGTGCTCCTCTTCAATGACAATGTTTGGATGCCTATGTTGCTTCTCTCTTGAAGCAGACATACCTGGATGCCCAAGCGTTTCAGCACATGCATTTCAAAACGCTTGAAACATATCATGCTGCACTGGCACGCCATGACTAAACACGCCCGTGTAAAATTTTGAGGGTTTTCTTTGGGGGAATGTAAAATTGAGGGTTTTCTTTGGGGGAACCCTTCGTATGGTGAAGTGTCCTTTGTATGGTGAAGCGTTGATGTATCATGCACTGTATTTATAACTCATTACGAGTCTTGACTCTTGATTGTTTTGGATTTCAGAATCTACATGCTCTTGTTGAGTTCCAATAGCTTAACAGTCTAGTATTTTACTAACATCAATTGTTGTAGCGTGTACCTTGTTGTAATTGAATGTTTAAACTCTGAAACAGCTTGGTCGATCGCATTGCTCATGTTTGTTAATTGCCAATCGGTCTTGTCATTAAGTACTTGCTTATTGCAGCTTGTGACAATGGAAATTACGCTCCCTACTGTTTGTTGTCTTTAATATATATATATATATATATATATATATATATATATATATATATATATATATATATATATATATATATATATATTGGCGTTTTGGTCCATGTTCTGGTCTCCTTTTTAGGCTCCTCTTTAGGCTGGGGTAAATCGATTCATGTTGAAACAAAGATGGAATGCGGAACGAAAACAGGAATGGGGAACGGGAATGAGAACATCCAAAAAGGAAGGTAAGGGAAAAGTGAAGGGGTTTTCTTTTTTTTTTGGGGGGCCGGAGTGATGAACAGGGGAACCGAAACGAGAGCAATAGATAGCCTAGAGAAGGTTTAAATGGAGATTCTATTGAAGAGCTAGGCTTAAATGGTCACAAGGACCCCCAAAATTATCAAAAAGGGGTGAACTAATCCTTACAAAACCCTTTAAAACCTCGTTGTTGGCAACTTTCCAATCTTGGAACAACCATTTGACAACCAAAACAACATAGAAATGCATTCCGAAACAAAATCGGAGCGTGTTCTTTGTTTGAAACACATATTGAAACAGCATAAGGCTGGAATGGCATTTTTGAACGGTTGGTGCTCAAACGCATTCGGACCACGGCATGGGCCCGGAATGGACATTCACTGCACGTACACTAAAAACTAAGTATTGTATTTTTCGACCACTTCATCAACGACTCAATTGATAACGACACTTGTGAACCAAAAGCTGACACTAGCACTAAAATCCATAGTAAAAGTTTAAGCACCAATAATCCTTTAAAATGTACTTCTCTTTCTACCTTTATGGAGATTACTCTACACTATTTGTCTTATGAAGAGAATAGGCACTAGCAAGAAAGTCTCATTGCTAAAACCACCTCACATTGCACTACCAAGGAAAGAGGGACTAGGGCACTTTAGTGAGATTGGAGTCACCATGTGAAGGAAGATCTTAGCAAACCCATGGGCCATTGTGAGAGGACCACTCACAGCACCACAAGTAGGTGTAAGGCACTAAAACCCTGCACCACCACGAGCACATATCCTCTGAAAAAGTTTGAGCCCTAGGACACTTAATTGATGACTTCACCAGAGCACATGACGCATGGCAACCATTTAAACAGATGTTTAGAGCCAAAAGCGAAAGACCGCAAGGAAAGAGGGACTAGCGCACTTTAGTGAGATTGGAGTCACCATGTGAAGGAAGATCTTAGCAAACCCATGGGCCACTGTGAGAGGACCACTCACAGCACCACAAGTAGGTGTAAGGCACTAAAACCCTGCACCACCACGAGCACATATCCTCTGAAAAAGTTGAGCCCTAGGACACTTAATTGATGACTTCACCAGAGCACGTGACGCATGGCAACCAATTAAACAGATGTTTAGAGCCAAAAGCGAAAGACCACAATGTAAACTCAAACTCTCTCTCTCTCTCTCTCTCTCTCTCTCTCTCTCTCTCTCTCTCTCTCTCTCTCTCTCTCTCTCTCTCTCTCTCTCTCTCTCTATCTATCTATCTATCTATCTATCTATCTATCTATCTATCTATCTATCTATCTACGTGCACAATTCTAACAGAGTTTTGGTAAGAGTAAACCCGCCTTCAAAAAGAGAGAGATTTGCTTTCTTTTTGTTTTCATGTTTTTGGTCTTTGCTGATTCCACCTACCACTTCAATTACAGGTAGCCGTCTAACCACAAAGCAGCATGCCCACCACAAAGGAAGAGGTAGCAAGCTCCTACTCTTAGTGAAGAGGGCGGGTGACAGCATACATCAAGGATGCGTTAGGCATCTCGACACCTACAGGGGGCTGCAGAAGATTGCACATCAAGGGGCTATGAGAATTTTTGTGCCAATAGCTTTTTTCAGGCCCTTTTCAAGCTACTGCAAAGGTTTGGTTTTCTTAATCTTGTCTGTTGTGTGTTACGACATTGTTTTCTTGGACTAAAACCCATGTGCAGCACGCCCACAGGAAACTGATGTTCAGGTGTTGATTTCAACTTCACTTCTGCTTACACCCTTGGAGATGGTGAGTTGGCATGAAAACACGTTTACTAACATGTACCAGAATCATATGGTCCATATGATGGGTTGGCCACCCTTATCCGGCTCGGATGCTCCACCTCACGGAGTCGGGTGTGTGAGTTGTAATTTCAAGTTCCTACTCTCTCAAAAAAAAAAAAAAAAAAAACATGGCATGAAAACACGTTTACTAACATGTACCAGAATCATATGGTCCATATGATGGGTTGGCCACCCTTATCCGGCTCGGATGCTCCACCTCACGGAGTCGGGTGTGTGAGTTGTAATTTCAAGTTCCTACTCTCTCAAAAAAAAAAAAAAAAAAACATGTACCAGAATCATACGGTTTGGACAATGCCATCAACGATAGTTAAATAAAGAGCACTGCAAGGTTGGCAAGTTGGTAACCTGGAAGCTAGCAACATTGTGCCCTGTATTCATAATAATGATTGCATTCTCTTTGCTTAATATGAACAAAAATCAAAAGTGAAATAAATCACAAATCAAATCATGATTCAGATGACTTACTCGATGAATGCCGCCTGGAGATCAGTAGTTGCCGCATACACTTCATCAAAAGTCGGAGGGAGGCCAAAAACATGCCAGTCGCGGTTATCAGAAGGCAGAGTATCATCACACACTGAAGAATGTGAAGACGCCGAGGGAGTAGATGAAAACAGTAATCTAGTATCTTGAGCAAACAATGACCTATTTACATTGTCGGATACTAAGTCATCGGCAAACTCCCAATCATCAAACTCATTTGGGTTTACAGTTCCTGAAGCTTGATGAGAGAGGGTAGCATTCTGACACGCACGACATACGGTACGCAAGGATGAGGGTCGAGGGACTTGGCCAGTACAAGCTGAACAAAAGGCAGTTGATGCGGTGGGTGTCGTTGAACCAGCTGCACGACCAACAGTCCTTAACAAAATGCCTCCCCCCATGTTCATCGTCCTTGAGACTCTGGTGTTTAAACAACAGGTCAACCTGCATTTACTAAGTCACATCAGTTTCAGGCATGAGCAAGGTACATCGAACCATGGAATACTATGAGGATATGAAGACTGGTCCGTCTGCTTATTCAGAAATTTACATCCTTTGGGCTTTGAGCAAAAGTGAATCAGCTTTCCAAGTAAACTAAAACGTGCTAATGACGGCTATGGCAGTTAGCTCTGAGGCGAGATCAAGAGTAATCCATCATCCATGCCGTAAGGAGAAGCGTCAACAGAGAAAGACAAAATTAAAAGAGTGGCCAAAAGCGAGTGATCCATAGTAAGACAAGGATCAAGATTCAAGAGAGGCCACTGGCTATGTCGCAAAGAGAAGTGTCGACAGAGAGCAGACAAAGGAACGTACCGTTGGTAGGCACTCCAGCTGATGAGTGGGGACTCGGGAGCGACCTCGTTATCACGCTGTTCGTCCTGGAGTTTTTAGCAACTTCTAAAAGCACTGGTTTCCCAGAATAGAGGATTGAGGGCCCATCTTTATACTTAAGAGCCCCATCTTTCCCAAAATCTTTTATATATTTATCTTATATACTATATATTTTGTCTCTACCACATAAAATTAAATGGAATAAATAAAATAGATAGATATTAAAATAAAATAGTAGAGCAAAAAAAGAATGTAGATAAAAGTAATTAAAAAAGAGAAAAGTTGAAAATAACTCGATACAAAATTACAATAATTAAATAATTAAAAAATATATCAAGTTAATTTTCAAAAAGACAAATTTAGAAACCTAATATTATATTTCTTTTAAAAAGTAGAAAAAAAAAACTATTTTATAATTTAGAATTTATAAAAATAAAATAAAATAAAAGTACAAGTATTTAAAAATATATATATGCAAAAATAAAGAAAGAGTGGAATAAATAGGTATAAAAAATAAATATTTAAAACTAATGGATATGAAATAGAGAAAAAAAAGATAGTGTAGTATTAAATGAAAAAAAAGTTGGATAAACATAAAATAGGAAAAAGTTGATATAAGTAGATAGATGTAAAATAGAAAAAAATGAGATTAAAAAATAAATAAAAATACATTAAAACATGGAAGAAATACATGAAAATTTAGAAAAAATCATATGGATAAATAACAAACGATCAATAAAAATAAATAAATAAATGGATATTAAAAATGAAAAAGTTTATGATTAAATAAACATATATATGTATATATATTTATTTATATATATATATATAGAGAGAGAGAGAGAGATTATAAATAAATACATAAATATTCATATTTCAAATAATGCATATTTATACTTCCTTGCAGTGATAGATAGCCCTTCCATTGGTTCTCCGATTGTTGTTATAGGAGGACATGATGTTGATGATGTTATCATGCTTAAACCTCCAGATTGTAATAGTCTACGAGCTACAAAACAACCTACTAGATCAAGAGGTGATGGGGACGGTGAAGGTTCTTCAAAGCATTTACAAATTATTCAAGGATTTTGTGAACGTAATGAAGCTAACCAACATGATTCCAATGAATATTATGTAAATTTGGAAAGAGGTTCAACCATCAACAAGTGGAAGTGACCAAGAGACTTTTCGAGAAGAGTTGATCTCAACAATGAGATGTTTGGAGATCAATCAACATGAGCTCTTTAGGTTTACTGAAAGCTTTCAGTCTGAGGTCATGAAGAAACTCTCTTTGTTAAAGAGCACAAGGAGTAAGTTGAAGCCGTGAAAGAGCAAGTGACCAAACTAGGGAATGAAGTTCAGCCCTTGAAAGTAGCTATTAGTCGCTTGAATGCTATTGACAAAAGGATTAGCCGTATAGTTATGCCAAGTGGTCTAGGTACGAACATCACTATGCACAAGTTGCAACCTGAATGTTGCCCTAACTGAACCATCCTTTGGAAACTTTGAACGCTGCATCTTACCCAAGATACAGCCTTCACAAACATGTTTGACAAGTGCTTCAAGAGGAAGTAAAGAAGCAACCATATCAGATTTATGCAAACGCAGCAACCTGGCATAAACTAGATGCTCAAAATGTGCATGCCAAAGTTTTGCATCTGAAACAGCCTTTGAATCCACAAGATTATTTGCAAAATTCTACCCACACTTGTCATACAAAGTGAGCTTATATATCCCACGACATAAAATGCAAGATGAAACAATTTCATCACCAAAACTGAGATCATGTACTGTACACCTGTCATCCACAAATTTGACTACAAGACCAAGTTTAGCAAGTGCAGATACAAACAAAATATTCTTATTGATCCCAAGTACATACAATGCATTAACAAGTGTGAAAGAATTGTTACTTGCAACAGTAAGCACAACCTTTCCAACTCCCTGAACCGGATAAGAGGCATTGTTGGCACAAGTGATTGAATTACCATGAGGGACAGACTCAAGAGAGGTAAACAAATCACGAGCTGAGGTAATGTGCTTTGTAGCACCACTGTCAAAATACCACACATGTGAATCTGCAGCAATTGACAAATGTGCATCATGGACAGAAGGATCATAAGTGCATTATGCACTAAAAGCCCATTCTACATCAACATCAGTATCATAGTCTCCTTTCACAGAAGACTCAACAATAGCTGCATTTGTAGTGGAACCAACCTCTTTTGCCTTCAACTTAGGGCACTGCTTGATCAAGTGATCATTAGCTTTGAATAATGGAAACGCGTCTTCTTTTTTTCCTTTTCACCAAAATCCCAGACAAATTGCTGCCAGCAGAAGCATTAGGAACAAGTGAATTTCCACTCGTAGAAGAACCATGAGAAGTGGCTACATTGTTGTTACCACCTTTTCTTTGAGCAACAATAAAGGCCTGTTCAACTGCACATTGTCTAGTCCCGTTTTTTATGGAAAGTGACTCATGCAACAACAATGTGCATAATGCATCAAACTTGACAACTTCTCGATTTCCTTGGGTCATAGTCTCCAAGTACTAGCAAAATTCTGGTAAGAATATGGCAAAGCATCAAGAACATTCTCCACAATAGAACTATCAGAAATGACTTCACTTGTAGAAATAAGTTTCTCATTGATATCCTTGAGACCAGCAAGGAAAGTGTCCATATCATCTTCCTCATGCATTATCTTCGACTCTAGATCTATACGGAGCAATGCATTTTTTGCCTCATTGTGACTTGCATAAAGACCAGCCAAAATATCCCAAGCCTATTTTGCAGATTTCGTTGAATGATGCGCTTCACAGACATTGCAATCAATGCATGAGCCTACACATCTTTTACATCCCAGTGAGCTTCATCAATCGTAGGCAAAATAATCCAAGTGAGCTTCATCAATCATCCTAGTGAGCTTCATCAATCGTAGGCAAAATAACTCTAATAGCAAAAATCCTTGCATCACCCTTCTCACAAGCTTGGAGTAGGTGATAAGCTTTCCATTAAAGCTTGAGAAGAGAGAGATAGTCTTCTTACTCCACACATGAGCTAGTGTGAGTGTGCAGGTGATAATGCCCTTCAAAAATCAGCCCCCTCTCTCTCTTGGTCGACCCCTCTTGCTATTTGCTCTTGCTAACATCTCATTGGACCTCTCCAGGCTTAGCCAATGGCAATTAAGTAGTACAAGTGATAGCCTTCTGACATGTGTCCCCCTTTATCCTTTTGTGAGAGCTTTAGATAATTAATAAATGCAACTAAACTCTCATTGGACCCCTTTGTCTCCTGGCCAATAGGAATCAGGCAAGCCATTGGGCTGCTGAATGCTCATTGGACCCCTTGGGAGACTGTCCAATAGTCTTCTAGAGAGCTTAATTCCCATTGGTTCTTTTATTAAGTGTTTTTAAATTAATTAAACTAGATTTACTCTAGCCTAATTCTCATTGGTCCACCTCCAAGGCCATCCAATAGGATTTGAGTACACCTTGTGGACATCTGGGCTAGGGATCTGACATGTGTCCCTCATTCCCTTTGTGTAAAGGGAGCTTGTGTGTGTGTGTGTGTGTGTGTGTGTGTGTGTGTGTGTGTGTGTGTGTGTGTGTGTGTGTGTGTGTGTGTGTGATTTTCTCTCTCATCCCCTACTTGCAAGGCTCACCCCCTCCTATATAGGGATGCATAAAGACTTTTGGGACACACACAAAGCATCCAATTTCCCTAATGTTTGACTTTTGGACACAACCTTTGAATTTTGGAACCTTAGCATTTTAGAAGTCTTAATGGGCTGAACCTTAGGGTCTTTTAAGCCCATTGTTGCACATTGTTATTTTGCAGATGGCTCTCCCCCTTTGGATCCCTATTTTCCCTCCTTTGGATCCCAACTGTGGCCGGGTCTACTAACTTAACCAATATTCTAGCTTTCTCTCCCCTTGCACTTCCCATATTAAATGATCAGTTTAACATGAGAAAATCATTTAGGAGAATTAGATATTGATTATTATGACATTACCTCTCTTTTGAAATCATAGTCGTCCTCGACATATTCATGAGTCCTTTTTCCTAGCAGGTAGAGGATCCCTATGTTACCCTACAACATCGTTCCAGAATGGATGACTAGTCCATTTGGCACTTGAGAGCCTGAGGCTGCCACAAGCATGTCTGCACATTAGTCCTATCAATCTTCCATAGTAGAGTGCATACTACTTCATTTTTGTGCACAATAAAAAAAAAGAGAGTCTTATAAGAAAAAAACTTTGTTCATTTTTAACATTTGTACATTTGCTTACTCTTGGGAAGCATTGTAAGCATTGACAAGGTTTAGGTTATCCTTTATTTGTATGCCTCGCATCCATCTAGCATCTTCAAAAGGTAGTTGGTTCTTGATGTGGCTCTCCTTTGTAAGGAGCATTGTGTATGAGCCAATGACTGGGCAACTTGAATTGATAGGCCATCTCATTGATTGGTTGGAGAATCTGGAAGGGACCATAGTACCTTTTTGCTAGCTTAGCATAGTACTTTGGGTGTCCTGTAGGATTCTTGCCCGTTGTGTGCCTTAATCGAGCCTTGGGAAATTTTAATAAGACCCAATCATTTTCTTTAAAGGCTTGGGCTCTTCTGTGCTTGTCAGATGCATCCTTTTGCCTTTGTTGTGAGATAGAGATAGCATCCTTAATCTTTTGAAAAGATTCTTGTAGGTCTCGGCTATACTCATCTACCAGAGATCTTCCCATGTACCTTAAGTAGCAAGGGAATTTTTGATCTTCCCTCAATTACCTTGAAAGGTGCTTTTCCCGTGGAAGTATGTATAGTGTTATTGTAAGCATACTCCACTAAGGGTAAGTACTTCTCCCATTGGGATCTTTGATCTACTTCCGTTACATAGGCTTTTAGTAGATCAAGAATTGTTAGGTTAGCTATTTCACTTTGGCCATCCGTTTGTGGATGATAGGCCAAAGAGAAGTTTAGCCGTGTCCCTAAATTCTCAAAGAGACCCTTCCAGAAATTATTGGTCATTCTAGGATCTCTATCCAACACTATGGACATTGGCAAGCCATGGTACTTGAAAATTTGTGAAATGAAGAGGGTTGCCATTTGATGGGCTTTGATAGTCTTTTTGATAGGTATAAAATGAGCTTGTTTATTGAACCTGTCTACTATTGTCCATATTCCCGTATTCCCATGGATAGACTTAGGCAATCCAAAGATAAAATCCATGGATATGCTCTCCCATGGTGAATTAGGGATTGGCAAAGGTTGAGCAATCCAGGTTGCTTCCCTCTATCAAACTTCGTCTTTTGACATACCACACATTTAGAAACATACTCTTGTATGTTTGCTTTCATGGTAGTCCAATAGAAATATGTTTCAATTCCCTTTAGGGTAGACTGAATCCCTCTATGCCCCGCATAAGGAGGAGCATGAGATTCATGTATTAGTTTCACATGTAGTGAGCTAGTAACGCATAGTCTATTGCCATAGAGAAGATAATCATCTTGTAAAGTAAATGGTTCATCTTTCTTCCCTAATGCAAGGGCTGAAATCACATCTCTAAAATTGGGATCAATAGCATACTCATCTATCATAGAAGATAGATCATTGTGAGTTAATATGGAAACTGCATTCACTCTTGGTCGTCTTGAGAGTGCATCGGCTACTCGATTATGCTTGCCAGCAATGTGAGAAATATGAAAATGAAATTGCGAAAGAAAATTTTCCCACCTCATTTGTTTGTCGGAGAGCTTGGTCTGCGTCATGAAGTACTTAAGACTTTGGTGATCCGTTCGTAGAATGAAAGGAGTCCCCAATAAATAGTGCTTCCATGAGTCTAAGGCATGTAGAACTATGAGGAGTTCCTTTTCATATATCCTAGAGCTTGCTCAGTAGGTTCGAGCCTTTGACTTTCAAAGCCTATGGCGTGCCCTTCTTGAAGCAAAACAACTCCAAGGCAATCACCACAAGCGTCACATTGGACCTCAAATGGCTTTGAGAGATCCGGTAGTGTAAGCACAGGTTGAGAGATAAGCTTTTCTTTAAGCTTTTCGAAAGCATTGTTCTCCTTAGCAGACCATGTATACCTAACGCTTTTCTTTGTTAGGTCATGTAATGGTCCCGCAATTTGTGAGAACTTTTCTATGAAGCGTCTATAGTATGCACACATACCTATAAAGCTTCTTAGTTCATGAAGATTAGTTCACAAGGGATGTCGTCAATAAAGACATCTTGAAACCCCTTGAGAAAATTGGATAACTCTAATTCTTTGTGGTTGCTTTTATTTTCTTTTGCTAAAGCATTAGGTTCATTTTGAGAATCTTTAACAAAAATCATGTACACGGAAATAGAGCTCTTTATTGACTTATTGAAAGCTTGCGTATGTACAATGGGTATGGTGTTACCCATTTTCTTAGCATCTATGTACATATCTTTTTCCCTGAACCTAAAGTAGATTTTTCTTTTAGGGAATTTAACATTGGCAGCCAGACAATCAAACCATGGTGCCCCTAAGATTACATCCTCATGCTTGAGAGGAGAGATAAATAAGTCCTCTTTGTCCACATAGCTTTGGACATGGAGCCTCAATTTCCCAATTAAGGGAGTGACTAAAGCTTCTTGCCCCTTGAAAGCACTTTCTGCGAGACGGGTAGGACGTCTCCCATCTCGTAGGCTTCTATGCCTAGCTTGGTGGCCAACTCTGTGGATATGAAATTATGAGTAGAACCAGGGTCAAAGAGAATAAAAGCATCATGTTCTGTTAACTTTTCCCAAGCATGGCATAGAGGAGATTCTTTGTGGTGAGTTTCCTCCTCTTGGATTTCAACCAAGGTAGCTCTAGGAGGCTCATGGCGGGTGTTCTTTTGGGGACAAGTGCGGTACGCATGCCCTTGTTCGCCGCACTTGAAACACCGGTTATCCTTGCAATAACGCTCAAGCTCTTCAGGAGAGAGTTTCATTTTGACTTTGTAAACTCTCTTATCCTTAGCTTTGTTGGAATTGCCCTTAGGAGACTTTTGGACATTGTCCTTCCCCTTAGGCTCATTGGAACCCTTGTTTTCCGGGGGCTTAGAATTACTCTTAGCTCCTGTTTGGAAATTGATTCGAGAAGCCACCATAGTATGGTGTATTACCGCCGATATGGTGCATGGACTTTGGGAGTTGACATACTCCACCATTTCTTCGGTTAAGCCCGCACAAAATTGTTGTTTTTGCTCTCCAAAATCCAACTTTTTGAAGATAGTGGCTTTGAGTTGTAGGTCCCAAAACTTGTCTACATATTTGTTGATGGATTCATAGGGAGAGAGATTTAAGCTTTGCCATTCGGTGACTACTTTGTCTTTGGCATCGGTGGCAAAAAACTGCTTCATAATGGAAGTTCTTAAAGCTTTCCATGTTTGTGGAGCTTCACCGTTGGCCTGTAGACTAGACCACCATTGTCTCGCAGACTTTTGAAAGTGCATAGCTACATGGCGTAGCTTAGAGGACTCCGTGAAGCCCTCATCTCCGAACGCCACATCAAATTGTTGGATAAAGGCCAAGACTTTGTCCGTAGCACCAAAGGTGCCATCGTAGGTAAGGAAAGAGATGCTCTTCCCTCCCTCTTTGAACTTCTTGAGCTTGGACGACCTCTTCCACGCGGCATAGGATTTCCTATGGCCTCTTCTTTTTTATGGTCCAAAGGTTGCACCATCACTTTCTTCAAAAGATGAAGATTTGAGGAAGATGGAGAAGAGGGTGACCTCTTTCTCGCCTTTTTCTTGCCTTGATCTTCGTTGTCTTCACCATCACTTTCATAAGAGGAAGAGCCCTTCATATGGATCTTCTTCTTCTTCCCGAATCGGAGAGGCCTCTTTTGGAAGTCTCACAAGGAGGCTTCCTAGGTGCTCTCTCATCATGGTGGGGAGCTTGGAGAATCCCATGAGCATGAAGCTGCCGCTGCACTCCACTTTGGAGGGATGGATTGCCCATGGCTTGTTGAAGCCTAGAAACAAGGTAGTTAACAAGCATAGGGGCATCATTAGTAGCCTGCTCATTAGCAAAATCAAAGTTATCAACATTTATTTCACTCCCTTTACTATTGTCAGCCATTCTAACAACTTTTAGGTGTAAACTTTTTAGGTGTACTTTGGCACTTCAAGCCCTAGTTGCTACTCCTCTTTACCCCTTTAGAAAAAGCACTCAAGCTACTCTACCCGTGGCTCGAATACCATTAATTGCAAGGAATAGAAGAGAGGGTTGTTCAACACCAAAACAACACCGAATCCTGTCAAGCTTCTAATAGCTCAATAGTGGTTAAGCCGTAGGACTCCACTATTAAGACCATAGCTCTCGACGGTGATGCCCGGTTAACTGCACGAAGGCAGACACACTGCAAGGTTGAAAAATCCCTATTCTACTTACTCACATGCAATTAATAATACCAACCATTTATAGATAGCTTGAGGACCTTGCTTCTTGAGAAAGAAAAGAGAAACCTCGTGCTCTGATACCAATGTAACATTTAATGGCCTAGTAACTTGTGTGTAACGGAAATTAGCATGAACATAGTGAGCATTTCATTAGAATAGATTCCTAATGAGAATAACAAGAGTGCTTGGGTGGAGAGAGCAACAAAAAACATAACACCTAGTTAGATAGCATGAACAATACTTCAAAAGAGAGAGAAATTAAGCTATTGACAACAGTTGAGGACCGGATTTACATGGAGCCGGTCCCCCCTCCAAAAGGCTTTGTATTTTGGTTTCTCCCACCAAGAGAGACATTTCACAATACAATTCTTTGTGTTCCTTCAATACTAGCTAGTGCAATGAAGATGGAAACCTCATGCACTAAGCAAAACACTTATCAAACACAACATCAATTCCCTCACGATCTCAGACCTAAGACCTCACACACCTTCGAAGATGGTGAGAGCTAGCGGGGTATGAGAGTAGATTGAGAGGAAGAAGGAGTATTCTTACGAGAAAGATGTACATCTCCTCACATAATCACTCATATTAGCATAGCTTAGTTTAGTAATTAGCATGGTAGAGGAGATGAGCATGCATTGAAGCTTGGCTCTTGGTTGGATTTGCATCACAAAGCCAAGAGTTGTCGGTGTAGGCCTCCCTTCTCACAAGCTTGGAGTAGGTGATAAGATTTCCATTAAAGCTTGAGAAGAGAGAGAGAGAGAGAGAGTCTTCTTACTCCACACATGAGCTAGTGTGAGTGTGTAGGTGATAATGCCCTTCAAAAATCAGCCCCCCCTCTCTCTCTTGGTCGACCCCTCTTGCTATTTGCTCTTGCTAACATCTCATTGGACCTCTCCAGGCTTAGCCAATGGCAATTAAGCAATATAAGTGATAGCCTTCTGACATGTGTTCCCCTTTCCCCTTTTGTGAGAGCTTTAGATAATTAATAAATGCAACAAATCCTCATTGGGCCCCTTTGTCTCTTGGCCAATAGGAATCAGGCAAGCCATTGGGCTTCTGAATGCTCATTGGACCCCTTGGGAGACTGTCCAATAGTCTTCTAGAGAGCTTAATTCCCATTGGTTCTTTTATTAAGTGTTTTTAAATGAATTAAACTAGATTTACTCTAGCCTAATTCTCATTGGTCCACCTCCAAGGCCATCCAATAGGATTTGAGTACACCTTGTGGGCATATGGGCTAGGGAGCTGACATGTGTCCCTCATTCCCTTTGTGTAAAGGGAGCTTGTGTGTGTGTGTGTGTGTGTGTGATTTTCTCTCTCATCCCCTACTTGAAAGGCTCTCCCCCTCTTATGTAGGGATGCATGAAGACTTTTGGGACACACACAAAGCATCCAATTTACCTAATGTTTGACTTTTGGACACAACCTTTGAATTTTGGAACCTTAGCATTTTGGAAGTCTTAATCGGATGAACCTTAGGGTCTTTTAAGCCCATTGTTGCACATTGTTCTTTTGCAGATGCCCCTCCCTTTGGATCCCTATTTTCCCTCCTTTGGATCCCAACTGTGGCCGGTCTGCTAACTTAACCAATATTCTAGCTTTTTCTCCCCTGGCACTTCCCCATATTAAATGATCAGTTTAACATGAGAAAATCATTTAGGAGAATTAGATATTGATTATTATGAAAATATTTTATTGCAATATCATGAAGGAGGCCTTAAGAGAATTTCTTCTTTGCATCGCTCATATATTCCTTTACTATTAGTTTTGTTGTTTCCAAGAGGAGAAAATGGATGGCACCCATACATACCTCTCCTCAATATCAATAATAATGCTAACTCTGATGATGATGCCAGTGGGAATACTGAAAGGAGAACATGCTTTATGACTCAAAAGCAGTAATATACCTTTAGGCTACAAGTAAGGAGTGACACCATAGAGTATCTTTTACAAGGGGGTAGATTATTGCAACAATACGTTGTTGATGCTTACAATACAATGGAGGAGTTTAGGCTACTATGGTTGATAAATTATCAAAAGGAACCTCGTGTCAAAGCTTATCAAGGCCTTGCATACATGGTGGAAGCTAGGGATGGGGTGGAAGGAGTGAGAGGTATTAATGTCGGACAAAGGATTGTTTTGCATTCGTCTTTTGTGGGTGGGCCATGGAATATGTATCAACTCTATCAAGATGACATGGCAATTGTG
This sequence comes from Adiantum capillus-veneris, assembly GCF_014529385.1. Classification (NCBI taxonomy): domain Eukaryota; kingdom Viridiplantae; phylum Streptophyta; class Polypodiopsida; order Polypodiales; family Pteridaceae; genus Adiantum; species Adiantum capillus-veneris. The sequence continues at coordinate 39,653,291 of NC_140941.1, forward strand.
TGCAAGCGAGGGAAGCCAGACCTATTTATAACTTTCACATGCAACCCACAGTGAAAAGAGATTGATGAGGCCTTATTGCCAAGGCAAACCGCTTCTAATCGTCCTAACTTGAGAACACGAGTCTTTTATCATAAGTTTAAAGACTTGATGCATTTGCTTATACAGGGTTCTATTTTTGGAGATGTCATGTGGCATGTCAGTGTGATAGAATTCAAAAAAAGAGGCCTTCCTCAAGCTCACATTTTGTAGATACTTGCATTTGAGTACAAGACAACTGATGTTTCAAACTATGATAAAATGGTTTTTTGTTGAGCTACCAGACAAAGACAGGTTCCCTGATTTTCACAATGTTATAATGCATTGTAACATTCATGGTCCATGTGGTGTCTAAATCAAAATGCAACATGCATGGTAGAAGGGAGGTGTGGATTTAAATATCCACACATGTTTTGTGCAGAAACTTGCATTGATGGTGATGGATATCCAACATACATGCAACGAGATGATAGAAATTATGTGCTATCAAAACAAATGAAGTTGGAGAATTGAAGGGTTGTTGTGCCATATAATCCACTTCTCTCATTGAGTTATAAATCTCACATCAGTGTCGAGATATGCTTGACTATCACAAATGTAAAATATCTGTATAAGTATGTGTATAAGGGCCATGATAGAGCCACAATCTGCTTCAAGATGGTGAAGGTGTTCTTGATGAAAAGTAGAGCTATCTAGAGGCACGTTATGTATCAACATCTGAGGCAATTTAGAGGATATATGGATTTGAGCTACCTGATGAAAAGCTCGATACAATGCGGTTACAAGTTCATCTTCCTTTAAAAATATGTTGGCTTTTGAAGATGCTGCAGGTTTGGCGAGAGTAGTCAATAATGATGCAAATAGAAAGACGACACTGACAGAGTCATTTGTGGAAGATCAAAGGTATCCGAAAGCAAATGATTTTCTCTACATAGACTTTCCTACTCAATGGATTTGCAGTGCAGGTAGAAAATTATGGACCCATAGACAAAAGGGTGACACAATCAAAAGAATGTACAACTGTAATGGAATTGATATTTTATTATCTAGTGTAGGTGACAAGCACTACAACAAAAACAGGTGCCTTCGACGCAGATTTCGACGCTTGCCATTGAAAACTACGACGATATCTGCGTCCCTGTAAAATCGTCGATACAGGCGTCGATATCTGCGTCGAAAGGCACCTGTTTTTGACGCCTGTATCGATGCAGATATCGACGCCTGTATTGACGTAGATATCGACGACCATATCAGAAAAAGAAAATATTGGGCAGAGGACAGGCAACCTAGCCTATGCCCAATGAAAAGATGGACATAGCCACAGCCAGATTGCCTGTCCTCAACCCAAGAAAGTGAGCAGCACCAAAATCAACCGTGCTCCCGCAGAAATTTCGACAGAGTTCCCTTTGTTTTAACATAAACTTTTCAAAAAAAAAAAACCATATGTATACGCCTCCTACATGATATCCATGTAGGATCTCACATGAGATTTAAGGCACAACTTGATGGAAGAACTTTGTGCAAAACCATAACCATAACGAACTTCATATATAACGAAATCGAACTTTGTGCAAAACCATAACCATAACAAACTTCATATATAACGAATTTTGTGCAAAACCATAACCAAATTAAAACCATAACCATAATGTACCATATTGATCAAAACCATAATGATAACCATAACCATAAACAAAACAATAACCATAACCGTACCATAACCATAAACAAAACAATAACCATAACCATAACGTCCATAAACAATAAACAATAACCATAACCATATATGTATATCTATACAAGAAAGAAACACAGAGATGTGTCTGTGTCTCACAAAACATATATAGAAATCCACTGATGACTCGCGCGTCACAACCTGCACATAAAGGGGCAAGTCACAAAATTAGTATTATATTACTTCACATATACTTAATTAATTAATTCAACTCACACATATTATTTGTGCTCCCGCAACAACCTATTTAAGCCACATTAAATTAAAAGCTCCCCAAGCACGTCACCGTTGCAATAAAAAAATATCTTTTGTAAGTTACGTACCTAAACAAAGCAATGACGCTTGCATCTGACCACCCGTACGCTGACTACAGATTCAAAAACGACAGACAAGTACGAAGCACGTATATTTTGGCGCCTTCATAGATGGGTTGACGTGCCAACTTTCTCAACATGTCTTTAGGAGATAGGCGCACGTCTATGGTGCTTCTTTGTTAGCGTTCTCCTCGCTTGTCTGGAAGAAGGCATCCAGCATCTCCTCCATGCCATCATCGTCTGTCTGTAAGCCCTCCTCTGCTTGCATCCTTGGCTCTAGATTGGTCGGACCTTCACACATAATCCTTTCTCTCTCTCTCTCCCTCTCTCTCTCTCTCTCTCTCTCAAATGTAGGTGTTATGTCGTGAAAATCAATGCCCGTTCCGTAGGAGTCGTATCGTAGATTTTGTACGGTTTCTCTAGCAAACTCTCCGTACTTGTGCACATGCTCATTACATATCCTACGCTTGTGTAGGATTTGATACTTGCAGAGCGTGCACGAGCATGCAATCTTTTCCTCCATGTTAGTTGATGACGTTGCCATCTACAATGATTATGAATGTTATTTTAATATATATACTCCTCACAATGTAAACTACCTCGTATTCTCTAGCCTTGCCCGATCTCCGCACACCTTGGTTCAGAAGTGTACGGAGATTAGGACCACCGGGTCAAAATCTCGTCTTTATTGGTCAAATCCTATGGATAGACACATACGTGCTCTCCTAGGTGTACATGACAATGCATGTAGCGGGCAAAACCCCTTTGCCTCTTTTAGTCCTTTTCACACAATAGGTCAACCAAGCTAACTCTTTCACGCCGACTTTCTCTATCTACTACTATCTCTCTCTCTCTCTCTCTCTATATATATATATATATATATATATATACTCTCTCTCTCTTTCTCTCTCTCTCTCTCTCTCTCTCTCTATATATATATATATATATATATATATATATATAGAGAGAGAGAGAGAGAGAGAGAGAGAAAGAGAGAGAGAGTATATATATATATATAGAGAGAGAGAGAGTGATATATAGAGAGAGAGATAGGGTACGTAGCTATTTCTCTCTCTCTCTCTCTCTCTCTCTATATCACTCTATTTCTCTTCTCTCTCTCTCTCTCTCTCTCTCTCTCTCTCTCTCTCTATATATATATATATATATCACTCTCTATTTCTCTCTGTCTCTCTCTCTTTCCTACACACACACACACACACATGATGTAGAGAGAGAGAGAGGGGGGGGGGGGGGGGGGGGGGGGGAAAGATCAATAATACCTGCGTTGCAGGTTTCCAAGGGCAGATCTGTGCACGCGCGCCTCGCAGGTGAAAATAACCGCCTGTGCGCGGATTTGGTTTTTTCTCCCAATTTTTTTGCCGTCGATATACGCGTAGAAATAAGTGTGGAAATACGTGTGGAAACACCCAGCTTTTGACTGGCATTGTCACGTGTATTTCCACGTCAGTATCGACACGTATTTCGATGCGTAGTATGCCCGTCGAAAAGCGTGTGGAAAGGTACGGTGCATCGAAATATGGGGCGTCGAAAGCTGGGTATTATGTTGTAGTGAAGTGGAAAAGGCTTGATCGATCTAGACCTATGCGAACAGATATACATTTTATGTACATTTTATTATTCAAGTGCTCTTTTATGAGCTTTGGCCATTTATGACCAGCTGGCTAGTTTGTACTCACTTTGACCATTCAAGAAATCTATAAAGTAATACATGCAAGAGGGAAATGTGGTCACTCTTTCACGGGGGGAGATTTCACCCAGTGATTGGGTCATTCTTCTCTCCTCTCCTCTTTCCTCTCTCGTCGTGCCGACGTAGCACTCCGCTATAGGAGGTGCGTCTGCACGTGCTCTTCTACTCTCTTGCGCGCTCTGTCTCTCTATGTCGGCGTATGACGTGGAATATGTGCTACGAGATTTTCCAGGTAAGCATATTTTTGCGTTTCATGGATTGCAATATGTTGTATTTTAGTATTTTGCAAGGACGCCACACCTTCCGTTTGTAGCAGTGGTATCAGAGCTAGCAAAACGTTCTTGGCGATATGTACATCACCTCCACAAAGAGAATCATGATAACGATCATACCCTAGAGCTAAGCTTATTTATTTTTGCAATTTTGTTGGCAACAATTTTGTTTATCAAATTGACTGTTTATTTTTCTTTCTTAGTTTGGTCGTTATGTGGTTTAGTTAAGCAAGACCACCTTGATCAATAGCTTAACTATATTTTATGAAGGATAGTTTGATTAGGATCCTAAATATAGTTAATAAGAGCATCATGATTTAGCAGATGTGATGCATGTAACCAATTGCTTGTAAGGTGATGGAATAAGAGCAATTTAAATGTAGTGGGATTCTATATAGGTATTACTAGAATTTTAAACTAATAGAACCATGTATATGTAATTGGTAAGAAAAAGATGTAGCATTAGAAACGTTATAACATGAACCTAAAAGAGGAGAAGGTTGCATGCTTTGAACAAGAAAGAGGAGAAGAAGAAAAGTAGAGATTTGTGCGTCGTAGGGGCAATTCCAAGAGAGCCTAGAGACATGCTCAAACGAGTCTCACAATCCAAGACAAATCATTTACTTAAGAGACATCTAATATGACCGCACCCCCACACCTTAGAAGAAGGAGAGGGAAAACTCGAAGCATTTTCTTCCCTTGTTTTGGGCGTGATTGACTCTTCCATTGTGGGAACTCGTCCCAAGCGAAGACTTCTCAAAAAAATAATAAATAAATCAATATATGTATATATGTCTCAATAGGCAGCACCGCATCTCCTCGTAAACGCCACCACCTTCAATACCTAGCAACCATGATTTCTACATTGTCACCCACCCCCCTCTGTCCACTCGGCCTCAGCCGTAGAAAACACCATCAGCGGTAGTAGCAATAGTGGACGACGATGGTTAGCAGCGGTGATGATAAATTTCGAGTGCTTCTACCTGTGTGGCAGCAGCCATTGCCATTAAAAAGCTCAACATTTTTTAAATCGACTGCGATTGCTAGTGCCACGTAGGGCACTAGCGCTCAAAATTTAACTGCAGGTGGTTAGCAGTGACGGGCCCACGGTGGCCTTTGTCGAGCAACACTGCCAACTGCAATATGCGATGTCGGCAAAGGAGCAGGGAGACCTATGGTAGATGGAGAGCATGAGCGTCTACCTACCCAAGAGCAGTGAAGGAGTTAGCATAGCCAGAAACGTGGATAGCTACAACCACACTTTTTTTTTTGTTATGCATGGACGGAGAGCCACCCACTGCCTTCCTCACGCTGCCATGCAACAATAATGCCACCCACCCTCCTCAACCAACCACTACCTCTCCCAAGCGCATGAAAGTGGCTCCCACTTTTTTTTCTTGCGTAATTGCACTATTGCCACTACAGTAATAGTCCCTTAAGCTTACTCTAACAACTGCCTACCACAACCGCAAAACTTAGAAGGGTTGCATGCAGCTATTATGCAATAGAAACAACAACTAGTGAAACTTTTTTTTCCGCTTTCACTAACTCTTGCTATCACTCCTTTTACGTGTAACCAACTATGGTGTAGGCATGGGACATCCTCATATTCACAGAACGTGAGAGCAACTACTCACCTTTTCACTCTTGCCCACCACCCATGCTCGCATGCAGTTGTACCCAACCAACCAACTCTCTCTCTTTTTCTCCCTAATTCCAGACGCCATCTTTCTCTCTCTCTCTCTCTCTCTCTCTCTCTCTCTCTCTCTCTCTCTCTCTCTCTCTCTCTCTCTCTCTCTCTCTCTCTCTCCCCCCCCCCCCCCCCCCCCCCCCCCCCCCCCCCAAAGTCTCCATGCACACAAACCGCTTGGTGTCTCTGATTTGTCGGTTGGCCACCATCATGGGCATGCCCAAAACTTAGTTGGCAGCCTATGATCATGGCCTACAAATCAGGTAGCCTGATTGAACTCCATGGTGGTGTGCAGTCAAGGAGCATTCTTTCCAGGAGGAGATGGCATTGTAGGAGTCTACATGGGAGATTTGAACTTTTGTCTTTAGCACTTTAGGAGGCTAGGAGCCCTCTTGAGCCCTTCATGGACTACTACAGCATCACACAAACACCAGCAATTCAACCACGTGAGCACTGCAAGACAATAAAGCTGAGAAGGATGCAGCCTCTTCGTGTGGCCTCTTTGAACGCGTCAAGAGTGGAGCCTAGAGGGAGAGAGGGTGGAAGTAAAGACATTTGGGAACAGTACATGTCCAACATGGAGAAGCACTCCCTCCTCCTATAAATTCTGTTTGTTGCAGAAACCATAAAATCTCAGTGCAACTTCTCAATCTCAAACCAGAATTGTTACAACAGTCTTGACTTGATCGCAGAAAAAACATTAGCATAAACCCCCCAATGAACTAATTAGAGCAACCTCAATAGTACGAGACCTACAAGGATGTACTTGGCGATGTCTACAAGGAAAAGTATCCGCACTACCCATAATTATTGAGGATGCTTCCTTCATGCACAATGCTGAAACTGTTGGCCTCGGCAAGACAACCAGAGGTGGGGCCACTTTGCTCACGCAGTTCGCCACTCACAAGAACGTACATGATCACATCATCAACCCAGTCTCCCACTACTATCTTTATATATATATATAATTTGATTGTAGTTGTTCATCATAATGATGATGATGGTAGGCGCTAGACTAAGCAGATCTTAATGATCCCCGTACGATTGTCGATAACTAGAATGCCCGAGCAGGCACGCACCATTGGGATTTCCCTTGGCTTTAAAGATAGTTTAGGCGCAAGTGCACAGTAGGCCGCCCAGAAGAATGCATAGCATATTACCTTATCAAATATCCAATAATATAATCTAGCTTTAAAGCTCTAAAATTAAATAAATAAAAATTTGAATCTTGTTTTTTTCTTTGCATGAATATGTTTGCCTTGTTTGTAGTCATCTGTCGGCCTTTTGTGGGGGAGATAGAGGAAACATGTTTTGCTTCCGCATTGTCCTTGTTCAATATTGGTCCTTGTCGAACAATCTTTGGGCCCTCTTTCGTATGCTACTAACACCATGTAGACGACAACTGCTTACTCTCTCCTCTCACTAGTCTAGCCCATCGAAAGATAACTCTCCCTCTCAAATCAGAGATGATTTCTCAAATGAAGAAAGGCCCCGAACATATAATTCAAAAAATAATAATAAAATGCAGAGAAAAGAGAAGGTTTCAATACCTTATGCAGAAGAAAATCTCATAACGTGTTTCTTACTTTTCAAGCTATTTTAAGATATTGCTTTTCAAAGATGCTTCGGTTCTACAATGCTTGCAATGATGCCTTTGACAACCAATCTGATTTCTTAAGATACCTCTATTAACGCCAACCATGTGTTCTCTCATGAAGGGCCTCATGCCTTCTTTCCTTGCCTCAAAGGTAGTGGGAACATAACCTCGATGCCATTAACAATGACCCAGGTTGTTATTAACGGGGTCAAATTACTTGTAATTTTTGAACACTTTCGAGTCATTTGACTAAGACTCATGCCCAATAAGAATTGGCTACATCAAGCTCACTTCTATGTATTTTGAGGAAGTACTACATTAATTACTATCTTTTTCTAGATATGCATAAGGAGTCAAGGACTCCCCAACAATAAGTATTTTGGTCAAATTATTTCTACCTATATTTACTATCTTGCACACATTTCAAAAAGAAATTTTTATGATCACTAATCAAACTATTAAAATTAGGTACTTTAAAATTGCCTAAACACAAGTTGAGCTACAAAAATCTATATAATTGATAAGTAATGCTATGCTATTAAAATATTCATAATTAATTTTTATGTTTATTCTTCATCCTTTTCAAATGTAGCCTCCTAACTTTTAGTCACACAAACCATTTGTGCGTTATAGTTTTGATGCCAATCGTAAGTAGCTATGCCACACATTTATGTCGACTTCTAACCGGTAACATGGCATGTCCAACGTATGTCTGCTAGTATGTTTGTTCACAATGACTTAAAATTCTCTCAATAATTGTGAGCTTTAAATTCTAAAGACTCAAGATATTTAGACTTCTCGCCACTTTATGGATTTTAATGAAGCACATATTGGACAACGATTGTTGAAGGGTACTCATCTCTACATCAAAATGTGATACCAACTACTTTTGAACACCTACTTTAAACATATCCTAATAGTTATTCGTCGATGTCAACCCTCGCGGCTCACGGACATCCTATCGCCTACGACGGACGCCGTAGTATTTATTTGGTAGAGTCAGGTATCGGGCTTGTCGATCCAATAGGAAAAGGGTAGAGTGGTCGCCGATGAGAGGCGCACTCTAACTAGAACATTCAAGGGTTAGTTGGCTAAGCATGGGCGCCCAAGTGTGAATGGGGCGAGCTCATATAAAAGTCAACTAAACCTAGAATTCACTTATTCTCTCATTTGTGCAATTGAAGAGTGCTCTTGCTCCATCTCCATCTTCTTCTTCTTCCTCTCCTTGTGTGTGTGTATGTATGCGTGAGAGAGGGAGAGAGAGAGAGTGTGTGTGCGATCGAGCATTGTGAAGGCACAACGGCGGCGAAGCGGTTGAGAGCGGCACGGCGGTAGCTCCTTCTTCTTCGTGGCGAGGAATCCTCCACGAAGGCAAGCGTAGAGCGGTGAGTGACACACCCTTGCTCTCTTGAGCTTGCTAGATTAGTCTGGTTGTGTGCTTGGAGCCATTTGTGGCTTGCACACAGTGTATCGGCAAGTTCCTTGCATTGACACGTGCGACAGACGCGCACATTTTTGGCACCGTTGCCAGGGAAATGCCATGCATTAAGCTCGAGTAGCACTCTATGCTTCTTTGTGGTGCAATTTCAATTGTAGGAAAGGTAGGGAAGGAAGGTGTGTGTGTTGAGAAGAAGGATTTTGTTTTGCTACTGTGTATTTCTTTGTTAATGAGGTTTCTAAAGGTGTTGTGTTTTCTTTGTGATAAGGTGTTAGTATTAAGGTTGTTAGTTTTGTGTGATGTAAAGTACAATAAGTAGGAAGTAGATCTGTTAGAGCTAATAAAGTGTGTTAGTGTGTAACAGTAGGTGTATTATTTGTAAGTAGGTAGGTAGAGTGTGTGTGTGCTCGTGCGCAGGCCGCGACGATCTTATCCCAAAAATAAAGAAATAATAATAATAATAATAATTTAAAGGTAGGACCGGGATCGGAAATATCTCCCAGACCCATGCCCAAGCTCACGCTCGGGCTCAGGCCTCAGTCGCCCTTTAAAATTACGTATTTTAGCTTCACACGTAGCTAAAAATCGACTTTTTGAGGACCAACGGAGCTTCAGGTGACTGAACGTTGTGCTGTAAATCACATCGCAACTCTCTGAGTGATACGCTTGTTTTGAGCTATCACACACTATAATAAAAAAACAGATCATTAAAAAACATAAAAAAACGAGTGAAAATGGACGTCTAAAAAAGTAAGCGGTTAACCTTCGAGGTTATTCGCTGACGCTTGTAGGGTGTCAAAGGCACATGCATTTGCGCTCTGGTCGTGTGCTAGAGACCGAGCAACTAGAGAGCATTTTGACTTATGCGAGTTCTCAATATCCACCTACCTTAGGTTCCGAGCCCTCAGCAGGGACCCAAGGTAGTACAAACCAAGACCCAAACATAGCAGCTAGTGACTCTTCCTCTGACTACGACGTCATGGAGGGTTACCCAATGCCTAATACTGATAGCTCAAGCCAAGACATGCATGCCATGGGCCCACGGTTTGGGCCAAGCGTGCTTAGCCGCTTGAAGGAAACCTTTAGTAGAGCCACTCGCTCCGAACATGGAGCTAACGATGTAAATGAGGGGGGTGGGGAAGTAAATTCACCATTCATGACCAACATAGACCCTATGCCTTTAGAGAGTGTGCATGTGAATACTCCATTCACTGCACCCCATGACTCTTCAGAGCTATTCCCCTCTGAGGTTATATTACCTGATGGTAGAAGCCTTGCCGAAGTACAAGAAGTTGAGCGATATATCATCGCAGCTAGGGAAAATAAAATTGAGACCTTACGCAAGGCGGAGCAATGAAGAGAGTTAAAAGAGAAAGATCCTATATCAATATCATTGCTAGGAGAGCAATTGAGTGCTTCTGAATTAGCGACCACTAAGGGTCAACCCATAGAGATCCACATTGCATCTAGTTCAAAGGACACCCCTAGCACCTCAAGCCTAGATGGAGCGTTCTTAAATGAGAACTGGGAGTACGAACTACAAACGGAAACTTTAACCGACCTATACACAGGTCACACCTATCACGTGGGTTGGTTAGATGTCCTACAATCCACAACGGGTGATACTAGTGTGGAGGATCAACAACAAAGAGTTTGTGAGGTCATCCATAGGGTTATTGAGCTAAAGAGACATAACAAGGGGATCCACATGCCTTCAACGGGTCTTATGAGATTCTTGGATACAGGGAAGGCTAAACAACCAACCTTATCGCAAATGGAGACTCCCTCGGTAAGTCCGATGTGGATCCCCCATATGTTGTTTCGCCAAGGGTCTCAGTGCAATTTGAGCCCACAAGTGATAGCTTTACTTTTCCAAGTCTAGCTCATCTTTCCCTTGATGACACCACGGCTACCATGCCTACCCCAATGATGGGCATGCCAAGAAACACGCCATGGACCTCATTTGTTAGTAAAGCACCGCTACATGCTAGCTCAATGCCTGCAACAGTACCTACAGGTGCGTACCAATCGTATGCACCTATGGGTACACATACTCATGTAGTCCCTACCCCTCCCATTGTTTCAACAACCTATGCTCCACAACCACAACACCCAAGCTCTTATTTCCATGGGACCATACCGGCTAGCATTAGCATGTCACATCCGACGTCTGCTATGCCTAGGGCCACACATATGAACTTTGGACTGCCACATGGCACAACATCGTACCAACCGTGGAACCCAAGGGCTTCCTATACGCCAAGCCCAATGCCAATACCTACTCCACATGTAGTCTCTGGAGCGCCTTCACCGATGGTTCCTGCTCACTTAGGAGACTTGGCAACATTTGCTCAAGCTATCGGTCGATCTATTGTAGAGAATATGCGTAACACGCCTAATAGAGAGCTTAGAAGTAAGGCAGTACAAATAGCCAAACTCACACAAAAATTTAGTGGAGATGGGGATGTGCGAAAGATATTGAAGTGTTTAAACAAATATGTGATTCTCTAGGAGAACAAAATGACCTGCATAAGAGTAATGTTTTAAGCCTAACCCTAAGTGGGAAGGCAAGGGATTGGTATAGAACCCTAAGGGTGGAAGAAAAAACGATTTACCCTACTCTTAGGAGACTGTTTTTGAAAGAATACATACGAGAGGGAGTGCTTTGGGGTGTAGCCTCTCAGCTCCAGAAAGCCCAACGAGAGGAAGAAGAGTCGGTGAGAGACTTTATTAGTCGCTTAAAGCATTTGAATTCTTGTTGTAATTCAAATGAGAGCTTCAATAATAATCAATTTCTTGATAGATTCATTAGGGGATTATGACATGAGGATATCTACAATGGCCTAGTCATTAGAGGTATCACCACTTGGGAAGAAGTCACCACCAGTGCGATCCAATTGGAGGATAATTTAATGATTCAAGGAGAAAGAGTGTCTATTGAGCCTAAATCTTTTAGCTCGCAAGCATCGGGGCATCAACCAATGACCCTAAATCCTATTGCTAAGGAGCCAAAGATATCTGAGATGAATTTAGTAGATCTCACCAAGGCTATTCAAGAGAGTCTTAGAGACAATCGTGCTCCGCAAAACAATCATATGTATCCAAGAAGGGAGAAACAATGGTGCTCAGTATGCTATGGACCGCATAGTACCAGCGAATGCCCTACTTTTAGAGTGAAATACAATGGGAATTGCAATACCTTTGGGAGGTATGATCATCTAGCTAAGGATTGAATAGTATTTAAGTGCGCGATGGCCAATAGACCAACCTTAGCATTGACAAACACACCTCGAGTGCTTACATTGATGCCGGCCCCACCTCTTGAACAAATGTCACAACACATGGTCCCTAGGGCCCAAAATGTTGTTCAAACAACACCCTTACCACCTCGAGTGCTAGGACCGCAACCACCACATCCGAGAATCACTTCTGTGAATCCAGTGGGTTGTGAGTCATCTATTGCTTGTTTGGAAGGCTGTGAGGAAGATATAGACCATAATATTGCCTATGGGATGGATGCGCTTGAAGAAAGTCCACAATACTACATGGAGGACTATTGGGGACAAGTCAAAGCTGTCTCAAGTAGCTGCTCTTGCTGCAAGAGGCCAAAATATCAATTACACTGCCAAGAGGCCACCTCTTCAATGCTATGAGTGTGGAGGTCCACATCGTGTGGCCGAGTGCCCTATTAGGCTACAAAAGAACGCCACACTAATGCAAACCAATCAAGCGAGCACGTCTACAATGCCAATACTCATGTGTAATCGATGTGGCATAGATCATTTGATTGCCCAAAGTCCGAATAATCCAAATGTGCCAAAGATCACGCCATTAAACTTGATTGAGGTTACCGAGGAGCCATCACCAGGTACACCGGTGGTACTAGTAAACGTACTCACACGATCGATGCTCCAAAAACAAAATTATATTCTTGAAGTAAGATACACAACATCAATTGCCCAATCTCAGAAGAAGAAGAAAACACGAAGGAAGAGATCGCAAAAAGTGGCGAAGTCAGACCCCAGTTCAAAGACCAACATAGGAACTGGTGACGACCTCGTATATATGAACGACACTGAAGAGGGTTCTGATTCAGGTGAAACCATGGAGACCAAAACGACCACTAAGAAAGAAACCAACAAGGCAGATCGTCATGAGCCACAATGCCCAGGATCCAAGAAAAAGATAGGAACTTATCCAAACCCTACAGAGGAGATCAAGCGAGTCAAGCAATTAAGGAGTTCGGTAGAAGATACCCAAAGGGATCTAGAGCCAGCACCTAGGCAGATCCAGATTATAGACACAATGTTCCCTACGCAACAACAATCTTGGAAAGTCCATAGACCCTTAGCCATGCCTAGTGTCATCCAAGAGGAAAGTGACTTAAAGTCATGGGAAAGCGGGCGTACTCACTTCTTGTTGGAAAGAATGTTTACAGAGGGACTACCTGACCCTATCGAAGAAATGGAGATCCCATCTTCCCCATGTCAAGGGACTGAAGCCCAAAAGGTGCCGTTAAATATTGCCAAATTGATGGATTTCATGGCTTCCGAAGTTAGAACCACCATCATGTCCAAACTATATGGAGACCCTGAGCTATTCTTATTTGTTCGAGCTTTCCTTAATGGAGAACTGAAGGTCAGGCTACCACAATTTGCACAGATGGATGGAGCTAGGGAGATGCCAATAGAGGAGGAACACTTAGACCCACAACCCAACCTAGATGAGAACCTTGTTATAGAAATACCTGTTAACAAGTTGGGACAATACTTTGAGGGAGATGAATCCAATGCAACCATACCAATCACTACCAAGGGATTAACTGTGAAGGGAATCCTTGATGGTGGCGCTGGGATTAGCATTGTGACTAAAAATTGATGGGAAACTATGGGAAGACCTCACCTTGCGACCACAACCATAGTAGTAAAGATGGCCAATGCGTCTATTGTTAAACCTATTGGGATGCTAGAAGATCCCAAGATCAAGGTCTTTGGACATAAAATAAGATTTACCTTTATTGTTATGGATTTCTTCAAGCACACTATGGCATCTGAGATGATCTTAGGACGTCCTTTCATGAGGGAAGCAAAAATGGTGCATGACTGGTCTAAAAACCATGTCTACTTGCAGTTCCAAGATTCTGTTATTCGAGTGGATCTTGTAACTCGTCAAGCACATCCTCTAGGAAACAGGTTTATAATTGATCATAGATCTGACACCACATTTCACTCGACCCCATTGCAATATTTCTACACTTGTAAAGAGGACACTGATGTTGGGGAAGATTCTCCTTATATGGATGTACTACTTGGGATGACTGAATTGGACAATGTGAATTGGGTCCACATAGCAGCAACCATAGACACTTGGGGAAATAGGGGGACGACCTGGGTAACACCTGAGGGTGATGAAATGCCCGTACCCTTAAATATGCTACAAGCAATGCATATAGCTTTTGACAAGAGTCATCCTAATATAATGAAGAAAACATACAAGTGGGTCTCTAAAGCTTCTTTAGCGACCATATCTAGTGCTAAAAAACAGAAGCCTTCTAAGAAATGTCCCACTCGCCCCAAGAAATGTAAAGAAACGTTGCGTTGGATTCCTAAATGACTATTGGAAGCCCAAGGCTACTATCAAGGAAATGATCATATCTAGGTGCCAAAACGTAAATTGTGTTCTTACCTATCACCAGACCCATGTGAGCCCAATCCTGTAGCTCCAAAACGAATTGACGATTGCAGAAAGAAAAAAATCACTGTATGCTACACACCCGCTCCAATGCTAGTTTGGGTACAGAAGAAAGCACGATTTGTTCCACCTAGCTCAGGAAGGGGGGAGTCCCATGAAGCTTCTAACTGCTCATGTAATGCATCCATAGAGGTAAAAGCTTCTCCACAGCCTCCACCTACAATAGTGGACCTCCATGAAGCTACAAAGGAATCCACACCTCCGAGTGTTCAAGAATCACCTGATGAACCACTTCAAGTTCGATCCTCGAAGAGTACCTTACCACCCTTGCAACTCGATGAGGCACCTAAGGTAATAGAGAACTAATGGCAAAAATCCTCACCTATTACCAACTGGAACAATTGGTTTCAAAGGGTGACGAGCACATTTCAAACGGTATGATCTACCCAAGGAAGGGGGGAGTGTTTGCTGACATTCATCATTCACTCACTCCCCTCTCAACCTTCCTCCCTGACCTGTCAATCTTCCAATCTTAGGGAATGTATGTATAAAGCCTTATACTCACAAAAAAGTAAAAAAGTAAAAAAGTAAAGAGCAAGAGCAATTAGCAAACGAGTATCCACAATAAAAGTTATAACATTGACCAGACCTACACATCCACATCCGGTACATTGAAACATAAACCTATGTCATCAAACACCTTTGATCCTCATCACTCAATTGATGGAGGGTAGGTAGGATTAGTACAATAGGAGTGTTTCTGTTTTAGAGTTTAGTGATTAACAAAGTTCTTTTTTCCCACTGATGTGCCTCCTAGAGGTATTCTTTGTGTTTTCTAGTGTGTATGGGAACATGTTGCTATTGTTAGGATTTGGACCTTCATGAATATTTCTCTCATCCACATTGCAAATCAAGCGTGATCATCAACATAAACAGATGTTTCTTGTCCATTAGCATTGCCCCTTATCTTTTTTGCATCCATGTTTGTATGCTTCAATTGTGATTGGTAGCATAATATTCAGCGCATTTGCTTAGTATCAAACATTAAATTCAATGTTATTTTTGTCATAAGCACTTGTCTAGGTTTAAATAACAAGCAGTCCGACTAAGCTAGTTTGACCAAGCTAGGCGTTAGAGATCTTCTCTTAATACCATGGGGAATTCCTTCCTAATGATCAATGGTTACTTAGGTTCTTAATCCGATTTAGGTAGCATTGTGTGCAATGTACTAGGGCTTTCTAGTGGGCTTAGTCCCTATTGACCTTTAGCTTAAGTATGATAAAGAGAGTTTACTAGTGTGATGAGCCTGGGGAGGGTAACAGTGTTATATGACCCCCCAAAGCTACAAAATTAAAATGATGAAAATGAACAAAATAAAATAAAAATCAAAGTGCCACAATGTAAAATCTTAAGCTGGAAGAGAAATGTCAGCTTGATCTGGTACTTCACTCACATGTATCGCCTATGGTACTAGAGCCCTAGAGGTTCCCAGTGTGGGCACTTTTCCTTGAAAAGCAAAAAACCCAAGGCATACTAAATAAGTGTTGTGTGTGTACGGAGTGTGTATGCAAGAGAGGGGAAGAAGAGAAATGGGGAAGGGGGAGATGCACAGGCAGCCACTGTGTGGGTTAGTGGAGAAGAAAGAGAAGAAGACAACCCTTCCTCTTTTTCTCCCTATATTGATTAGGTGAAATCAAGTGTACAAGGGTGGTTTCCCACGGCCACCTGGCCTACACCCCAACAACCTCCCACTTGAAGGTCATGGTGGCCAATAGTGGCATTAGTATAGTTAGTCTATACATAATTGATGAAGCATTGCCGAGGCTTCATCCTACACCCATAAGTTCTATACAATGTGTAAATCGCTCCGAGTCTAGGCTCTTTGTGAGAGAATCTGCGGGGTTGTCATCAGTGTGAACCTTGACAAGCTCGATACGCTTGCCAGCCAATGCTTCTCGTATGACATGGTATTTGACCTCTATGTGTTTTGACTTTGAGTGAAACACTGGATTCTTTGGCAAAGCAATGGCACTCTCACTATCACAATGTAGTACTGGAACCTCATGAATGCCCAAATCTCCCACTAGACGAGCCAACCATATGGCTTCCTTGCTGGCGTCAGACGCAGCAACATATTCTGCCTCAGTGGTAGATGAGGACGTGCAATCTTGGAGACACGATCTCCAAGAGATAGCTGCTCCAGCAAACATGAACACATAGCCAGATGTGGATCTTCTACGATCCACGCAACCCGCATAATCCGCATCTGTGTAACCTACAATAGATGCATCACTGTTTCCGAAGCGTAAACACTTGCTAGTTGTACCTTTCAAATATTTGAGGATTTTCTTCACTGCTTCCCAATGCTTCTTGCCAGGGTTTGCCATGTACCTACTAACCACTCCCATTGCATGTGCAATGTCTGGTCTTGTGGCTACCATAGTGTACATCAAACTGCCAACTGCTGAAGAATTTGGTACTTTCGCCATTTCCTCTTTCTCAGCCACTGTCTTGGGAGAGTCTTCCTTGCTAAGTTTGGAGTATGCTTGCATTGGGGTACTCAATGACTTCCCCCCCTACATACTAAAACGTTGCAAGACTTTGTGAATGTACTTTTCTTGAGATAGTTCAAGAATTCCACGTTGCCTGTCTCTCTTGATGTGCATACCAAGAAAGTGATTGGCATCTTCCAAATCTTTCATGGAAAACTGAGTGCTTAGCATCTTTTTCAACTAATTGATTTCATCAATTGATTTGCCTGCGATAAGCATATCATCTACATACAAGATCAAGATGATTAAAGAACCATCGTTCAATCTTTCTGTGTATAAGCAGTGATCCTTTTGACTTCTTATGTAACCCTGAGACTGCATGAATTTGTCGAATTTTTGATACCATTGCCTTGAACATTGCTTGATGCCATAGAGTGCCTTTTTAAGTCTACAAACCAATTCTGTCATCGTTGGTTTTTGGGTTTCACATACCAATCCCTCTGGTTGTTTCATGTAGACATCTTCATCTAGATCCCCGTGAAGAAATGTTGTATTCACATCCATTTGGACAAGTTCCATGTCTTGGATAACAACCAAGCCAAGCACGGTGCGAAGTGTAGTCATCTTGACTACTGGAGAGAAAATCTCATCAAAATCCACACCTTTTTGCTGCTTGAAACCCTTGGCAACGAGACGAGCCTTGTATCTAGGCTCCGGATCTTCCGTTGTATACTTCTTCTTGTATACCCACTTGCAAGGTAAAGCATTTTTGCCTTTTGGTAATTCAACCAAATCCCATGTCTCATTAGCCACAATCGAATTGTATTCTGATTGCATAGCTTGCGTGTCTCATTAGCCACAATCGAATTGTATTCTGATTGCATAGCCATCAACCAAATCCCATGTCTCATTAGCCACAATCGAATTGTATTTTGATTGCATAGCGTGCTCCCACTTAACACTATCCTCCATTTGTATAGCTTCTTTGTAGCAGGTTGGCTCTCCACTGTCAGTGACCAAAATGTGGTGTATACCCGGCTCAAACCGCTCGGGCGTGCGTGATACTCTCTCAGAGCGTCTCAGTGCCTGACTACTGGACTATGCTCTCTCCGGAGCAATAGTAGTATCTTGCACTTGAGGAGTAGGTGCAACACTATTGAACTAAGTTGGTTCGGAGGCTACATCCTCAAAACGAACACGTTTGTACTCAACATCTTTGATGGGCTTCTTGTGCATTTTTGATTCATTGAAAATCACATGTGAGCTACGAATGACTTTGTTTGATTCTAGGTGCCAGAGATGATATCCCATCTTTTCGTTTGCACCATAGCCAATAAAGATGCATTTGTGTGATCTGGGATCTAACTTCCAACGAAGTTCTTTGGGCACATGTGCATATGCTTCACATCCAAATACACGTAAATGCTCATAGCTTGGCGTTTTGCCAGTCCATAATTCCTCTGGAATTTTGAAATTCAAAGGAGAACTAGGTGACCTGTTGATGATGTGCACTGCTGTCAGAACAGCTTCCCGCCAAAACTTTGGAGTAAGCTTCGCCATAGACATCATAGAGACAACTCACTCTTGAATCGTACGATTCATTCTTTCAGATATCCCATTTTGTGCAGGTGTGTATGGAGCAGTAAACTGCCGCCAAATGCCTTTTCTATTGCAAAAATCCTTGAACTCTGTGGAGACGTATTCTCCACCATTGTCCGTGCGAAAAGCTTTGAGCTTTGTTCCTGATTGGTTCTCAACCATGGCGAGGAATTTTTGGAATGTCGAAAAAACTTCTTCCTTACGCTTAAGGAGATACACCCACACCTTTCTGGTAGAATCATCTATGAATGTGAGAAAGTAGTTCGCCCCCCCTAGAGTTTTATGTGGCATTGGACCACACAAATCACTGTGCACCAAGTCTAGAGGTTCACCTAGGTTCTTATTCAATGGCGAAGATGTCAATCTAGTATGTTTTCCATACAGACAATGCTCACACAATTGAAAGTCCGTGTAATCTAACACAGGTAAGTAGCCAAAACGCTGAAGTGTTTTCATTCCCTTTTGGCTAATATGCCCTAGCCGGCTATGCCACAACTCAGGAGACGGCAGCTCGACAACATAGATAGAGTGTTCGTCGACACTCGAAACAAACAAAGAGTACAGGGATCCGTTTTTATTGCCTTTCAGCATGATAAGGTTGTTCTTGCGGATCATCCAAGAACTATTACCAAAAACTGTAGTGTAGCCAAGTTCATCCAATTGGCCTATAGAAAGCAAGCTTTTGGTAAGCTTGGGCACATGTCTGACATTCTGCAGCACAAAAGTAGTGCCATTATGCATCTGAAGTTTCACATCACTAATGCCAATGATGTCAAGCTCATAGAAATCACCAAGCTTGACTATTCCATGCATGGATGCATAAGAGGAAAACCACTCTCTATGCGGTGTGACATGAAAACTTGCACCAGAATCAAGGATCCAATTCTGTGCATAACCCTCATCCTGTGCAACTAAAGCATCTAGAGTGAGATTTGAAGTGAAAATGAGAACATCTGAGGCATCTGCTGTCACCTCGGCACGAATCTCTGTGGGAATAATGTGCATCACTGGAGGAGGAGCATCCTCTACTGCAGTGGTAGGCATGGGAGACTCAACAATATTGAGCTCCTCAATCTTTACTGTACTTTTGCCTTTGCCAGAATTATCCTTTTGCACATTTTTCTGATCTCTTAGGAAACTACGACAATCCTTTTTGTAATGACCCTTCTTGTGGCAATAGTAACACTCGACATTTTTGGCATTGCGGTCTCTACTTTTGTTCCTGTGTCTGCTAGGACTACAAGGATTTCGTTCTCTACTTTTGCTTTTGTATTTGTTCCTGTCATGGCCTCTTGCCTTTGTTGAACTGCCAGCCATATATGCATCTCCATGAGTAGCATTATCGAGAGATTTACGACGAATCTCTTCAATGAGCAATGCATCTGTGACAACATGGAACTCTAACTTGCCATTTGGAGCTGAATTGCTAATGGCTGTGCAAAAGATATCCCATGAACTGGGTAGAGAGCATAACAAGAAGATAGATTTGAGTTCATCGTCAAACTCCTTAAAGCCCTGAGATGTCAGCTGACTGAACAAGGAGTTGAACTCATTTAAATGACTGGAAAATGTGCTACCTTCTTTCATGTTGAACTTCATAAGATTTTTCATGAGAAAAACTTTGTTGGATGCACTTTTGCTCTCCCATGCTGAACATAAGCTATCCCAAAGTTCCTTGGTTGTTTTCTTCCCGATGATAGTGAAGAAGACTGACTCGGCTAGATGTAGACGTATTGTAGCCATGGCTTTTGCATCCAAAAGCTCCCATTGAGCTTGTGTATAATCATCATCCTTTGCGCGCTCTTTCAACGGTTCTGAGAGGCCTTTGTTTATCAAAACATCTTTCATGCGCTCTGTCCACATGGTGAAGTTGCTGCCATTGAACTTCCGAATGAAATACTCCTCCTTTTCTGAAGAAGAAGCCATCGCTGATAAGAGGGTTCGAGAGGTGCCAAGCTATGGTGAGAAGCTGTAGAAATTTGGGCAGAGTAACCTTTGTATCGGGAGTAAAATCTCAACCGAGATAGACTCAAAAGTGCCAACAATGGAAGTCACGACTCGCGGGAAGTAAATCCTGCAGAGTTTCCTTTGTATGAGGAGTCAAAACTCAACTCAAAATGCATATAAATATGCCAATTGGACTAACTGGGCATCTGCTGCACAAAACAACTGCTATGTGAGTGCCAACTCGGCGTCAAAAGCATAAATAACCGTCCAGATACATATCCTATGGCGAGGGTACCGTAAAGGGGAACTCCAGCTACCTGTATCACCGAAAGTGTCTCAACATTCGAGCACACCCCAGCTCAAAGAAAACCTCACGCTATCGACCCTCCAAAAAGCTAATGCAGACACAAATGAACTAGCCACAGTCTCAGAAAGGGCTCTTCCGGTACGAGTCTCAGAAACGGCCGAGAAAAACTGCCAAAATAGCCAAAAATGGCTCCACACGTAGTACAGTGGGCAGTGTTCGCAACTCAACATACATGAGTAAAACCGTGCTCAAACAGGCGCCAAGAACTGCTGCATGCAGTGAAAGAGATCCCTGCGGGGATATCTGCTCTCAAAAGAGCTCAGTAGCACTAAGTGTGCTCACAACAAAATGCATCTGTCAACGCATGTGTCCGCAGAGAATCTGTTGTCGAAATGACTGCCAAATTGATTGTGAAAAGCGCTGTGTCTGGTAACCTGGAGAATCTGTGAGTGAATGGGCTAAAAAACCCCCTGTAGCCTGTAACCTGCGTGTCGGTGTCGCTATGTGCCGATTTCTGCCGTCGGGCAGAAAAATGCTAGTCGAATAGCCGCCAAAGGTGTCGTATCCGTAAACTGTGTCGTACAGGGCGATTGGTGCACTCGGTGCCGATGTCGGGTGTCACTCCTCTATGATAGAGGTACCTCACCTGCGTATGTCGCAAGCACGATCGTCGATCGCGGGAACGCGCTCGTGTGGGGAAGCGCCCGACGTCTGGGTCGGATGTCGGAGATCCGCCGCAATGAGGAGTGTCGAGCCGGTGCGCATGAGCAGTGTCGATGTCGATGTCACCTTCCGCCGCCGGGCGGAAGTGGCTGGCCGGGTAGGGACGGACGCCTATGCTCGAAGACGGTGTCTGGTTGTCAAGGTCGAGTCGGACGGGTGTCGAAAATCGATGTGCTAAGCTCTCATGACTCAAAGCCAAAGTAGATGTCAGCGTCAATGTCGAAGTTGGTAAATCCTATTCTCTCTCTCTCGCGCGCGCTCAATCTCGGGGTTAGATGTCTAGGATGTTGAAAGGGTAGTCGGGGCTGTCAAAGGCTTTTGGTGGTCTCATGGGAGCTATCCCCTGCACACACTTAAGTGTGCAAGTAAAGCAAAAAAAAAAATCAATTGCAATCTCTGTCGTTTTCTGCAGGTACTGACGAGCAGAGGCTGTGTGCAAGGGTGCTCGACCTACTTCTGCAAGGCAGCAAGGCTTGAGATTGTGTGTGTGTGTGTGTGTGTTGCTTCGCTTGCTCCTCTCTTGCTTAGCGCTGCTTAGTTCTCCTCGATCCACGAAACTTCTCAAGCTCGAGATACTATGCTGTACCTAATTCGATGCCTTGCAGAGATCTTTTCTGTTGAAGTTCATGCCCGACTCTTCCTCGCAAAGGCTCTGCCGGCATTTCATGTCACTTTTCTCGCTATACACAGAGTGTGTGTGTGTGTGTGTGTGGTTCTTGCAAAGTAAGAGCGCTGCCAGAAGCTCGATGCCTTGCATTCAATTACCTGATTAGCACGGGGATCCACTCTACTACAATTTCAGCGCCGCCAATTGCAGGTTTGGGTATGTGTGTGTGTGCTAAGCCTTTTGTCGACTGCCTTCAGCTCACAGGCTCCTCCTCTGCTATCGCTCCTTGACTTCCAAGCTTTGCAATCACTCGCTACCCCGATTGCCCGAGGTTGCTCTTGCAAGCTTCGACCTGCCTGCCTTGCTCGATCCTTACTGGTTGCCCCAATGTCGAGCTGCAAGTGTGTATGTGTCTCGATCTCTGTTCGGATTTGCAGCCTAATTCTATCCGCATTGGTTGCTTCTTTTGCTTGCCCGATTCCAATCGACTGTAGGTCAATTAGCTCGTGAGTTGCAGATGCCTTGTTCTGCTTGGTCCTCTGGCTGCTACGCGGTGCAAGCCTTCAATTCCCCTCAATTCCCATGCTTTGTACTCGGATTTCCTCTGAACTGCCCGAGTTATTTCAAGCTTTGAAAGCTCTATTTGCTATTCGGGTGCCTTGGCTGCAGACCTTTTCTCTAACTCCAAACTTCAAGATCTCCTCTTGCTCGGAGCTCAACTTGCTCTCATGTTGTCAAGCTGCAATCTCTCAGCTCTAGCTACGAGCTCTCTCCCTTGAGCTCCGAGCTTGGCTATGGCTGAGCTCTCTTTCGAGCTCCAAGCTCCTGCGGCGGCTATCTCTCGTTGTGCAAGGTCCGCAATCTACGACCGCCGCACTGCTCCACCTGTGCTCTGATACCAATTGTTGTGCGTGTACGGAGTGTGTATGCAAGAGAGGGGAAGAAGAGAAATGGGGAAGGGGGAGATGCACAGGCAGCCACTGTGTGGGTTAGTGGAGAAGAAAGAGAAGAAGACAACCCTTCCTCTTTTTCTCCCTATATTGATTAGGTGAAATCAAGTGTACAAGGGTGGTTTCCCACGGCCACCTGGCCTACACCCCAACAACCTCCCACTTGAAGGTCATGGTGGCCAATAGTGGCATTAGTATAGTTAGTCTATACATAATTGATGAAGCATTGCCGAGGCTTCATCCCAACAATAAGCACACCCCAACAATAAGCACACACATCAAAATTGAATCACTGTGAAAAGACTTTGGGGGGTCAAAGAAAAGAAAATAAGTGAGGCGATAGTTTCATGAGAAATTCCTTTTATCGTAGCTTAACTACAAGGTCTTCTAGGTATAGCCTCTAGTCAGCCCTTGGACATGAAATACTTGGCTCTCTTGATTAAACAACTTAATTGACCAGAGAAAATCAAGAAGTTTGCCCATGGTATTAATAGTTGACCTCTAGTGTCTTTCGACCGTTAAATTAGTCACACCAGACATGTTTAGTTTTTGACCTTTACAACTATTTATGCATTTGATTATATTACAATTTAATGTTTATTGCTAGCAAATGGTTTAAAATTTTGCTACCAATCAATTTGATTGCCTAAAACTGTATATGATTTTTAATTGTATATGAGAATGCAATAACTGTGCTAATGTTGTTTGATTTTGAAGTGAGTGAAGAAGGCTAAGGACATTCATCTCAAATGCTCTTCCACCTCGACGAACGAGCTTCAACTCAGTAGCTTCTGAGGATGGAATCTACATAAGGAAGGGGGGCATGTTAACCCTCGCGGCTCACGGACACCCTATCGCCTACAACGGACACCATATTATTTATTTGGTAGAGTCAGGTACCGGGCTTGTCGGTCCAATAGGAAAAGGGTAGAGTGATCGCCGATGAGAGGCGCACTCTAATTGAAACATTCAAGGGTCAGTTGGCTAAGCATAGGCGCCCAAGTGTGAATGGGACAAGCTCATATAAAAGTCAACTTAACCTAAAATTCACTTATTCTCTCATTTGTGCAATTGAAGAGTGTTCTTGCTCCATCTCCATATTCTTCTTCTTCCTCTCCTTGTGTGTGTGTGTGTGTGTGTGTGTATGTATGCGCGAGAGAGTGAGAGAGAGAGAGAGAGAGAGTGTGTGTGTGTGTGTGTGTGTGTGCGATCGAGCATTACAAAGGCACGACGACGGCAAAGCGGTCGGAGCTCGGCACGACAGTAGCTTCTTCTTCTTCGGGGCGAGGAATCCTCCACAAAGGTGAACGTAGAGTGGTGAGTGACACACCCTTTCTCTCTTGAGCTTGCTAGATTAGTCTGGCTGTGTGCTTGGAGCCATTTGTGGCTCGCACGTAGTGTATCGGCAAGTTCCTTGCATTGACACGTGCGACAAATGCGCATAGTCGAACTTAGCATTACTTTGTTATAAGACCAATATCCACTGGTTATCCCAGTCTTGCAAACCAATTTGCAAATTTATAGAACACCTCATTATCCGCTTGTTTGCATCAATTTATTAGATTTTAAAATGTTGATGTATTTAGCGTGCAATGAAATTATTGTTGAATTAAATAAGAAATCATCTTTAGCACTTTTCTTTGAGAAATACATTTGCAGATAATATTTTAGCCAACTCTCACATTGTGGCTTACATTGGTAGTGACTGGAATTTCTATTGACATCATATGACATTAAGGTATGACATGAATTCAGTTGATTTGGGGACGATCGTCAACATTTGGTATATACTTCAACATTCCAACCTATTCCAATTTTGTGCCAAGTAAATGTTTTATAAATTTTTATGTTTTGTCTAGTCCATTGGTCATGTGCACACAGATTCATCGATTTAGGTAGTGTGTAAATGCTCATCCTGGTGTAGATTCACTGATTTAGGCAACACCAATTGCGCGTACAGATTCACCAATTTAGGTAGTACACTGCTAAATAAGACATTTATTGTTTCCAATAATATTAAGTGCAGATCCGTCGATTTAGGCAGCACAAGTGTCGATTCGCTGATTTAGGCAGCACGCTGGGTGTAGATTCGCTGATTTAGGCAAGATCGATCACAAAATCATGCTGCAATGGCTGTCCACCAATGTCCCAAGCATGCTTTTGTTACACGAGTATACAAAATGAAGGATATTTGGATTTGGATTTGAAATGGGTATATGTTGGCAGATATTTGAACTTGGATTTGACATTGGATTTGGAATGAGTATATGATGCTTTTCTGTTGCGATAGTATTAATGGAATTGAAATTGAGATTGATGAGAATTGATTATTGAAGGATGAGTGTGACCAATGATATCCTGGTTTATCAAGGTATGACATATACTGCTTATTATAGTGGTATGGGACAATGTTGTTTACTTTCATTTTTTATTTTTCTATGTGATATTTTTGACACAATATACTAATCACTGTTTTTGACAAGTATGGTTTGAAGATTCTTATCTTTGCAAAACTGAGGACAATTGCTTTCTAATGGTAAGGTATGTAAGGGAATTGATATTTTATTATCTAGTGCAGGTGATAGGTGGAAAAAGATTGATCGATCTAGGCCTATGCGAACGGATATATAGTTTATGCACATATTATTATTCAAGTGCTCTTTTATGAGCTTTGGCCATTTATGACCAGCCGGCCAGTTTGTACTAACTTTGACCATTCAAGAAATCTATAAAGTAAATATGTGCAAGAGGGAAATGGTCACTCTTGCACGGGGGGAGATTGCACCCAGTGATTGTGTCATTCTTCTCTCCTCTCCTCTTTCCTCTCTTGTCGTGCCGGCGTAGCACTCCGCTCTAGGAGGTGTGTCTACACGTGCTCTTCTACTCTCTCTCGCTCTCTGTCTCTCTATGTTGGCGTATGACGTGGAATATGTGCTATGAGATTTGCCAGGTAAGTAGATTTGTGCGTTTCATGGATTGCAATATGTTGTATTTTAGAATTTTGAAGGGATGCCACACCTTTTGTTTGTAGCAACAAGATTGTTCCTATAGCTGGGGAGGTTTATTTCCTTTGGTTGTTACTTAATGAGTGCAAGGATTCATAGAACTTTAAGGACCTTCAAATTTTTAGTGAGCACACTTATCCTACCTTTAAGGAAGCTTGCCTTGCTAAGGGCCTACTACAAAATGATGCCGAATGGTCAGTGTGTCTATAGGAGGCATCCTTGCAACAATTGGGATTGCAATTGCGACAATTATTTATGATCATTTTGGTGTTTTGTGAGCCTTTGTGTCTTGGTACTCTATGGAATAATTTCTCCAAAGATCTTTCTGAGCACACGTACAATTGATGAGCATGTTCGTTAGTCAGCTTGCTGAGATTTTGAAGAGAGTTGCCTTGATCATATAGGATAAAGCTCCCATGACCCACCGATATGCTTATGAGGCACTAAATCAAAAATTAAGGGACGTGATGCAAAATGATGTAATGTTTGGTGGAAAGGTGCTTTTGTTTGGGGGCGATTTTAGACAAATCTTGATTGTTTTCTGCAAAGGAAGTTGTGGAGATATTGTGAATGCATCTTTGTGTCACTCACACACATGGAAATATATAAAGGTTTTGTAGCTGATAGAAAATATGCGTGTGTTTCAAGTCTCAAATAATGCACTTGCAAGAGAATTTGCAGAATGGATACTTCACATTAGTGTTGGGAATGTGTGTCATGGAGACTTGAATGACCATATGCCATTTCCAAATAACATGCTTCTTCCAGGAAATAGTCTTCAAGAACTCATCAATTGTATATATGGAGATATGCAACACATTTAAGATTCCAAGAGGTTTTTCAAGGATAGAGGTATTCTTGCTCCTCGCAATAAGGAGGTTGATGCCATTAATGACTTGGCTGTGGGTAAAATGAGAGGAGTATATAAGGAATATGTGAGTGCAGACTGAGTATGTTCATCAGATTGCAGTAGTATACTTTATACAAATGAATTTATGAGTTCTCTTGATCTTGGTGGTGGTTTTCTACCACACTCTTTGCAATTGAAAGAGAATGCCCCAATTATGCTTCTTCACAACTTAGATCCTTGGCAAGGTTTGTGCAACGGTACAAGGTTGATATGTAAGCAGTTTCACCATAGGATTATTGATGCAAAAGTAATCATTGGTTCACACGCTGGAGAAAGGGTATTCATACCCATAATAGACTTTATTATAAGGGCTTCTCATGGATTACCTTTTGAAATGAAGCGTAGGCAGTTTCCTATGAGGCTTACATTTGGAATGACAACCAACAAGGCACAAGGTCAAACACTCAAAAGTTTAAGGTTTGTATCTAGCTACACCAATTTTCACCAATGGTCAGCTATATGTTGCAATGTTCCATGTGAGATCTTCATTTGACATCAAAATAGTTCTTGATGGTGCTCAAAGATCAAATATGAGCGAGAGCCACCAATGGTTTACACACAAAACATTGTATACAAGAGGTTTTATAACTAACAAATATATAAAGTTTGATACAAATTTTTTTCCATGTAACTTTTTTCCTTTTGTTTCGATTCTAACCCAATATACCTCATTCTCTATGGTTTTTCTCAACGTAAAGTATCAACAAAAATGGAAAATCAATCTACAATTTGATATATATTGGGAAGAGCACCACACTTTGTTCCAGGTAATGCTTCATATTTAATAAGATGATGATAATGATAGAATGATGATGACTCCTAATCTCATTACCATATCCAAAAATTACGGAGAGGACCTATAACGACGAATTAGGTGATAGATTTGATGGAATATTTTGAGGTGATAAGGTATAATTAAATCCAAATGTTTTCATAGTTTTTGTATTTGATATATTGACAAAAAATTCAAACCGATTTGTGTTTATTAGTGTGAAGGAATCATTACTACTCAGACTATCTATTAATGGGTCTTTACGAGTGGAGTTTCTATCAAGGATTGGTTGGGTATTACCATGTTTGGTTGGTAATTGATGAGCAAACATGGCTAGGACATGTTTCTATGAGAGAGATGTGACAACACAAACCCTTAAATGCAGTGTCTTCACTTGGATTTGGTTGCGACAAATGGTTACTAAGATTATGTACAATAGGTAATGTTCCTCAACAATTGGAACAAAATGTTTGGAACATTGGATTGTAGTATTACATGTGTAAGCTTGATTTTTTTGGGGGGTCTTTGCCATTCTATTTTTGGTTGTCTCTTATTTGCAATTACAACTTATTTTCTCAAGGGATATAAAAGAATCAATCGTGCAATTTAAGTGTAGTGATCGATAAAGGTTTTATTGATAGCTTTTGGGCAACTTCTCTTCTTTTTTGTTGCCTTGGCAGCCCCTTTCTTAGAGTCTCACTCACCATGTGTGGATTTTCTTTGTGGAGAAAATGTGCAAAGCACCACCAGAGATAGTGTGGTTGTACAAAAAATGATCACAAATAATCGTTGCAAACACACCCACTTGATTCAAACCAAATGATGTATGCTATAAGAAGTGATGTTTACTTTTGATGCTTTCTTTCATTTTGTATTAGTCTATGTGTATCTTTGATTTCTTTCTACCACCGCATGCATCCAATCCTCCGGAGGCACAGGGAGCCTCACTCGTAGAGGATTAAGGGCCATAACTTTACTCTAGATTTCATCTTTCCCATTTTTTTCTTTTCTTACGTGGCACTGGACACTGCGTTTTTAGGCAAGTCACAATTCACGTTTTTAGATAAGATTCTTAACTTACTAAGAGGTATTTTGCATGAATCAAGGTTGGGGTTGAGGTGGCACCTTCAAAGTTGTCCTCTTGCTAATGACCTTGAGGTGCGGATAGTTGAAGAGATGCCAAGTTCCTAACGGAGCAAGTGTTTGGAGTGGGTACTCGGGAGAGAGGAAGAGCATTAGGCAATGGTGATAACAAGGTGGAGTTTTTAGCAACTTCCTAAAAGCAAAGGTCTCCTAGAATAGAGGATTAAGGGCCCCATCTTTATACCTTGAGCCCTATCTTTCAAAGAAATGAGGATTAAGGGCCCCATCTTTACTCCAAATTTCATCTTTCCCATTTCTTCTTTTCTTAGGGGGCACTGGGCATTTCTTTTTTAGGCGAGATACAATTTACGTTTTTAGATAAGATGCTTAACTTACTAAGAGGTATTTCACACGCAGCAAGGTTAGGGTTGAGATGGAACCTTCAAAGTTGTCTTCTCATTGGTGACCTTGAGGTGAGAATAGTTGAAAAGATGCCAAGTTCCTAAGGAGCAAGTGTTTGAAGTGGGAACTCGGCAAAGAGGACGAACAACAGGCGAGGTTGATAAAAGCAGCTTCCTAAAAGCAATGATCTCCTAGAATAGAGGATTAAGGGCCCCATCTTTTTACCTCAAGTCCCATCTTTCCAAGGATGGAGGATTAAGGGCCCCATATTTGCTCCAAATTTCATCTTTCCAATTTTTGCTTTTCTTAGGGGGCACATGGCATTTCTTTTTTAGACGAGGCACGATTTACGATTTCAGATAAGATCCTTAACTTACTAAGAGGTATTTTGCACGTAGCAAGGTTACGGTTGAGATGGTACCTTCAAAGTTGTCTTCTCTCTGATGACCTTGTAGTGTGAATAATTGGAGAGATACCAAATTCCTAAGGGAGGAAGTGTTTGGTTTGGGGAATCTAGAGATAGGACAAACAACGGACGACGACGATGACGAGGTGGAGTGTTCAGCAACTTCCTAAAAGCAATGGATTCCCAAAATAAAGGATTAAGGGTCCCATCTTTATACCTCAAGCCCCATCTTTCCCACAATAGAGGATTAAGGGCCCCATCTCCATGCCAAATTTCATCTTTCCCATGTCTGCTTTTCTTAGGGGGCATTGGGCACTGTTTTTTAAGGCGAGGCACAATTTATGTTCTCAAATAGGATGCTTAACTTACTAAGAGGTATTTTGCATGCAACAAGGTTGGGGTTGAGATGGCACCTTCTTAGTTGTCTTCTTGCTAATGACCTTGAGGTGCGGACTTGGTGCGGATAGTTGAAGAGATGCCAAGTTCCTAACAGAGCAAGTGTTTGGAGTGGGGACTCGGGAGAGAGGAAGAACATCGGGCAATGGTGATAAAGAGGTGGAGTTTTTAGCAACTTCCTAAAAGCAATGGTTTCCCAGAATAGAGGATTAACTGGCCCATCTTTATACCTCGAGCCCCATATTTCTCAAAATAGAGAATCAAGGGCCTCGTCTTTACTCCAAATTTCATCTTTCCCATTTCTACTTTTCTTAGGGGACACTAGGCACTGCTTTTTTAGGCGAGGCACAATTTATGTTTTCAGATGAGATGAGTTGGGGTTGAACAGAGACTGAGGAGTATGTACTTAAAGAACTTCTCAAGGAATTCAAGGATATATTTGCTTGGACATATCATGATATGAAAGGTGTTCCACCTTCCGTGGTGCAACACACAATCCCCATGAATAGCATGGCTAAACCAGTCCATCAATGACCCTACCCCATGAATCCTAAGAATGCAAAGATTTTTCAAGAAGAGATTGAAAAGCTTGTCAAATG
This sequence comes from Adiantum capillus-veneris, assembly GCF_014529385.1. NCBI lineage: Eukaryota > Viridiplantae > Streptophyta > Polypodiopsida > Polypodiales > Pteridaceae > Adiantum > Adiantum capillus-veneris. The sequence goes on from NC_140941.1 coordinate 39,683,970, forward strand.
TGGATTCATATACCCTATTGAGCACTCAAAATGGGTGTCTTTAATAGTTATTGTGCCAACAAAGAACGGTAAACTTAGAGTGAAGCGTGGATCTCAAGAAGGTCAATGTCGTCACTAGGAGGGACCAATACCCCTTGTCATATTCAGAACATGTGCTTGAAAGAGTTGCAAGGAAGAAGCTTATAGATTTTTAGATAGGTACTCTGGATACAATCAAATCACAATTGCACTAGAGGACCAAGCTAAAACAACTTTTATACTCAAATTCAGAGTGTTCGCATTTCGTGTTATGGGTTTTGGCTTAACCAATGCCCCTGCTATCTTCCAAAGATTGATAAACACTGATTTTAGGGAATATTTGAGGGAGTTTTGCGAAGCTTTCTTAGATGACCTTTGTGTTTATTCCTCTTGGAAAGAACATCTATCATGTTTACGAAAAGTATTTGAGAAGTGCAGATTGTACGCAACTCCTTAAACCCTTTCAAATGCCAATTTTGTGTTAAACATGGAGTCATTTTAGGGCATATAGTGTCCAAAAATGGGATTTCCACAGATGAGAGCAAAATTAAATCCATTTCCAATTTGCCATCACCTACTATAAAGGAGTTCAAAGGTTCATGGGCCATGTTGGTTATTATAGGCGGTTTATTTTAAACTTTGCCGAGATAGCTCGTCCTTTGTACAAGCTTCTTATTGAGTGCCACTGGACCTCAGAGTGTGACCATGCTTATGAGGCATTAAAAAAGACCTTTTACCAGTGCTCTTATTCTACAAGTGCCCGATTGGAATGTAATTTTCCATGTGCATATTGATGCATTGAACTTTGCTATTGGGTGTGTTCTAGCTCATCCAGGAGAACATAAATTGGACTACCCCATTAGCTTTGCAAGTCGTCAATTAAATGATGCTGAGAGGAACTACACCACTACAAGAAGGGAAGGTTTAGCTATGATTTATGCAGTGAAGAAATTTCTCCACTACCTTCTTGCCAACAAGTTTGTTTTCTATGTTGATCATCAAGCCTTGTTGTATCTAGTAAATAAATCTTGTTCCACGGGAAGAATTACATGATGGTTGTTAATTCTTCTTGAGTTTGATTTTATCGTTGTTGGTGAGACCTGATAAAAGACATATCATGGCGGATCATTTGTCTCGCATACCCAATGGTGAAGCCCCTACTAGAATCGATGATGAATTGGCCGATACTTCCCTGTTCCTAGTAGAGACCATGCCTGAATGGAGTGAGAAGATTGTGAACTTTTTAGTTAACGATTTTCTACCTAAGGAGCTTCGTAGGATATAGCTTGAAAACTGTTAAAGGAACGTGAACCTCTTTATCTAATTGCAGGAACTCTCCATAAGATATGGAAGGACGATATTCTTAGACGTTGTGCTCGTGAGGATGAGTATTTATACATACTGCAATAAGCCCATATGGGTATAGCCGGATGACATTTCTCAAGGGAGCTAACTGCTAGAAAGGTGTTGCAATCAGGCTATTGGTGGCCCACCTTATTCAAAGATGCATCACTTTTTGTAAAAGGGTGTGATGAATGCCAACATTACAAGATCACACAACGAAAGGATAAGATGTCCTTACATATGGTTAAGGTGACTCAACCATTTGAAAAATGGGGTTTAGACTTTGTAGGCCCAATTAGCCCGACAGCTCGTAACACTCAATGTCGATATATTATCGTTGCCACTGACTATGTGACAAAGTGGGCGGAAGCCAGGGCAACACACAAGGCTGATGCAAGGTCAACTGCCAAGTTTCTCTTTGAGAATGTTATTACAAGATTTGGTTGTCCCTTTGAAATTGTGAGTGACAATGGTACTCATTTTTATAAATGGAGCGATAAAGGAACTCACAACAAACTTCATGATAGCTCACCACAAGTCTGCACCGTATTACCCACAAGCAAATGGCCAAGCTGAGAGCACTAACAATACCTTAATTTCTATCTTGACCAAAACAGTGGAAGCTCATCGCACAGATTGGGATTTGAAGCTGACATCAGCTCTATGGGCTTATCGTACTTCTTACAAAGTGGCTATTAATTGTACACCATTCAAAATGGTATATGGCCAATAAGGAGTTGTGCCATGGGAGTTTATAATTCCTAATCTACGGGTAGCTTCATAAGAAGATTGGGATGGTAACCCTTTAGTTGAGCATTTATATATCCTTAAGAGGTTAGACGAAGAAAGGAAATTGGCTGTGCAAAATGCACTTGTGGAGAAAGATAGGAGAAAGAAATGGTCTGATCGTCATCTAAAGAACAAAGATATTAATGTTGCTGATAGCTTCATAAGAAGATTGGGATGGTAACCCTTTAGTTGAGCATTTATATATCCTTAAGAGGTTAGACGAAGAAAGGAAATTGGCTGTGCAAAATGCACTTGTGGAGAAAGATAGGAGAAAGAAATGGTCTGATCGTCATCTAAAGAACAAAGATATTAATTGTACACCATTCAAAATGGTATATGGCCAATAAGGAGTTGTGCCATGGGAGTTTATAATTCCTAATCTACGGGTAGCTTCATAAGAAGATTGGGATGGTAACCCTTTAGTTGAGCATTTATATATCCTTAAGAGGTTAGACGAAGAAAGGAAATTGGCTGTGCAAAATGCACTTGTGGAGAAAGATAGGAGACAGAAATGGTCTGATCGTCATCTAAAGAACAAAGATATTAATGTTGCTGATAAAGTCCTTATGTATGGAGTGTGAAAAGAGAAGAAAAAGTTGCCATATAGAGTATGCAAAATCACCCCACAAGGTACCATTTGTCTGGAAACTCTTGATAGAGATGAAACCATTAGATCCCTCAATGGGAGAAAATTTAAAAGATACTATGATCCTTTAAGCCAAGAAGACGCCAACGAGAGGCTGACCTTGGAGCTACACATGCATTCCACGTCGAAACAAAGGATGATTGGTTGGACTCTAACACACCTCTATGATACCCTATTGAGCTAAATAGCGCCTATTGGAAAGTGCTATATAACACCTTATGGGACATGGGTGCTAAATATAATCTGTTGTCATATGGAGTGCGGTGTCAGTTGGGAAAGCCATCTCTATCTGAGAGTACTATCTGAAGTCGCGGAGCGGAGCGTGGGTCGACTCTCTCTCTCACACACACACACAGTGAGCTTACACAGTACACAGTACGCAGAGATCTGTTAGAAGGGTTATCTCCCAAAATCCTTAGTATTCACAAAGAATATGTTAGTATATACAAAGAGTTAGAGGTAAGTGAGTTAGGCGGGCGGCCGGCCATATCCGCATAAGAGGCCACTTGGGCTTTAATCCCAACAACCTCCCACTTAAAGTCCAATGTGGCACTTTAAGTAACTGTAAATCTATGAACATAAATGTACAAAGATTTACATGGCTGCCATCTATCCAATGCCCAATAACTCACGACAATGCACAAAGCCCTCTCCTGGAAGTCCCTTTGTGAGTAGATCAGCAGGATTGTCCTTGGTGTGGATCTTCAGCAGTTGTATCTGCTTGTCTTCAAGTACTTCCCTAATGAAGTGATACTTCACATCAATATGCTTAGTCTTCGAATGGAACACTGGATTCTTTGCCAATTGTATAGCACTTTGACTATCACAATATAACTCTGGCATATCTGCATTGATTCCCAAGTCTGCAACCAATCTACCAAGCCAAATAGCTTCTTTGCATGCCTCATTTGCTGCAACATACTCAGCTTCTGGAGTAGACTGCGTAACACAATCTTGTAATCGAGATCGCCATGATATGGCACCTCCAGCCAATGTAAAGACATAGCCTGATGTAGATCTCCTCTTATCCAAGTCTCCTGCATAATCTGAGTCAGTGTATCCTCTGACACTCAAATCCTGACTACCATAGCATATGCGCATACTCTTTGTATGTTTTAAGTATCTCATGATACCTTTCACTGCCTCCCAATGTTTCTTGCCGGGATTTGACATATATCTGCTAACCACTCCCACTGCAAATGCAATATCCGGACGTGTAGCAATCATTGCATACATCAAACTACCCACTGCAGACGCATATGGAATCTTATCCATTTCAGCCTTTCTTCCTCAGACACAGGACAATCTTGTTTGCTAAGTTTCACATATGGTGGCAATGGAACACTCAATGCCTTTCCCTTCTCCATATTGAAATGTTGCAAAACCTTGTCAATATACTCTGTTTGAGATAACCAAATCAACTTCTTTGATCTGTCTCTCTCAATGCGCATACCAAGTATATGACTTGCCTCACCCATGTCTTTCATGTCAAACGATTTTGCCATCTTTGACTTCAAAGCTGAAATTTCTTCCAAGTGTTTGCCAGCAATCAACATGTTATCCACATACAAAATAAGGATCAGCCAACTGCCATCCTTAGCCTTCTTTGTATATAGACAGTGATCGAACTCACTACGTAGCCTTGAGAAAGCATAAACTGGTGGAACTTATGGTACCATGCCCTCGGTGATTGTTTTAAGCCATAAAGACTCTTTAACAACTGGCATACCAAATGTTCCATGCCTTTCTCAACAAACCCTTCTGGCTGCTGCATGTAAATTTCCACATCTAAATCACCATGCAAGAACGCTGTCTTGACATCCATTTGGTGCAACACCAAATCCAATATAGCAACCAATGCAAGAAAGCATCTCAATGTAGTCATCTTGACCACTGGAGAGAAGACTTCATCAAAGTCAATGCCTTGTTCTTGCTTAAAGCCCTTGGCAACAAGCCTTGCTTTGTACTTTGGCTGACTATCATGAGCGGTGATCTTATACCTGTAAACCCATTTACAAGGTAGAGCCTTTTTGCCCTGTGGTAATTTAACCAACTTCCATGTCTGGTTTTTATGCAGAGCTGTCATCTCTGACTGCATGGCCAACTGCCATTTTTTCGAGTCAACCACTTGTAATGCTTCCTTGTAACAAGATGGTTCTCCGCAATCTGTGAGCATGACATAATTTAGAGATGGCACATAACGATCAGGTGGTTTGGAGACACGCTCAGAACGTCTCACCACAACTGATTCTGCCTCTCTAGCCACTATAGGCTGTTCCTGAGCCTGACCATGCTGTCTTGATGTGCTAGCACTAGGTCCATCTTCCCTGAAGACAACTCTTCTGATCTCCTCTGTCTTCTCTGGCTTAGAGTGAAACTTGGCTTCATTGAAATGCACATCATTGCTACGAATAAGCTTTCTGGACTCAGGATCCCAAAGCCGGTAACCCATCTCGCCCGATTCTCCGTAGCCAAGAAATATACACTTCTTGCTCTTTGGTTCTAACTTATTTCTGAACTCCTTAGGAATATGGCTATAAGCTTCACAACCAAAGACTCTGAGATGCTTATACGAAGGTGCCTTGCCTGTCCATAGCATCTCGGCCACTGCACTCTTATCCAGAACCCTACTAGGAGACCTGTTGATCAAATGGACTGCTGTAGCCACTGCTTCCGCCCAAAATCCATCAGGCAACTCAGCATTTGACAACATGCTTCTGACCTTCTCTTGTATGGTCCTATTCATACGTTCTGCAACCCCATTATGTGAAGGATTATATGGTGCAGTAAGTTCCCGCTTAATCCCTTTTTCTTGACAAAAGTCTTGAAAAGCTTTGGAAACGTACTCTCCACCATTGTCAGTTCTCAAGCACTTTAGCTTCTGACCACTCTGATTCTCCACCAGCTGCAAGAATGTCTTAAAGACCTTGAGCACCTCATCCTTGTGCTTCAAGAAGTAAACCCATACTTTGCGAGAATAGTCATCTATGAATGTACAAAAGTACGCTGCTCCCCCTAGTGACAAACTAGGCATTGGTCCGCATAGGTCACTGTGTACAAGAGCTAACCGTTCGTCCCTACGATTCCTCTTTGATCTGTGCGGTTCCTGTGTTTGCTTACCATAAACACAATGCTCACAAAACTCGAAATCTTGAAATGAAAAGCCAGGCAAATAACCATAATGAGAAAGTATTTCCATTCCTCTTTTTGACATATGTCCCAACCTACGATGCCACAGTGACACACTTGGCTGCTCAATCACATTAATTACATGGTTTTTAACCTCTGAAACATGTAAAGTGTACAGAGTTCCTGACTTGCTGCCATGGGCTACAGTCATCGAACCTTTGGAGATCTTCCAAGCGCTGTTCCCAAAAACTGTCACATAACCCGCATCATCCAACTTCCCTGTACTAATCAAGCTCTTTCGGATTGCTGGAACATGTCTGACATTCTTGAGCCATAAAGAAGAGCCATTCTGAAACTTCAACTGCACATCTCCCACTCCAAGTATGTCACAAACCTGCTCATTGCCAAGTCTGACATAGTCTTTAGTAGCCACATATGATGTAAACCACTCTTTGTGCGGAGAAACATGTAAGGATGCCCCTGAGTCGATAATCCAATCACTCATAGCATGTCCATCCTCTGCAGTCAAGAAAACAGAATCAAGATTGCTTGTAAGGAAGATGTCACCAGCTGCTATACCAGAATCACTGTCTAAACCAGATCCTGTGACATTCACCTCTTCAATCTTCACTGAACTCTTCTTTTCATCTTGCTCAAAACTCTTTGTTTTGCCTTTTTCTTGTTTCCACTTCGTACAGTCTCGCTTCATGTGACCCTTCTTGCCACAATGGTAGCATTCTATGTCATACTTTGACTTCGAATCACGAGACTTACTTCGGTTTTGTGCCTTCTTACCCTTCTTCTCTTTAAACTGTTGTCTCCCTCGAACGACCAAAGCACTATTGCCTTTGCCTTTGTCAATGTTCTTCCTGTTCACTTCCTCTGTGAGCAAGCTGCCTTCTACATTGGCACTCGTAAGACCTTCTGGCGCGACAGAATTACTTAACGCTGTACGAAAAGTATCCCAACTGTCTGGCAAAGTGATTAAGAGAAACATAGCCTTCACTGAATCTGGAAAGACTATCTCCTGTGCTGTTAACTGGCTGAAAATTGAGTGAAATTCATTCAGATGATTTGACATGGCTGTCCCTTCCTTCATCTTCAAATCCACCAATTTCTTGAGCCAGTAAATCTGAGAAGCAGCACTTTGTTTCTTGTACATATCACATAGCTTTTGCCATACGCCATACGCTGTAGTCTCTTCTGCTACGTTGAAGTAAACATTTTCTGCCAGTGTCAGCATGATTGTGGAACAAGCTAACTCGTCAAGCTCTTCCCACTCATCTTGAGCCATAAATTCTGGTCTCTCCCCTTTGAGCTTCAGTGGCTTCACTTGTTTTTTCTGCACCAAAACCTGCCAAATCTGCTTCTTCCAGAATGGAAAGTTTGTGCCATCCAGCTTCTTTATGTTGTAAAGAGTCTCACTGTGAGAAGATGCCATATCTGCCAAACTGTTTACTCCTGAGAAAAATCCGGCAGAGTTTCCCCTGTAAACTGGCCTCTGTACACAGTAAACAAGCTGTAATCAACAAGCTGAACACCTCTCCTCAGGAACTGTCAGTATTTTTGAAAATTTTTGACAGAGTCTCCCCTGTAAACTGAGCTCTGGGAACCAAAAGATAGCTCAAAAAACAATCATAAATAGCTGACCAGTGACAAATCCTGTAAGCATACACTGTCTCCTCTCTGGGCGATGACAGAACCTGTATTTGTCTCAAGACTGAACTCTGAGCAATGCCTCAACGGCCTGACGCATAAGATGCAATCCAGTGTCTACACAAAGTCATACATCCTAAGGGATAAAAGTCGCCGAAGAGGATGCGTGTAGAGGGGAACTCCAGCAACCTAATCCACCTCACACTGGGTAACCCAGCCCCCAGTGCTTGGCTTCAAAAAACCTCACACACGACCCTCTCAGATGGCTCAGCAAACTGCCCAGAACTAGCATACATCCTATAATAGACCAATCACTGTCCTATGACCGCTGCGGCGGTCTGTCTGCTAGCGTGACTCACAACTAGCAGACCCACAATCACAGTACATCAATCTGCAATACATGCCAGTGGTGTCAAGCCGTCGTATGGCCACACCTCCCCTGGAACCTGGCAAGCACAAGAAGTAGCAATGCAGACTGCAATATATATATCTGATGATATATATGTGTACCTGGTCTATAGATGATGCTCTGAAGACGAATAAGTGATGTATGTCGATGTCGATATTGATGTCGACCACCTCCTGCTTGCCAATCTACACAAGACGGATTTCTTTGCGGCTGAAATCTATCTTCTGCTGTAGTGCTCAGAACGAAATTCTGAGGGCATAAACGGCTTCGAAAGGGGGGTAAAACCCCAGGTCACCTGATGGAAACGCTCCCGGAACGCCGAGTGTGAATTTTCGAACTCCGGATCCAGAATCTGCCGGAAAAGTGCGCGCGCGGGCGATTGCGCAAATCCGCACTGAACCAAGGCTCTGATACCAATTGAAGTCGCGGAGCGGAGCGTGGGTCGACTCTCTCTCTCACACACACACACAGTGAGCTTACACAGTACACAGTACGCAGAGATCTGTTAGAAGGGTTATCTCCCAAAATCCTTAGTATTCACAAAGAATATGTTAGTATATACAAAGAGTTAGAGGTAAGTGAGTTAGGCGGGCGGCCGGCCATATCCGCATAAGAGGCCACTTGGGCTTTAATCCCAACACTATCCAAGTCAAGGGTGTCAAAAAGAAAAAAACTACAGTTTTTGGAATCTGGCACACTTCTGTTAGTTATAACAATGTGGTTGTAGCTCAAGACTTTTTGGTCAGGCCTGCTGAAACTATGGAAGTCAATATAAACCTAGGATGCACCTAGATGATAGCAACCAAATGCACTATTGATTGGGGGACAAGGAGTTTCACAACGCAAAAACCAACTCTTAGCCTTGCCACTCAAGACATAGTCCCTGACATATTACCTCTTGAGGAAATAAAACCCAAAACAGTGCATGTCCAAGAGGTTGAACCATATGTCCCTATAGCCCAACTCTCTAGGGATTTAACTGTTATAGTTGAAACAAAAAATGAGACACATAAGACTCATCGCAATATAACAAAGAAAACATACAAATGGATCCATAAATATTCTTTAGCGACAATTTCTGATGCTAAAAAACAAGAGCCTTGTAAGATACAAGCCACTCGCTCTCAGAAATGTAAAAAAACATTGCGTTGGATTCCTAAATGACTATTGGAAGCCCAAGGCTACTATGAACGAAATGATCAAATCTGGGTGCCAAAACATAAATTGTGTTCCTACCTGCCACCTGACCCATGTGATACAAATCCTATAACGATAAAGCTCATTGAAGATCGTGGGAAGGGAAAGATCATAGAACACTATACACTTGATCCGGAGATAGTTTGGGTACCCAAGCGAGAAAGGCTTGTTTTGCTTAGCTCAAAAATAGAAAAAACAAATGAAGCTTCTTGCTCTTCATGTAGGTCATATACGAAAATAGAATCTTTGACACAACCTCTACATATCCATACAAACAAGAAAGAATTTGCACCTCCCGTTGTAAGTTCACCATCTACAACAACGTTGCAAATAAAATCATGGGAGAGTACCTTACCACCCTTGCAATTAGATGAATTGCCTAGGTCGGTTGAAAACTGTTGGTCAAAGTTTTCACCCCAATAACAACTTGGAACAATTGGTTTCAAAAGGTGACGACATTGTTCCAAAAAAATACGATCTACCTAAGGAAGGGGGAAGTGCTTGCCGACATCCATCATTCAGTTGCTCCCCTCTTAACCTTCCTCCTTGACCTCTCAATCTTGCAATCTTAGGGAATGTATATATATAGCCCTATACTCAAGAAAAATAAAAACAAAAAAGTAAAAAAGCAAGAGCCACCAAACAAAAAGCTGAAAACCTACAAGTTCTAGTACATGATCCGAAATCATAAAAACACATTATGCACAAGGACACGACCTTTTAATATGACCCTTATAATATTTGCACACTAACAATCATCTATCTGTGTGTACAAATATGGCTAGTACGCTAGAGTCATCCACTCCAAACTTGGGTGAGAGGTACCCTCTTTACTTTTCACAAGTGTTTCACATAGTCTACCCGGTGCTTGCCTGTGAATGGGATTTGGTAGATACGCTAGCATGTGAGAGGAATTTTGAGGAATTAGAATGGTTGATACGTTCTTGACCATGACTGATCCATACTTATTAGAGGACATCTCTCCAATTTGTAAGAAATGCGGAATACAATAAGGATCTAGTAGCAAGGAGAGTAGAGAGAGATACGATGCGAAGTAGATTAGTGGCAAATCAAAAACTTTAGATTAGCACACTATACAAATTGATGGCGTCATCCACCCATGCGCTCTCAAGGTAGAGCTTAGATGGCGATTTAAACAACTAGAGCAAGTGAATACAAGGGACTAATAATCCTTACACAAGGATGTGCTGTGTGCGTCAAGTATGCACACCATTCTACCAAAATACTCATGAAAAGCCTCCTTATATAGTTGTAAGGGAGCCTTTAAATGCCCATGTGCAGTCGCCCTTAGATAGCCAAGTCCAAGTAGGACTCTCCCATGCGCCCATTTGTAGCCGCTTTTGGGTAGACAAGTCCTCCTAGAAATCGGCCACTGGCCAAGGAAATCCGGCCACCGGCCAAAGACCACCGGTTGCCGACCACCGACCAAAGACCATGGACCAACGGCCACCGGCCATGGACGGCCGTTTTTCGGTTGTCTTCCGGCCGTCATCCGGCCAAGATATTCTGGCGAAAAGGAATATTCCGGCGAAGGAAAAAAAAAGTCTTGGGGGCTTCCGTCCCCGAGGCCCCCAAAGTTTCCCCTTAATTTGCTCCGTACCATCCACGATCACAAATAGAGATCTCATCAGCGTGCATAGCTGGAATCCACCAAATATATGTGCACCATTGGCTTCTCCTCATATGGGGGCCTTACAAACTATGCAACATATATTGTGGTGGCAAAACTTAGAGAGGTGGGCATTGCAAGTATACCAACACAATTGGACAAGCCTACCCTCTTGACCAATATGACTATAGACATTTAGTGACTTTCTTAGTGAACATTTGTGCCTCTAATGATGAGGAAGAGTTACATGATTATATGGATGGCACATGGTCTCACGGATGATGACTTTGTTTTTCTTGAGATGATGACAAGGATAGGGGTTTAGACCTAGGGCTACCCACCCATATATTCAATATCGTGTTCCCTTGACTCTCTAGGGGGTGCAAATAATTAGGTTATGGTTCCTTATGTTGTCTGATTGTGTTCAATAAAGGTTGGTGCCTTTTCCCATTGATGTGTCTCCTAGAGGTATTCCTTGTGTTTTCTAGTGTGTACAAGAACGCATTGCCATTATTAGGATTTTGAACTTCATGGAATCTTTCTCTCATTCACTCTTCAAATCGAGCACGATCATCAACACAAACATGTGTTTCTTGTCCATTAGCATTGCCCCTTGTCTTTTTTTTTTTGCATCCATGTTTGTCCGCTTTAAATGTGATTGGTAGCACAATATTCAACACATTTGCTTAGATTAAACATTAGATTCTATATAATTTTTTGTCATAATTCCTTGCCTAGGTTTAAGAGTCAAGCAATCTGACTAAGCTAGTTTGACCAAGTTAGGCGTTAGAGATCTTCTCTTAATACCATGAGGAATTCCTTCCTAATAATCAATGGTTACTTTAGATTCTTAATCCGATTTAGGTAGCATTGTGTGCAATGTACTATGGATTTCTAGTGGGCTTAGTCCCTATTGACCTTTAGCTTAAGTATTATAAAGGGAGTTTACTATTGTGATGAGCCTGGGGAGGGTAACAGTGCATGACCCTCCAAAGTTCAAAATTGAAAGGCAATGAAAAACAAATAAACAAAAGTGCCAAGAATGTAAAATCTTAATTTGGTACTTCACTCACATGTATTGCCTATGTTACTAGAGCCCTAGAGATTCCCAGTGTGGGCGCTTTTCCTTGAAAAGCAAAAAGTCCAAGGCATACAAAATAAGCACACACACCAAAAATTGAATCAATGTGAAAAAACTTTGGGGGGTCAAAGAAAAGGGAATAAGTCAGGCAATGATTTCATGAGCAATTTCTTTTATTGTATCTTAACTACAAGGTCTTCTAGGCATAGCCTCTAGTCAGCCCTTGGATATGAAATACTTGGCTCTCGCAATTAAATAGCTTAATTGACTAGAGAGAATTGAGAAGCTTGCCCATGGTATTAATAGTTGACCTCTAGTGCCTTTCAACCGTTAAATTAGCGACCCTAGACTTGTTTAGTTTTTGACCTTTACAATGGCTTATGTGTTTGATTATATTACAGTTTAATGTTTAATGCTGACAAATTGTTCAAATATTATGTTACAAATCATTTGTGTGCCTACAATTACATATGCTTTTTAATTGTATATGAGAATGCAATTATTGTGAAATTTTGGTTGATTTGCAGTGATTGAAGAAGGCTAAGGACATTCAATCTCGAATGCTCTTCCACCTCGACGAATGGGCTTCATCTCAATATCTTCTGAGGACGGAATCTATATCAGAAAAAAAGGGGGGCATGTTAATTCTCACGGACACCCTATCACCTTCGATAGACGCCTTATTATTTATTTGATTGAGTCATGGATCGGGCTTGTTGGTCCAATAGGTGTGTAGGTGATCACCAATGAGAGGCGCACCACTTATCTTATTTTTACAGTAGCTTTACAATGATCGCCCAGTGTGGGCGCCCATGTGTGAATGGGTCAAACTCTGATAAAAGGTCCATGTGACCTAAAAATCCTCATTCTTTGAGGTGCAAGGTAAGAAAAGCTCTTGCTCCATCTTTGTCTCCTTCTCTTTCACGTGCTCATGTGTATATGTGTGTGTGTGTGTGGATGCTTGAGAGAGAGAGAGAGAGAGAGAGAGAGAGAGAGAGAGAGAGAGAGAGAGAGAGTGATCGAGCATTGCAGCGGCATCGACGATGGCGAGGCAATTGAGAGCGGCATCGGCGGCGGCTCCTTCTTCTTTGCAGCACATGATTCTTCACAACGGAAGCATTGAGTGGTGAGTGACACACCATTGTTTCTTTGAGCTTGCTAGGACTGTCTAGTTGTGTGCTTGTAGCCTTTCAAGGCTCGCACATAGTGCACAGGCAAGTTCCGAGCCTCCGACACATGCGGCAAAGCGCACAACGACGGTGATAACAAGGTGGAGTTTTTAGAAACTTCCTTAAAGAAATGGTTTCCCAACATAGACGATTAAGGGTCCCATCTTTATACCTTGAGCCCCATATTTCCCAGTATAGAGGATTAAGGCCCCCATCTTTACTCCAAATTTAATCTTTCCCATTCTGCCTTTCGTAGGGACACTAGGCATTGCTTTTTTAGGGGAGGCACAATTTACGTTTTCAGATAAGATGCTTAACTTACTAAGAGTTATTTAGCATGTAGCAAGGTTGGGGTTGAAATGGCACCTTCAAAGTTGTCTTCTTGTTGATGACCTCGAGGTGTAGATAGTTGAAGAGATGCCAAGTTCCTAAAGGAGCAAGTGTCTGGAGTGGGGACTCTAGAAAGAGGACGAACATCGGGCGACGGTGATAACAAGGTGGAGTTTTAGCAACTTCCTAAAAGCAACGGTTTCCCAAAATAGAGGATTAAGGGGCCCATCTTTATCCCTTGAGCCCCATCTTTCCAAAAATTTAGGATGAAGGGCCCCATCTTTTACTCCAAATTTCATCTTTCCCCTTTTTGATTTTCTTAGGAAGCACTGGGCACTACATTTTTAGGTTGGGCACAATTTATGTTTTCACATAAGATGCTTACCTTACTAAGAGATATTTCACATGCAACAAGGTTGGGGTTGAGATAGTGTTAGGGTGTAGGCCAGGTGGCCGTGGGAAACCACCCTTGTACACTTGATTTTCCCTATTCAATATAGGGAGAGAAAGAGGAAGAGTTGACTCTCCTCTTTCTTGTACACTAACCCACATAGTGGCTGCCTGTGTATCTCCCCCTTCCCATTTCTCTTCTTCCCCTCTCTTGCACACACTCCATACACGCACACGCGTACTCATCAATTGGTATCAGAGCTACGGCGGAGAACCACCCGTGCAACCGCTCTTCGACGATCGACTCGAAAGCAACGGAGCTCGCCGGCTATGGCGGAGGTCGAAACTCGTACTTGAGCTCGGCGGTGGAAGATCTAGCAAGGTGGGAGCCGGATCGGAGCGCATCAGAGGCGGATCGGCAAGAGGTCTTGGAGCTCGAAGGCTCGGCGCACGAATAGAGGCTTGCACACTCTCATCAATTGGCCATTGATATTGGGGGAAGTGAAGTCGGCAAGCAGGTCGAGCAACAGCTTGAAACCGAGCAAAGGAAAGGGAAGCCAAAGGCGAGCTCTGAGGTACTAGCAAGCATTGATCAAGCGGACAGAATAGGCACCAGCTGAATCGAGTACAAGAGATGCAAAGTTTGGAATCAAGCAAAAATTTGGATTTGCAGCTGGCGGGCAGTCTGAATTCGAACACACACACACACACACACACACACACACACACACACACACACACACACACACACACACACACACACACACACACACACACACACACACACACACACACACACACAGTGTGTGTAGAGAGCTATTGAAGAAAGACAAATCGGGCAAGACGCGAAGCCGAACAGTAGGCAATTGTGGGATTGCAGTAGCAATTGGGGAGCCACAACAAGGTTGAAAGGGGTCGACCAAGCTGCAGTAGACTCGAGGAGCAAGAAATCGACAGTGAGTACCCTCAGTTGAGTGCAGAGAAATCGGCAACATCAGGCAGCAGGCAGAAAAATAGAGCTTGGAATCGAAGCCAATCGAGCAAGTGCAATTCCCTTGTACTCAACAAATCGGATCTGTCGGTAGCACAACAAGAGAATTGTACAAGCGAGCAATGTGCAGGAAATCGAGACAGAGGAGGCATTATCGGACAGGACTGCAGTGAGTTGGAAGCTCATAGTAGAGAGAGTGTGTGCGTGGCATAGTAGCAGCCCATGGTGCGCAGGGTTTAGCACAGATGATGACGCGACTGCACCGCGAGGAGCACACAATGACTTGATGCCTCAGAAGGTGATGACGCACATCAGTACAGAGGACTTGATTGGGGTGGAGGCAGGTGTCGGCAGGTCAGAGAAGGTGATTGAAGCAGGAGTCGCAAGCAAGAGCACACACACCCACACCCAGATGTCGTCAAAACTCTGCAGGCCGAATGCAGGGATGTGAGAAGCTTTATGGGTCTAGCACAATATGAGAGAGCACACATTAAAGATTTCTCTAAGATAGCAAGTCCTTTGACCGAATTGACCAAGAAAGACAAGGGTTTTGTGTGGACTTCTACCTGTGAGACTGCTTTTGAGACCTTGAAGGCTAAAATAGCAGAAAATTGTGTTTTGAAAGTTCTTGAGATGGGCAAACCATTTGTTGTGTCATGTGATGCTAGTGGTGAACAACTAGGGTGTGTTTTGACACAAGAAGGAAGAGTGGTTGCATATGAGTCTAGGAAATTAAGACGACATGAATTGAACTATGCAACACATTATCTAGAATTGCTTGCTGTTGTTCATGCATTGAAACATTGGCGTCATCTTTTGCTTGGTGTCAAATTTGAATTGCGTACTGACATCAAAGTTTGAAGTATATTTCCACTCAGCCATTGTTAAACAACAGACAAAGGAGATGGATTGAATTGTTGGCTGAGTATGATTTTGACTTGAAGTATTTGTGTGGGAAAGAAAATAAAGTTGCAGATGCATTGAGTCGTAGGCCCATGTGTAATTTGTTGATTGTTGTGCGGTCCAATTTGGTTGATGAGATACATGCCGAAGTTGAAAATGATTCTTTTTACATGCCTATTTTGAAATTCTTGCGTGAGAATATTGGTGAGATGTATGAGAACAGATATCACTTGTATAAGGGAAATCTGTATTATTATGACCGCTTGTGTATTCCTGCAAATTTTGCTTTTAAGAGTCAAATTCTGCATGAGTGTCATAACTCACCTTTTTCTGGTCATCCTGGATTGAGTAAGACATATGAAAAGATTAAAAGTTCATTCTTTTGGCCACGTATGAATTGGATGTTAAGAATTATGTGCGTGAATGCTTTCAATGTCAACAAGTTAAAATTGAACATAAGAGGATGCTTGGTGACCTTCAACCCTTAGAAATTCCTTTACAAAAGTGGGAGTCTATATCCATGGACTTTATTATTAGACTTCCTACTACTCGTGGAGGGTATGACTCGATCTTTGTGGTGGTAGATAGACTCACAAAACAGGCTCACTTCTTTCCCGTGAAAATAACTGATACTGCTTTGACCATTGCATGCTTGTTTGTGAAAGAGATATTTCGTTTGCATGGCATGCCCAAGAGCATAGTGTCTTACAGAGATTCTAAGTTCACTTCACATTTCTGGACAGCGACTTTTGACTCTATAGGTACCCAGTTACGCATGTCTACTGCTTTTCATCCTCAAACCGATGGGGAAACCGAGAGAGTGAATCGTATTTTAGAAGATATGTTACGAATGTATGTCAATGAAAACCAATCTAATTGGAATGAATATTTGCCTTTGGTTGAATTTGCATACAACAGTTCATATCATTCATCTATTAGGATGACCCCGTTTGAAGCAATGTATGGCTATAACTGTCCCACACCTATAAATTTTCTTAACTCGAGGAATAAGGTAGAACTGTCACGTGAGATTCTTGAGAAAATGGATAACGAGTTGGCCAAAATCAGGGGGAATATTAGAGAAGCCCAAAAGAGACATAAATTGTATTATGACAAGAAACATCGGGTTGTGGAGTATGAAACTGGGGATATGGTTTTCTTAAAGGTTATTCCCGAGAAGTCTCATTTGATTCTTGGAAAGGATAAGCGATTGTCTCCACGATTTGCTGGGCCATTTAAAATTTTGAAGCGCATTGGTTCATTAGCTTACAAATTGGAATTGCCTTCTCATGTCAAAGTGCATCCTGTATTTCATGTGAGTTTATTGAAAAAGTATGTTCCTAACGTGCACCATGTTTTACAGGACAACTCTAAGTTGAAAGATGACGGAACATTGACAGTAGAACCAGAATTAGTGCTAGATAGGCGTGTCAAACATTTGAGAAATAGAGACATTGTGGAAGTTTTGGTTAAGTGGCAGAACTATCCAGTAGAGGATGCATCTTGGGTTGATCTTAGTGTTTTGCAAAGCGAATTTCCCTCCTTCCAGCTCTGAGGACAGAGTTAATTTTGAAAAGGGGAGATTGTAACAAGACTTGATTTTGAGGTGTTTTAGTAATAAATTTTGTTTTCTAGGAAGTTTTGGTCGTTTTAAAGTTAGTCCACTGTGTAGAAGGATGTGTGGATTGTTTTTGTTCGATACAATTTTTTGATCCGGAAGGCACTTTCTGGGGCATTTTTGAAGGTGTTAATGTGGGATTTTGAAAAAGTGATGTATGAAGCGATTGAAGCGTGCGTTATAAGGAACAACTTTGGTTCTTTGAGTCTTTAGAGATTTTGATGTTTTGATGCTCGTTGAGGGCCAAAGATTAAGAAAAAAGTTAGATTTGCTGTTTTTGCATCGTTTTTGTAGAAAATGCTGTTTTCCAGGTTGATTTTCAGCAAATCAGAGCAAGCTATGGAAATTTTCCATCACATAGTCGTCGAAGAGCGCAGTGAGGGCAACAAGATTGTGTGAGACGGACTTGGGCTATTTTGGCTGCGTTTGGGAGTTATGTTTAGTTGAAGACAGCTGAAAAATTTGTGGACTTATTAAAAAAATAAGTCCACAAAAATAAAAAAATCTAACCTCTACGGATCGCTTTGCGATCACGTTTTTACCTTGTTCTCGCAGGTATATTGGCGCGCAAGTCAAGTCGACCGAACGCCAAAAATAAAAAAGCGGCTATTTTGAGAGGTTGCAGGCTTTTGGAGGAAAAATCAGAATAGAAGGACGGGTGGTGCGTTTTGGGAGGATTGACTATCTGGTATTCATTAATCTTTATCAAATACGTCTTTAGTGTATTATTTAAAAAAAGAATATATGTTCTCTCTTAATATCTCAAACTCATTCATATAAGCTCTATTTAATAGACTATTCAACAATCTTTCAAATCGTGCTAACGAAAGATATGCCCTACTCCATTTTTTTTCGCCTTTTAGAACTTCAAAACTTAGTCTTATTATAGAAGAACACACCAAATCAACACAAGAAATGCAACCTAAATGTAAAATAATTCTCTCTAATCAATCTTGCCTAATCTATGAATGGTAGTGGCCTCTTAGATCTGCCAAGGACGTGTCCACACATGGATAGGTTAGACTCGACTATTGAGATATGCAATTAGGGAGATTAATTAGAGAATGCTAATCTCACCAAAGCTTTGATACCACTTATAGAGTTAGGGTGGATAGTTAAGACTAGCATTCATGGTGTTAACATGCCAATGACAAAGTAATTACACAATAGAGATAGAGTAGAATGTAGGTGCAAAACTAGATTGATTGATTCAACTTGAAAGTGTGTACAAAAGGCTCATTATATAGAGCTGGCTAAGGTATCTCGTCTGGAATCATTGATGCCATCATACAAAGGCTCCAAATCAGCCCATCCAACTTGCAAAACTCGTGGGTGACCTTTGGCACTTTAGGAGTCCATTAACTAACTCTAGGTGAGTCCACCCTCTAGTAATGCCCCCATTGGTACCCACACCCTTGAGTACCTTTTCCACATGCTAACATATGGTTTTGTGCCACCTATGCATCCTTGTAGGACAAAGGAGATACACGTGAACATAGGACAAACCCCACAATTCCCAACAACCCTCCCCTTTGTGTTTGGACTATGAAGAAATTGACATATTTGTCACACTCCAATCTAGGTGCAAAAGAGCATCTCCAATCCAGGAGACCATTGCCAATCCACAAGAAAAACTATCTCTAATCCAAGAGACACTTAATACCTCCCCTCAAACAGATGTATAAAACTGAGACCAAGCTAGTCCAAGCTATCTTGAAACAAATACAACTGAAGGGGAAAGGAAAAACAAAAGCTACACAATGTCGTCATGGATTAGAAGGATATTGCCACTTTCTTCTTCATCTTCATCTTTGTCTTCTTCTACCAAATAGACTTTGGGCCTTGGATTTTTGTTGGTGCTGCCTCTGTCCTTTTTGAAACACTTGGAAGGAAGGCAACCCTTCTTTCTGCAAATGTTGCAAGTCGTTGATTCTAGAAAAACCTTTGCTATGTGCCCTTCTTTCCCACATTTGAAACAATTTTTATTACTTGAACTAACTGTAAAATCTCCTCCCCCTAAAGTAGCATTCCTCCCTTGCTTATTCTCCTCAAACATTAAAGAGTTTATCACAACTTGGAAATCTGGTGTTGGATCATTCTCCTTAATGATGGTCACTATCTGGTCAAAGCTAGGCAATAAGGCTACTAGAATATTTATAATTTTGTCCTCCTCTGGTAGTGCACTATTTACATAAGCTAGTTATGTGGTCATGCTTTAAAGGAGTTTGACCAAGCTTGAAATATCTTTGTTATGTTCCATTTGTCCTTGGCTTGATTTTTTGCACTCATAGCTGTTACCATATACATGTGGTAGTGATGTGTGTGAACACACTAGGACCAATTTTCCCCCCCCGTGCATTGTATGTAATACGCCCATCACTCTAGGGCTATCTATCTTTCCATTGCATACTAAGTAATACACTCTCTACTGTGTGCCTTGAGCTTCCTTCGTCTTCTCCAACTTGTGTGTGTTTCTCTGCAACCCTAATTCCAACAATTGGTATCATAGCAGGTTGCGTCCTCCCGGGCTTAGTCGCCAGCTGCTCGAGCACATGCCTGCTCACTTTCTTCGATTTCAGTGAGGTTTGGCGAGCGTTCGGAGGTCGAAAAATATTCGGGTCTGCTCAGATTTCTAATTCGGGCTCATTTCGGCCTCCATTTCCACTACAGGCAATACTGCACAAGCTATTTCGTCATTTTGTGCAGAATTTCTGTCAGTGCCGTTTTCTGCATAACTGGTGTCTCATAGTCTTCTATGGTTTGTGCTATATAGCACGTGTTGTTCCCGCTCCGTTTCTCCTATTTTCGGGTAGTTTTCACATCAGGTGCAACATTTACCATGGCTGACAACAACACAGATGTGTTCAAGATGTTTGCTGCTGAGGATAGGTTGGATGGGGACAACTACCCTATGTGGGCTTATATGATGCAACATGTGCTTGTGTCAAAGAGCGTCTGGAATATTGTGCAGGGCATTGATGTACGTCCTGGTTCTGAGGATGTAGGCAATGTTGAGGATGTTGGAGGTCTTGCTGCAAGGATTGTTGTTGTTAGAGTTGTTTTGCCTGTGGCAGAACAAGCTCGTTGGGATGTTAAGTATGCGCAGACTCATGCATTGATTGCATTGTCTATGAAGCGCACCATTGTTCCTCACATCCGTTCATCAAAATCTGCAAAACAGGCTTGGGATATTTTGGCTGGTCTTTATGCAAGTCGCAATGAGGCTAAAATTGCTTTGCTGCGTAAAGAGTTGGAGTCGAAGATTATGCATGAGGAAGATGATATGGACACTTTCCTTGCTAGTGTCAAGGATATCAATGAGCAACTCATTTCTACAGGTGAAGTCATTTCAGACAGTTCCCTAGTGCAGACTGTTCTTGATG
Source organism: Adiantum capillus-veneris (assembly GCF_014529385.1). Lineage (NCBI taxonomy): Eukaryota > Viridiplantae > Streptophyta > Polypodiopsida > Polypodiales > Pteridaceae > Adiantum > Adiantum capillus-veneris. Next base: position 39,704,653 of record NC_140941.1, read on the forward strand.
CCTTTCCAGATTCTTACCAGACTTTCACTAGTACTTGGAGACTTATGACCCAAGGAAATCCTGAAGTTATCAAGTTTGATGCATTATGAACATTGCTGTTGCAAGAGTCACTTTCCAGAAAAAACAGGACTAGGCAGCGTGCAGTTGAACAGGCTTTTATTGCTTCTCAAAGAAAGGGTGCTAACAGCAATGCAACCACTTCTTATGGTTCTGCTGCGAGTGGCAAAAATTCTGTTCCTAATGCTTCTGTTGTCAGCACTTCGTCTGGCAATTCTCGTGATAAGGGCAAAAAGAAGATGTGTTGCCATTATTGTAAAGCTAATGATCACTTGATCAAGTCGTGTCCAAAGTTGAAGGCCAAAGAGGCTAAGAAGAAAGAGGGTGGTTCCACTGCAAATGATGGTTCCACTACAAATGTAGCCATTGTTGAGTCTTCTGTGAAAGGAGACTGCGATGTGGGATTTTAGTGCAGAGTGCACTTACAATCCTGCTGTCCATGATGCATGCATGTCAGTTGCTGTAGATTCACATGTGTGGTATTTCGACAGTGGTGCTAAATAGCACATTACCTCACATCGTGAATTGTTTACCTCTCTCGAGTCTGTCCCTCATGGGAATTCAGTCACTTGTGCCAACAATGCCTCTTATCCGGTTCAGGGAGTTAGAAAGATTGTGCTTACTGCTGCAAATGGCAGTTCCTTCACACTTGTTGATGCACTTTATGTACCTAGGATAAAGAAGAATCTCTTGTCTGTATCCCCACTTGGTAGACTTGGAATCGTAGTCAAATTTATGGATGACAGATGTACAGTTCATGATCTCAGTTTTGGTGATGAAATTGTTGCATCAAGCCTTTTGTGTCGTGGGCTGTATAACTTCACTTTGTATGACAAGTATGGACAAAATTTTGCAAATGTTGTTGCAGATTCAAGGGCTATTTCAGATGCAAAAGGCATGCACATTTTGGTCATCTGAATTTTGCGAGTTTATTGCATTTGCAAAAATCTGATATGGTTGCTTCTTTGCCGTCTCTTGAAGCACCTGTCAAACATGTTTTTGAAGGCTGTATTTTGGGTAAGATGCAGCGTTCTAAGTTTCCAAAGGATGGTTCAGTTCGGGACACATGCAGGCTGCAGCTTGTGGATAGTGATGTTTGTGGGCCCATGCAAACTCCGTCCTTGGGCAATTACCTGTACTTCGTGACTTTCATTGATGATTACTCCAGGCATGCATGGGTATTTCTGCTTAAAGCGAAGTCCGAAGTTTTTATGTGCTTCAAACAATTTCTGGCTATGGTTGAAAATGTCTCGAAATGTACTATGGGCACTCTCCGTTCTGATCTAGGGGGGGAGTATATGTCTCATGAATTCAATGCATTTTTGGCTAGTCGTGGGATAAAACACCAATGTACAGTGCCTTATACACCTCAGCAAAATGGTGTTGCTGAGAGGAAAAACAGGTCACTGACGAAAATGGCACGATGTATGGTCAAAAGTCAAGCTTTGCCGCATTCTTTTTGGCTTGAGGCCATCATGTGTGCCACTTATGTACTTAACAGGTGTCCTACGGAAGCTTTGTAGTCTATTACTCCATATAAAGCATGGCATGATATAAAGCCTTCTATTGAGCACATGCGTGTTTTTGGCTGTTTGGCATATGCTTTGGTGCCACAAGTGCAGCGTAGAAAATTGGATGATAAGGCTGTCAAATGTATTTTTGTTGGTTATAGTGCTGAAAGCAAAGGTTACAGGTTGTATCATCCGTAAACAAAACATATTTTGGTTTCACGGGATGTAGTGTTTGTGGAAGATTCTGTTCAGCCCTTGCTGTCATATACTAGAGACAGTAATGTAAGCTCACAAGACATTTATGACACTTTGTTGCCTCTTTTCAGTGGAGGAAATACGAATGTAATTTCCAATGAGGCAAATGTACAGCCTATGGGGGTTTCTGAAAATGTTATAGATCAGCCTATTACTGATGCAGATGTACATGATGTACTTAATGAGGAAAGGGCTGAAAATGAGCAGGCTAGAGGTATGCCAAAATGGCTGGTGCACACTTTGTGTGACTGTAAATTGGATGCACCTTTGTCTAGTCGTACTCGTTCAGGCTCTTGCCATGCATCTTATGCATCAGAATGTTATGCTTTGACTGTGTCTAGCTTACATGATGTTCAGGAACCTCTGTCTTTTGATGAAGCACATAATTCAGAAAATTGGATGGCTGCCATGCAATCAGAATATGATGCACTTATAGAAAATGACACATGGGCGTTATGTGATTTGCCTCCTGGAAAAAAAGCCATTGGTACGAATAAGTGGGTTTACAAGTTGAAACGCAAGCCGGATGGTGAGATCGATCGCCATAAGGCTCGACTCGTTGCAAAGGGTTATGCACAACAAAAAGGCATAGATTATGAAGAGACTTTTGCTCCCTCTTGTCGTATGACTACTGTGCATTTTCTATGTGCATTGGCAGCTCATTTTGGTTGGGATGTACATCAATCAGACATTGTTACTACTTTCTTGAATGGTGACATATTTGAGGAAGTTTATGTAACGTAGCTTCGCGGTTTTGTCATAAAAGGACAAGAGGACAAAGTGTGTAGATGTAAGTGTTAAGTATGGAGCCTGATTTACCCTTGTAATTTTTTGTGGTAAAAGCGCACATTTGTAAGGCCCCCATTATGAGGAGAAGCCATCGTGCGTGAAGGAAAATCACTCACCGGAAACCAAAATTTTCACGGACAAGAATCAGGGGCAACTTTAAAGGCCTCGGGGCGGAGGCCCCCAAGACTTTTTTTTCGCCGGAATATTATGGCCGGCCGGCGGTCGGAAAGTGGTCAGAAAACAACGGGTCGGTTGGCCGGTGGTCGGAAGTCAATGGCCGGTGGCCGGTGGCAGAATTTAATGGCCGGTGGCCGAATTCAAAAGCGGACTTGTCTTCTCAAGGGCGGCCACACATGGGCGGATTGGAGGGTCCGATTTGGACTTATTCGCACAAGGGCGGCTACACATGGCTGTCTCTCATAAGAGAGGGCAGCCCTTTTGGCCTATAAAAGGAGGCCATTTCTACACACATTTCATAGTGTGAAGTTGATGCAACAAGGTGAGTGTGAGGTGGTGAGAGTGAAGCAAGGCGGGAGCTCCATTAAGGGTATAATCCCTTTGTAAACTACTTCTTGTTTTGAAGTACTAAAGCCATTGAGTGGCTGCTTTCCCGTGGACGTAGCCCACATTGGGTGAACCACGTATATCGTGTGTATTCTCTCTCTCTCTCTCTCTACTCTATAATCTCGTGTATGTAAATCTGTCTCTCTCCATTAAGTAATCTACTCAATTATCTATTTAGCTACGTCTTATTTCCTAACAACTGGTATCATAGCAAGGTCTTCTCGTAGATAAATTATCTCAAGGAAAGAATTCCTTGAATTGAGTGGGAGTTATGGCGGAGGAAGGGAAGCTCAAGATTGAGAAGTTCAACGGCAAAAACTACCAACATTGGAAGATGCAGATTGAAGACTATCTCTACCAGAAGGACCTCTATTTGCCACTAGGCGGTCTTGCAAAGAAGCCCGCAACAATGGCAGATGAAGCATGGATTGTCCTTGATCGAAAGGCACTGGGAACAATCCGGTTAAGTTTGGCGTCAACGGTGGCCTTCAATGTTTCGGAGATGAAGACCACGGAGGACTTGATGAAGTCACTTGACGACTTCTACGAGAAACCATCGGCATCCAATAAGGTATTTCTTATGAAGCGCTTGTTCAATCTAAAGATGACAGAGAATGGTTCAGTTGCAGGACACCTAAATGACTTTAACACAAACATAAGTCAACTTCGATCAGTGAAAATCAATTTCGATAACGAAGTGCGAGCTCTCCTTATACTATCATCTCTACCAGATAGTTGGGACAGCCTTGTGATGGCTGTAAGTAATTCTATCTCTGGCACAAATACTCTTAAGTTTGATGATGTTGTGGGTGTTCTCCTAAGCGAGGAAATGCGAAGGAGAAGCACAGGAGAATCATCAAGTGCTGCACTATCAGTGGAAACAAGAGGAAGGCTAAAGGAGAGGTTCAAAAACCAAAAGGGTCATGATCGCTCAAGGCGGAGCAAGCCACGCACAAAGTCAGTTCTTGAATGTTGGAACTGCGACAAGAAGGGCCACGTCAAGAAGGATTGCTGGTCCAAGAAGAAGAAGGAGACAGAGTCTCAAGACAACAAGCCAACATCGGAGGCCAATGTGGCAAGTAAAGTAGAGCAAGATTCTCTAATTCTCTCATTAGACAATGTGTCTAATTCCTGGATAGTAGATTCCGGGGCTTCATTCCATGCGACACCACACAAGCAACATTTCCAAGACTACACCAAAGGTAATTTTGGGTATGTATACTTGGGAGATGATGAAGCTTGTGAGATTGTCGACAAAGGTACAGTTTCTATCAAAATTGCTAACGGAAATGAATGGAAGCTTAAAGATGTTAGGCATGTTCCTTCTCTTCGCAAAAATTTGATCTCTACAGGACAATTGGACGATAAAGGTCACAACATTGCATTCGGAAACAAACGGTGGAAGATCTCAAAGGGATCTTTGGTGGTTGCCAAGGGTGAAAAAGTCGATATACTTTACTTGTGTATTGTTAGCACGCAACCTTCAGCTTGTGCAACAACTACAGAAGTTGACAGTGAGGTGTGGCACTACTGACTTGGGCATATGAGTGCCAAAGGAATGCAAATCCTTCAAACAAAGAAGCTTCTACCAGGTTTGAAAGAAGTGGACTTAGAGTTCTGTGAAGATTGTGTTTATGGTAAACAAAAGAGGGTAAATCAAAAATCAGGAAATGAAAGAAAAAATAAAAAACTTGAGTTGGTTCATTCTGATGTTTGGGGTCCTGCAAGTACACCATCACTTGGTGGATCATTGTACTATGTAACATTCATAGACGATGCGACTAGAAAAACATGGGTTTATGTCATGAAGAATAAATCCGATGTATTTTCCATATTTCAAAGGTGGAAAGCCTTTGTGGAGAATGAAACAGGTACCAATGTTAAATGCCTCAGATCCGACAATGGAGGCGAATATTGCAGCCAAGCTTTTGAAAGCTTTTGTGCTAGCAATGGCATTCGGAGGCAAAGGACAACCCCAAGGACACCTCAACAAAATGGGATTTCGGAAAGGATGAACAGGACAATCATGGAACGAGCACGAAGCATGCGGCTACATGCAGGCCTACCGCTTGAGCTTTGGGCGGAAGTTGTAAGTACGTCTGTGTACTTAATCAATCGGTCACCCTCAACGGCATTGGATGGGGGAGTTCCAGAAGAGGCATGGACAGGTAAACCGGTGAATTATGCATTTCTTAAAGTGTTTGGGTGTGAGGCTTTCATGCACATAGATAGAAGCCTAAGATCAAAGTTAGATGCAAAGTCCAAAAAGTGTTTCTTCATTGGCTATGGAGAAGGAGACTTTGGGTATCGCCTATGGAATCCTGAAGATGGTAAAATCTTAAGGAGTAGGGATGTAATTTTTAACGAAAAAAATATGTACAAAGATTACTTGGAAAGAAAACAAACAAAAGAAACAGGTGATGACTACATGGAGCTTGAGGACGGTGAAGACTCAAGGACTGCAAACGGTGACAATGTGCAACAACGTCAACCAAATGAGGAGCCTCAACCTATTCCCCGAAGATCTACAAGAGCAAGTAGACCTCCAGAAAGGTTTGTTCCTTCCTTCAACCATCTCTTGATCTCAGATTCTGGAGAGCCGGAATCATATGAAGAAGCTATGCAACATGAATCCAAAGAAGAATGGACGAAGAGCATGCAAGTGGAGATGGACTCACTACATCGCAACCAAACATGGGAGTTGGTTGAGTTGCCTAAAGGTAAGCGGGCACTTCAAAACAAATGGGTGTACAAGCTAAAGGAAGAAGAAGGTGGGAAGAAAAGGTACAAGTCTAGGCTTGTGGTAAAAGGTTTTTCTCAAAAGAAAGGTATTGACTTCAATGAAATATTTTCTCCTGTTGTAAAAATGAACTCAATTAGGCTTGTCTTAAGCCTTGTGGCTGCTCATGATCTAAATCTCGAGCAAATGGATGTAAATACGGCATTCCCTCACGGTGACTTAGAGGAGGAAATCTACATGCTTCAACCAAAGGGGTATGAAGTAAAAGGTAAGGAGAAAATGGTTTGCAGATTAAAGAAGAGTTTGTATGGTTTAAAGCAAGCATAAAGACAATGGTACTTGAAGTTTGATCGATGGATGTTGGATCATGGATTCACAAGATGCAACTCGGATCACTGCGTCTACATGAAGAATTTGGGAGATGGGAAGTTCATCATCCTAATGTTGTATGTTGATGACATGTTGATTGCAAGTGCTAACATGCAGGACATCAAAGACCTAAAAGAGGAGATGTCCAAATCTTTTTCAATGAAAGATTTAGGTGCTGCAAAGAGGATACTTGGTATGAAAATATCAAGGGACAGGACGAAGAAGACAATAAAGCTATCTCAAGAAGATTACATTAAGAAGGTACTAGAAAGGTTTGCAATGCAAAATGCAAAACCAGTTTCTACACCTTTGGCTGGTCATTTTAAACTAACGAAGGTTATGTGTCCAAAGACACAAGAGGAGATAGCCTATATGTCTAAAGTTCCATATGCTGCAGCGGTAGGTTCTCTAATGTATGCTATGGTCTAGACAAGGCCAGACATTGCACATGCAATGGGAGTTTTGAGTAGGTTCATGGACAACCCAGGTAAAGAGCATTGGCAAGCTGTGAAGTGGATAATTAGGTATCTAAAAGGGACAACAACAAATGCTTTGTATTTTGGAGGAACTGATATTTTTCTAGAAGGGTATGCTGATGCAGATATGGCAGGTGACAAAGATACTCGAAGGAGCACTACTGGCTATGTGTTCACGGTTGGAGGCACCGCAGTAAGCTGGGCTTCAAAGCTGCAGAAAGTGGTTTCACTTTTCACCATGGAAGCAGAGTATGTAGCAATGACGGAGGCAAGCAAAGAAATTCTGTGGCTTCACAGATTCTTAGAAGAGCTTGGATTCAAACAAGACAATTGTGTCTTGTACAGTGATAGCCAAAGCGCTATCCATTTTGCGAAGAACTCAGCCTTTCATTCAAGGACAAAGCACATTGAGGTGAGATATCACTTCATACACACTCTTTTAGAAGAGGGACAACTAAAGCTAGGAAAGGTGCATACAAGTGAAAATCCTGTAGACATGTTTACAAAGGTGGTCAACAAGGAGAAGTTGAGCTTTTTCTCATCTTCAATCGGCATTCAAGGATAAGAAGCCAGAATGGAAAGCAGTCACAGTTTTGGTTTGGAGATCAGTCTCCAAGTGGGAAATTGTTAAGTATGGAGCCTGATTTACCCTTGTAATTTTCTATGGTAAAAGCACACATTTGTAAGGCCCCCATTATGAGGAGAAGCCATCGTGTGTGAAGGAAAATCACTCACCGGAAACCAAAATTTTCATGGACAAGAATCAGGGGCAACTTTAAAGGCCTCGGGGGCGGAGGCCCTCGAGAATTTTTTTCCGCCGGAATATTCTTTTTCGCCGGAATATTATGGCCGGACGGCGGCCGGAAAGTGGTCGGAAAACAACCAGTTGGTTGGCCGGTGGCCGGTGGTCGGAAGTCAATGGCCGGTGGCCGGTGGCAGAATTCAATGGCCGGTGGCCGAATTCAAAAGCGGACTTGTCTTCTCAAGGGCGGCCACACATGGGCCGATTGGAGGGTCCGATTTGGACTTATTCGCACAAGGGCGGCTACACATGGCTGTCTCTCATAAGAGAGGGCAGCCCTTTTGGCCTATAAAAGGAGGCCATTTCTACACACATTTCATAGTGTGAAGTTGATGCAACAAGGTGAGTGTGAGGTGGTGAGAGTGAAGCAAGGCGGGAGCTCCATTAAGGGTATAATCCCTTTGTAAACTACTTCTTGTTTTGAAGTACTAAAGCCATTGAGTGGCTGCTTTCCCGTGGAAGTAGCCCACATTGGGTGAACCACGTATATCGTGTGTACTCTCTCTCTCTCTCTACTCTATAATCTCGTGTATGTAAATCTATCTCTCTCCATTAAGTAATCTACTCAATTATCTATTTAGCTACGTCTTATTTCCTAACAGTAAGAAGGCTTTGTGTGGGTTGAAGAAATCTCCTCGTGCTTGGTATGAGAGTCCAACAGAAAGCACATTGTATGCAAAGTGTGAGGGTGATGTACTTCTCATTGTGGTTCTTTATGTTGATGATTTGTTGATCACTGGACCAAATGAGAGACATATTGCTGAATTTAAGGCTGATTTGAATGCTACTTTCAAGATGAAAGATTTGGGGTTGTTGCATCATTACTTGGGTATACAGTTTAAGCAGTGTGATGGTGGTATTGCCTTGTGTCAGAAAAGTTATATAGAGACATTGCTATGTAAGTTTGGAGTTGAGGATTGCAAACCTATTGCCACTCCCATCGAAACAGGTTTGAAGTTGAGTCTACATGATGCTGGCGATCCTACTGATGTCACTCTTTATCAAACTGCTAATGGTTGCCTCATTTATGTATGCAACACGAAGCCGGATATTCAGTTTGCAGTCTCACAGGTCAACAAATTCATGCAATTGCCCAGGGTCTAAGCATTGGCAGGCTGTCAAGAGGATTTTCCGCTACCTTAGTGGCACTTTACACCTTGGCTTGTTTTATCCCAAGGGGGGATCATTGCCACCAGACTTACATGCTTTTTCGGACTCAGATTGGGCTGGTTGTTTTGACACGCGAGTGTCCACAAGTGGTTTTTGTTTCATGCTTGGCAGTTCATGTATATCATGGTTGAGCAAGAAGCAACCTACTGTGGCCACTTCGAGTTGTGACGCTGAGTACATGGCAGTCTTCATAGCTACGGTTGAGTGTGTATGGCTCAGATGCCTTATGGCTGATTTGGGTGTTGGACAAGACACTGCCAACACTATCTACACTGACAGTCAGAGCGCATTGGCAGTTGCGAGGAACCCAGTTTTTCATGCTCGCACAAAGCACATTGAGGTGCATTACCACTATGTCAGGGAGAGGCTCTCAGCAGGAGAGATCAGGACAACCTTGCAGATCTTTTCACAAAGGCATTGTCTCGTGAGAAGCTTGAAGCTTTCCGCAAAGCTTTGGGCTTACTCCCCTTTGTGGACTGATTTGTCCTCAGGGCATGGCACTTCCCTTTACTCATGTGCCACCTCTCGTTCATCGCATTACTCCAGGGGGGATTTGTTACCATATACATGTGGTAGTGATGTGTGTGAACACACTAGGACCACCGGGGCATTTTTTCCCTCTACAGGAGGTTTTTTCCCCCGTGCATTGTATATACGCCCATCGCTCTAGGGCTATCTATCTTTCCATTGCATACTAAGTAACACACTCTCTACTGTGTGCCTTGAGCTTCCTTCGTCTTCTCCAAGCTGTGTGTGTTTCTCTGCAACCCTAATTCCAACAATTTTTTCCCTCTACAGGAGGTTTTTTCCCCCGTGCATTGTATATACGTCCATCACTCTAGGGCTATCTATCTTTCCATTGCATACTAAGTAACACACTCTCTACTGTGTGCCTTGAGCTTCCTTCGTCTTCTCCAAGCTGTGTGTGTTTCTCTGCAACCCTTATTCCAACAATAGCCTGTGTCTGTATGTGTGCTCCATGAGTAGATGACGGATCAGTGATCGTTGGCTTGACTAATCCCCACAACTGCTTTTTCATTAAATAGCCTTTCAACTTGGTTTGCCAAGTGTGAAAGCCTTTCCTGTTAAATGTCATAATCCCTTTTTCTTCCATTGTGCTTTGGAGTGGTCTTAGCGCTTGGATTTCAATGCCAAGGCAGTGTACGAACTCCTCACAATTGCACAATTATAATGTCATCCATGTAGATGAATATGGTTACTTACATTGCAAAATTTATTGAGGTTGGAATGGATTCCTTTTTTTAATAGTGAGATTTCCCCCCCCCCCCCCCTTTGAAAGCACCCTTGTGGTTGAAACTCGCTCCAAGAAGATCTTGATTCACCTCAATGCTCCTTACTTGATTGTAGCACTTAATGGTTGAAAGCCACTTCAATCTCCCTTTAGTTTGGTTGTAACATTCTATGCTTCAAAAAGAAAAAGAAAAAAACCTGTTGATTTGCTGCCGGTAGTGTGGTGTGAATCCCCTCTTTAGTAGATAGCACTGATACCTTTTGGTGGGAATCTACCCTTAGCTAAAGCCTAAACTTGAAGATTGTGTGAATGAGCCCTTGCAATGTATGGTACTAAGTGGTTTTTGGCGAATGCACCCTCAACATAAGGTCAAAGGGACGATCCTTTTGAGTTGGGACTTCTTGCGGGAGTGGTCCCTTGTGGGCCCGAAGGAGGAGGGTCAGTTCAGAACTCACCTCGTTGGGTCAACGTGCGTCGAGCAACACATGCGACTGTTGTTGGGAAAACGATCTGTAGATTTGACGTTATAGGTCACAAACCTAACAAAACAGTTGGAAAAACGATCCGCAACTTTGACGTTGAGGTCACGGACCCAATTTGCCAGTGAGCTAGATTGAATTAGATTTGGCATCCGCACAATTTGCTCAAAATAGTCTCGCAAGAGTTGACCCCGGGACACTAAAAAAATGGCTCTATTCTTGCCAAGCCAACCATGTGACCAATAACTTGATGTGTTAGTCGTTCCACAAATATAAAATATAATATCTGTCATGCAGAGCAAGAACGCGCGCACACACACACACACACACACACACACACACACACACACACACACACACACACACACACACACACACACACACACACACACCCCTAAATGTGGAAAGAAAATGGATGGGGGTTGAGGGAAATCTCGGTGTTGAAATTTGATGCTTGAGGGATCTACAAGAAGCTCTTGCTGAGCACTATTCCCACACACATAGAATGCAGCGATTTGGAGCTTCGAGCAGAGAGTAATTAGGAAGAACACACCAAATTGACACAAGAAATGCAACCTAAATGAAAACTAATAATTTCTAATCAATCTTGCCTAATCCATGGAGGATAGTGGCCTCTTGGGTCTACTAAGGATGTAACATTTAATGCACTAGTAACTTGTGTGAAGCGGAAATTGATAACATAGTGAGCATTTCATTAAGAACAAGTTCCTAATGATCATAGATAGAGTACTTAATTTGAGAAAGCAACATAGCAATTTATACCTAGCTAATTTGGCATTGACAATACTTGAAAGGAGAGAGAAATAGAACAATTGACAATGGTTGAGGACCGGATTTACATGGAGCCGTCCCCCCTCCATAAAGGCTTTGTATTATAGCTTCAACCATCAAAGGAGACTTTTGTACAATACAATCTTTGTGTTCCTTGATAAAACTAGTTGGTGTAATGAAGGTGGAAGCTTCAAATTATGTTTGGAAAACACACCTAGTGTCCCTAGCCTTAGTCCCAAGACCTCACACACCTTCAAAAAAGGTGAGAGCTAGGAGGGAATGAGGATAGATTGAGAGGAAGAAGAGGTATCTTACGAGAAATAAGTATTCTCCTCACATAATCACTCTAATAGATTAGCTTAGATTAGTAATCAGCATGGTAGAGGAGATGAGCACGCCATTGAATCTTGGCTCTTGGTTGGATTTGCATTCCATAGCCAAGAGTTGTTGGTGTAGGCCTCTACTTCTCAATGCTTGGAGAAGGAGATGGAGTGCTTCTTGCACGCATGAGTTGTGTGTGTGTGTGTAGCAATGAGTTAGAGTAAAATGCAACCTTCTCTCTCATCTTGGTTGACCCCTCTTGCTATTTTCTCATGCTGGCATCCCATTGGCCCCTATAAAGCTTAGCCAATCACAAATTAGAAGCATAATTGCTAGCCTTGTGACATGTGTCCCCCTTTCCTCTTTTGTGAGAGCTTTAGGTAATTAAATAATTTAATTAAACTCTAATTGGACGTCTTAGTCTTCTGGCCAATAAGAATCAGGCAAGCCATTGGGCTGCTGAATGCTCATTGCAGCCTTGGTAGACTATCCACCAATAGTCTTCTAGGAAGCTTAATTTCTATTGGTTCTTTTATCAAGAATTTTTAAATTGATTAGACTAAATTTAATCTAGCCTAATTCTCATTGTCCACCTCTATGGCCATCCAATAGGATTTGAGGGAAGCTTGGGGGCAACTGGCCTAGGAGCCTGACATGTCTCTAGTATTCCCTTTGTGTAAAGGGGGAGCTTTGGAGTGTGTGTGTGTGTGAGTGTGTGTGTTTCTCTCTCATCCCCTACTCTCATGGTTCACCCCCTCCTTAATAGGGATGTGGGAAGACTTTTTAGTCTTTCGACCATCCAGTTTTCCCTTACATTGGCCTTTGGACAATTGAATAAAAAATTAGGAACCTTAGCTATGGAAGTCTTAATGGAGCTGAACCTTAGGTCTTTTAAGTCCCATTGAAACACATTGCTCTTTTGCAGACTCCCCCTTTAGATCCCTATTTTCCCTCCTTTGGATCCCTACAGAGACCGGTCTGGCAGCCTTACCAATATTCTAGCTTTTACTCCCTTGGTACTTCCCCAGATAAAATGATCAGTTTAACATGAGAAAATCATTTGGGAGAATTAGATATTAGTTTTTATGACAAAAGACGTGCCCACACATGGATAGGTTAGACTCGACTATTGAGGTTGTTAAGACTAGCATTCATGGTATTAACATGCCAATGCCAAAGTTAATTACACAATAGAGATAAAGTAGAATGTAGGTGCAAAATTAGATTGATTGATTCAACTTGAAAATGTGTACAAAATGCTCATTGTATGGAGCTAGCTAAGGTATTTCATCTGTCGTCATTGATGACAACATACAAAGGCTCCAAATCAGCCCATCCAACTTGCAAACTCGTGGGTGACCTTTCAAGGCACTTTAGGAGTCCACTAACTAATTGTAGGTGAGTCCACACCCTCTAGTAATGGCCCCCATGGGTACCCACACCCTTGAGTACCTTTTCCACATGCTAACACATGGTTTTGTGCCACCTATGCATCCCAATAGGATAGAGGAGATACAAACAAAAATAAGACAAAGCCCACAATTCTCAACAGATTAAGGGCCCCATCTTTACTCCAAATTTCATCTTTCCCATTTTTGTTTTTCTTAGGGGGCAGTGGGCATTGCTTTTCTAGGCAAGGCACAATTTACATTTTTAGATAATATGCTTAACTTACTAAGAGGTATTTTGCACACAGCAAGGTTGGGGTTGAGATGGCACCTTCAAATTTTTCTTCTCACTCCTTGATGACCTTGAGGTGCAGATAGTTGAAGAGATGCCAAGTTCCTAAGGGAGCAAGTGTTTGGAGTGGGGACTAGGGAGAGAGGATGAATAGTGGGGCGACGGTGATAATGAGATGGAGTTTTTAGCAATTTCCTAAAAGAAACGGTTTCCCAGAATAGAGGAATAAGGGCCTCATCTTTATACCTCGAGCCCTATCTTTCCACAAATATAGGATTAAGGGCCCCATCTTTACTCTTTATTTCATCGTTCCCATGTTTCTTTTCTTAGGGGGCAATGGGCACTGCTTTTTTAGGTGGATTTTTTAGCAACTTTCTCTAAAAGCAATGATTTTCTAAAATAGAGGATTAAGGGCCCCATCTTTATACCTCGAGCCCCATATTTTCTAGAATAGATGATTAAGGGCCCCATCTTTACTCTAAATTTCATCATCCCCATTTTAGCTTCTCTTAGGGGGCACTAGGAATTGATTTTTTAGGCAACGCACAATGTACATTTTCAGATAAGATGCTTAACTCACTAAGAGGTATTTTTCATGCAGCAAGGTTGGGTGGGGTTGAGATGACACCTTCAAAGTTGTCTTCTTGTTGATGACCTTGAGGTACGAATAGTTGAAGAGATGCCAAGTTCCTAAGGGAGCAAGTGTTTGGAGTGGGGACTCCGGAGAGAGGACGAACTGTGGGTGCCGATGATAACGAGTTGGAGTATTTTGCAACCTCCTAAAAGAAATGGTTTCCCAGAATAGAGGATTAAGGGCCCCATCTTTATATCTCAAGCCCCGCTGGAAATAGGGTTGCAGGGAAACACACACAGCTTGGACAAGACGAAGGAATCTCAAGGCACACAATAGAGAGTAGTGTTACTTAGTGTGAAATGAATTGATAAGGTAGCCCTAGAGTGGGCGTATATACAATGCAAGGGGGGAAAAACCTCCTAGTGAGGGAAAAATTCACCGAAAATCTTAAGTGTGTTTCAGACACATCACTACCACATGTATATGGTAACAAATCCCCCCTGGGAGTGACGCGAAGAACAAGAGGTGGCACATAAAGTATAGGAAAGTGCCTTGCCCTTAGGAAATGATCAGTCCCCAAAGGGGAGTAAGCTCAAAGCTTTGCGGAAAGATTTAAACTTCTTACGAGAAAATGCCTTTGTGAAAATATCTGCTAGGTTGTCATGTGGTGGCACATTGGCCAAGCTGATCTCTCCTACTTAGAGTCTCTCCATGACATAGTGGTAATGCACCTCAATTTTCTTTGTGCAAGCATGAAAAGTTGGGTTCCTCGTAGGTGCCAATGCGCTTTGGCTGTTAGTGTAGATGATGTTGGCATTGTCTTGCCCAATACCCAAATCAGTCATAAGGCGTCTGAGCCATACACACTCAACTATAGCTGTGAAGACTGCCCTGCACTTAGCCTGACAACTAGAAGTGGTCACAATATGTTGCTTCTTGCTCAACCACAATATGCATGAACTACTGAGCATGAAACAAAAACCACTTGCGGACACTCGCGTGTCAAAACAACCAGCCCAACATGAGTGCAAAAAAGCATGTAGCTTTGGTGGCAATGATCCCCCCTTGGGATAAAACAACCCAAGATGTAAAGTGCCATTCAAATAGCAAAGATCCGCTTAACAACTTGCCATTGCTTAGACCCTGGGCTAGGCATAAATCAACTGACCTATGAGACTACAAATTGAATATCTAGCCTCATGTTGCATACATAAATAAGGCATCCAATAGTAGTTTGGTAAAGAGTGACATCAACAAGATCACCAACATCATGAAGGCTCAACTTCAAACCTGTTTCCATGGGAGTGGCAATAGGCTTGCAATCCTCAAGTCCAAACTTACATAGCAATGTGTCTATGTAGCTTGTATGACAGAAGGAAATACCACCATCACACTGCTTAAACTATATACCCAAGTAATGATGCAACAACCCCAAATCTTTCATCTTGAAAGTAGCATTCAAATCAGCCTTAATTCAACAATATGTCTTTGATTTGGTCCAATGATTAGAAAATCATCCACATAGAGAATGACAATGAGAAGTACATCACCCTCACGCCTTACATACAATGTGCTTTCTATTGGACTGTTACAAAATCCTCGTTTGACCAAATGAGTGTCACCCTTCTCATACCAAGCACGATGAGATTTCTTCAATTCATACAAAGCTTTCTTACATTTGCACACTTTATCTCCCTACCCTTTCATGACAAAACTGCGAGGCTGCGTTACATAAACTTCCTCAAATATGTCACCATTCAAGAAAGTAGTAACAATGTCAGACTAATGTACATCCCAACCAAAATGAGCTACCATTGCACGTAGTAAACACAACGTCGTTGTACGACAAGTGGGAGGAAAAGTCTCTTCATAATCTATGCCTTTTTTTGTGCATAACCTTTTGCAACAAGTCGAGCCTAATAGCGATCAATGTCACCATCCGACTTGCATTTCAACTTGGAAAACCACTTCGTACCAATGGCCTTTTTGCCAAGAGGCAAATCACATAAATTCCACGTGTCATTTTCTATAAGTGCATCATATTCTGATTGCATGGTAGCCATCCAATTTTTTGAATTTTGTGCTTCACTAAAAGACAGAGGTTCCTCATCATCACATAAGCTAGAAACAACCAAAGCATAACAATCTGATGCATGGCAAGAACTTGAACGAGTATGACTAGACAAAGGTGCATCCTATTTACTATCACACAAAGTATGCACTAGCCATTTTGGCATACCTCTAGCCTCTTCATTCTTAGCCCCTTCCTCATCAAGTACATCATATACATCTGCATCAATAATAGGCTGATCTATATTATTTTCAAAAACCCTCATAGGTTGTACATTTGACTCATTGGAATTTACATTCGAGCTTCCACCATTGCAAATAGGCAACAAAGTGTCATAAATGTCCCGTGAGCTTACATTATTGTCTAGTACATGATTGCAAGGGTTGAATTGAATCTTAAACACAAACACAACATCCTGTGAGACCAAGATACGCTGTGTTTGTGGATGATCAATTTGTAACCTTTTCTTTAAGCACTATAACCAAAAAATTTCATTTTACAGCCTTATCATCCAATTTTTTGCGTTGTGTTTGTGGCACCAAAGCATATGCCAAACAACCAAAAACATGTATGTGCTCAATAGAAGGCTTTCTATCATGCCATGCTTCATATGGAGTCATAGACCGCACAGATTTTGCAAGACACCTATTTAGTACATAAGTGGCACACATGATGGCCTCAAGCAATGTCTCTATGTAACTTGTTTGACACAAGGAAATACCACCATCACATTGCTTAAACTGTATGCCCAAGTAATGATGCAACAACCCCAAATATTTCATGTTGAAGGTAGCATTCAAGTCAGCCTTAAATTCAGAAACATGTGCCTCATTTGGATTAGTGATTAGTAAATCATCTACATATAGAACAACAATGAGAAATACATCACCCTCATGCTTTACATACAAAGTGTGTTTTGTTGGACTGTTAAGAAAGCCTTGTTTGACCAAATGAGTGTTAGCTTTCTCATACCAAGCACAAGGAGACTGATTCAACCCATACAAAGCTTTCTTACATTTTCACACTTTATGCTCATGTCCTTTCTTAACAAAACCACGAGGCTGCATTACATAAACTTCCTCAAATATATCACCATTCAAAAAAGCAGTAACAATGTCTGATTGATGTACATCCCAACTAGAATGAGCTACCAATGCACATAGAAAACACACAGTAGTCTTATGAGAAGTGGGAGCAAGAGTCTCTTCATAATCTATGCCTTTTTGCTATGCATAACCTTTTGCAAAAATTGAATTTTATAACAATCAATCTCACCATCCAGCTTACATTTCAACTTGTAAAACCCATTTTGTACCAATGGCCTTTTGCAAGGAGGAAAATCACATAAAGGCCATGTGTTAATTTCTATAAGTGCATCATATTCTGATTGCATGATAGCCATCCAATTTTTTGAATTTTGTGCTTTATCAAAAGATAGAGGTTTCTCAACATCACATAAGCTAGAAAATAGCCGAAGCATAACAATTTGATGCATAAGATGCATGCACACCAAGAACTACTAGACAAAGGTGCATCCAACTTACTATCACACAAAGTATGAACCAGCCATTTTGGCATACCTCTAGCCTACTCATTCTTAGCCCTTTCCACATCAAGTACATCATGTACATCTGCATCAGTATTGGGATGATCTGTAGCATTTTTTGAAACCCCCATAGGCTGTACATTTGAATCTACATTCTTACTTCCACCATTGAAAAGAGGCAACAAACTATCATAAATGTCCTATGAGCTTACATTATTGTCTCTAGTACATGACAATAAGGGCTGAACAAAATCTTCCACAAACACAAATTTCCATGAACCAAGATACGCTTTGTTTGTCGATGGTACAACCTATCACCTTTGATTTTAGGACTATAACCAATAAAAATGCATTTGGTAGCCTTATGATCCAATTTTTTGCGCTGTGTTTGTGGCACCAAAGCATAAGACAAACAACCAAAAATGTGCATGTGATCAATAGATGGCTTTCAATCATGCCATGCTTCATAAGGAGTCATAGACTGCAAAGCTTTTGTAGGACACCTGTTAAGTACATAAATAGCATACATAATATCCTCAAGCCAAAGAGAATGTGGAAAAGCTTGTGACTCTTGAACATACATCAAGCAATCTGCGTAAGCGACCTGTTTTTCCTCTTTGGAACACCATTTTTCTGAGGTATATATGGAATTGTACATTGGTGTTTTATCCCACAACTAGCCAAAAATGCATTAAATTCATGAGACATATACCCCCCCCCCCCCCCCCCCCCCCCCCCTTTCGATCTGAACAGAGGGTGCCCATAGTACATTTTCAGCTGTAGCAAAATTTTTTCCAAGCACATAAACACTTTGGATTGAGCTTTAAGTGGATACACCCATGCATGCATAGGGTGATGATCAACAAAAGTCACAAAGTACAAGTAATTGCCTAAGGACGAAATTTGCATATGCCTACATACATCACTATGCACAAGCTTCAACATGCATGTAGCCCTTACTGAACCATCCTTTGGAAAATTCAAATGCTACATCTTACCCAAAATATAGCCTTCACAAACATGCTTCATAGGTGCTTCAAGAGGCGGCAAAGAAGTAACCTTATCACATTTTTGCAAATGCAACAAACTGGCAAAACTCAGATGCCCAAAACATGCATGCCAAAGTTTTGCATCTAAAATAACCTTTGAATTCGTAACTGCATTTGAAAAATTCTTCCCACACTTGTCATACAAAGTAGATGCAACAATTTCATCACCAAAATTGAGATCATGAATTGTACATCTGTCATCCACAAATTTGACAACAAGATCAAGTCTACCAAGTGCAAATGTAGACAAAAGGTTCTTTTTTATCCTACTAGGTACATAAAATGCACCAACAAGTGTGAAAGAACTGCTATTCATAGCAATAAGCACAATCTTTCCAACTCCCTTGATCGGATAAGAGGCACTGTTGGCACAAGTGACTGAATTCCATGAGGGACATCCTCAAGAGTGGAAAACAAGTCATGATGAGAGGTAATGTGCTTTGTAGCACCACTGTCGAAGTACCACACATGAGAATCTACAACAACTAAAATACATGCATCATGGACAAAAGGATCATAAGTGCACTCTGCACTAAAAGCCCATTATGTATCTACATTAGCATCACAGTCTCCTTTCACAAAAGACTTTACAATTTATGCACTTGTAGTGGAACCAACCTCTTTTTTCTTAGCCTCTTTTGCCTTAAATTTTGGAATTGCTTGATCAAGTGATCATTAGCTTTACAATAATGGAAATGCATCTTCTTTTTGTCCGTTTCACCAAAATTCCTAGATGAGTTTTTGCCAACAGAAGCATTGGAAATAGGTGATTTGCCATTCACCAAAGAACCATGAGAAGTGGCTACATTGCTATTACCACTTTTTCTCTGAGAAGTAACAAAAACATGTTCAATAGCACGAAATTTAGACTTGTTTTTACTTGAAGGTAACTCTTGCAATAGCAATGTGTATAATGCATCAAACTTGACAACTTTTGGATTTCCTTGGGTCATAAGTCTCCAACTACTAGCAAAAGTCTGGTAAGAATCTGGCAAAGCATCAAGAATCGTTTGCAGAAGAGAATTGTTTGAAATGACTTCGCCTGCAAAAATAAGTTGCTCATTAATATCCTTGATACCAACAAAGAAAGTGTCCATCTCATCTTCCTCATGCATAATCTTTGACTCTAGCTTTTTATGCAACAATGCAATTTTAGCCTCATTGCGACTTGCATAAAGACTAGCCAGAATATCCCAAGCACGTTTTGCAAATTTAGATGAACAAATGTGAGGAGTAATAGTGCGCTTCACCATTAATGCAATCAATGCATGAGCCTACACATCTCTAACATCCCAATGAGCTTGCTCAACCGTAGGCAAAACAGCTTTGGCAACACCTTGCCACCAAAACCTGCAACATACTCAACATAGCCTGCATCCTTAGAATTGGGACATACATCAATGGAAAACACAAAATTCCAAACGCCCTTTGACACAAGACCATGTTGCATCATGTAAGCACACATTGGGCAATTGTTTCCATCCAATAAGATAGCCCTAGAGTGATGGGCATATATACAACGCAAGGGGGGAAAAACCTCCTAATGAGGGAAAAAATGACCCGGTGGTCCTAAGTGTGTTCACGCGCATCATTACCACATGTATATGGTAGCAAGCCCCATATTTCACAAAATGGAGAATAAAGGGCCCCATCTTTACTCCAAATTTCACATTTTCCATTTCTTCTTTTCGTAGGGGGCACTTTGCACTGCTTTTTGAGGCGAGGCACAATTTACCTTTTTAGATAAGATGCTTAACTTACTAGGAGGTATGTTTCACGTAGCAAGTTGGGGTTGAGATGGCACCTTCAAAGTTATATTCTCACTGATGACCTTGAGGTGCGGATAGTGGAAGAGATGCCGAGTTCCTAAGGGAGCAAGTGTTTCGAGTTGGGACTCGGTAGAGAGGATGAACAACGGACGACAATGATAACAAGGTGGAGTTTTTAGCAACTTCTTACAATAAAAAGTTTCCGAGCTTAGAGGATTAAGGGCCCCATCTTTATACCTCAAGTCCCATCTTTCCCAGAATAGAGGATTAAGGGCCCATCTTTACTCCAAATTTCATCTTTCCTATTTTTTCTTTTTTGGGAGGCACTGGACACTGCTTTTTTAGGTGAGGCACAATTTACATTTTTAGATAAGATTCTTAAATTACTAAAAGGTATTCCACACACAACAAGGTTGTGGTTGAGATGGCACCTTCAAAGTTGTCTTCTCGCTGATAACCTTGAGGTGGGGATAGTTGAAGATATGCCAAGTTCCTAAGGGACCAAGTGTATGGAGTGGGGGTTCGGGAGAGAGGACAAACAACGAATGACGATGATAACGGGGTGAAGCTTTTAGCAACTTCCCATGAAAAAAAGTTTTTCTATAATAGAGGCTTAATGGCCCCATCTTTATATTTTGAGCCCCATCTTCCCAAAATTAGAGGATTAAGGGCCCCATCTTACTCTAAATTTCATCTTTCCCATTTTTGGTATTCTTAGGGGGCAATGGGCACTGCATTTCTAGTCGAGGCACAATTTACATTTTTTGATAAGTTGCTTAACTTAGTAAAAGGCATTTCACATGCATCAAGGTTGGGGTTGAGATGGCACCTTCAAAGTTGTCTTCTCGCTGATGACCTTGAGGTCGGATAGTTGAAGAGATGCCAAGCTCCTAAGGGACCAAATTTTTGGATTGGGGAGAGGATGAACATCGAGCGACGATACGATGATAGCAAGGTGAATGTCAGGTCTAGGGTAAGATTGGGAGGGAGTCCAAGGGCTTGGACGGACATGTGGTCAAGGGGGCCCTATTCTTAGCAGACAGGGCCTATATAGGGCATAGTCGGGTGGAGAGTTACATGCTCTAGTCCTCCCAGTCTCACAATGGTATCAGAGCTCAAGGGAGGAGAGCTATGGAGGAGGGGGAAAGATGAACTTGCATATCTTTTTGCATGTGTTCTCTCTCTCTCTCTCTCTCTCTCTCTCTCTCTCTCTCTCTCTCTCTCTCTCTCTCTCTCTCTCTCTCTCTCTCTCTCTCTCTCTCTCTCTCTCTCTCTCTCTCTCGGCGGGCTTGGAGCTCGTGGAGGCTCGGATGGAAACGGACGTGGGCATGTCCCCTTGAAGACACAGATCCGAGGAGGTCGAGGCCGCGGGAAATGACCCTTGTCATCAGAAGGGAGGAGCGCTATCTGCAAGGTTTGAAGCAAAACCGTTTCCAAACGGGGTCGCCCCGGCGTGCATAACAAAACTTGTTTCCGCAAGGAGGGCCAAAATGCTTTGCATGCACCGCTGTGAGCATCGCTTTGCTTGGTGCACTATCTGCAAAAACACCGTAGTTTGTGTGTGTGGTTGTTTCAAAAGCGGTCGCCCAAAACCTCGAGGGCTTGCCACTTTTAAATTTCTTAGGGGTGCATGCACACCCCCAAAGCCTCAGATACAGATCAAAGGCCTATACAATAGCTTGTACGAGCATCTCCAAACTAGATTGTATGAGCGAACAGTTTGTTGGAAATTTTGCAAAATTTTAGGCTTAATTTTTGACGGTTTTTGGATGTCATAATTGGCATGTAAGAAAATTCAAAAGTGCTATAGACTAGTTGGCACAATTACTTGATGACAAGTGCACTTAATCAACCTAATCAAGGCTTAGGCAAGTGAAGAACTTTGGTATGACCAACCTTGCAAGGAAATCCGGATGCAAGCATTGAAGAGATAGATCTTTCTCACAAACTCTAAGCAAGTTTTGGGTTGCAAACTTTCACGAGAAAGACCAAGGCGGATTATAAAGTTTGAGCTTTCATGTTCTTGTGTTTTTCATAACTTACTGTATAAGATGGTATTGCAATAGCATGTAATTACATTGATCTTGGTCATGGTACCCTGTGAAATTACCTACGGGTCAAGTGTGACCGTCGTTAATGCGTCCAATTCAGGTGGTAGTTTTCATGATTTGGACTAAGGAGCAAGGCTCCAATAGAGATAACCCATACAAGGGTTTTTATGGTGCTCTAAAGAGGCAAAGTTGTCTAGTAGTACATGCAACTCAGGCATGGCATGTGCCTTATAAGGCAAAGGTAATTGGCACGACCGATCATTTACTCAGGATTGAGAAGCCGCCATTCAAAAATGGTGAAGCTAAATCCATTGTTGAAAAGACACATCTCATGGGATTCCATAGGTACACAGACAAATCTAAGTTGATTTTGAGTTTCATTTGCAAAAACATTCTACAGATTTGAGGAAGATAGTATGACTATCTTCCCCACGTCTCTAAAGATTGTTTATAATTGGGACAAAGGAGCAAGGCTCTGCTGTCCCAAGACGCTCATGAGCACGGTTTGTGTAACCCAACTTTCACAAGCCTCCCATTCGGTTGCAAATCGGGAAAGGCCCTTGGCAACAAGAAGTAGAGCATCTATTGAACCAAGCAACAAAATTTGGCAAAAAATTTCTTGGTTTTCTTCTGGATTGCAACTCATTTGATTCTTATGACGAAAAGACTTGTCGGTAGGCATACTTAATGAGGTACACAATTGATTTTTGTTTATTGAGCATGTGCTTGATAGATATGGTATGCAATAGATGTCTGTGAATGATCAAGGATAACAATCATCGGGCCACGTAGATTGACTTTGTTTTGCGTTGACATCTATCCGTGAGCAAAAGTCTCTATAGCTATGAGGAATAGTAGCATCCAAAGTGGGGCTACTGAGATGTATCAAACAAAGACAAGAATTCCCTTGTTTGGAATATGCTAGGAGCATATGAACTTGGGGAAACTTGCCAAGATATCTGCATGCTTTTATGTTACAAGAGGGCGTATATGCTACATACCTAACTCACTTGAGTACAACATATGAGTATGAGCCAAATTCGAGCGAGCTTCTTAATTTATGAATTACCAGAAACCTGGCCACAAGTGGATGACAAGGTTACTAAATTTCAAGTAATGTTTGTTTCTTCTATAATTTAATCTTTTATGTGAAAAAGATTTCTCAATTGCGCAAAGCAAAGTGCTTTTCCAGACTTCATGCAAAGTAAGGATTCCCTTATGTGCCAAGGGATTATTGATTGAATTCATATCAACGATAATGGCACACATATTTTGCACTACATGGATATAAGCTCACAATTTACACAACGATGCATTGTGATGTATCCATGCAAATGTAATCGTGCAAGGCACGTATACCAGGGGCTCATAGGGTTGAGATTGTCATTGAAATCAAGGTCTTATTATTCTATTCTTTTGATATGTATGCATGGCGTACTATACATTGGACACCCCATCAGAGGTAACTTATTGATGCCTTAAAACATTTTTTATGTTTATTCACAGGAAAAGTGCCGTATTTAAATCACTATGGTACAATCACGACTACCTACCTTGTTACCCCTCTCCACAAGAGCATTGTACAAGCACATTGTTGTACGCTTATAGGATAAGCTATTCAAGATCCATTGTTTGCATAGAGGCATACGTAGGGGGCGTACAACACAATAGAATATGGAATTTTTCCTCAACCCAAAATTCTCTCTCTTTAACTTTCCTAATTCTCTGTAGAAAAAGAGAAATTAGGCATGATTTTACTACAATCTTTCTATGCTAATATGGTAACAGAAGGGCTAAGAGCCATATGTTTTGAAAGGGCTACTATCCATCTATTTTGGAGCAGCTATGAGCCATCTATTTGTAATCCATCAATGATTTCTTTCAAGATCAAACAATTTGTATCTAGCTCTAATGAACAAGCAAGAGTCTTGTCATTATTGATTCTTTGGGTATTATTTTAGCACTATATACTTTACGTATGAAGATCAAGTTGAGTTTTTGAAAGTCTTAAACTCGTAAAGGCTTCTCTCTACCAAGGTATATAGATGAAGCAAGCGTTTTAGACAACACGTTTGTTCACAAAAACCCAAGACTATGGACTTTGAGGTCTAGAAAAGATCCAATTGTGAATACGATTCCAACTTGAGCGGATCTTCTATTTTGTCTATAGCACTGATAGTGTCTATACAAGCACCGTTTTGGGATAAGACCCAACTCATGATTACTAAACTACTTATTAAGTGTTGATGGTCAATTCTTGGAACCTTCACACTTGCAGTTTCAAGGAAAGAAGTTCACAAGCTGCCAAGGGGTAGTGGATAAGTTAAACTTCCAAAGCTGACTTCAATTACTATTGGCTGCTAGTTGAGCAATTTTCGTGCATGGCCTAACCAAGGGGTTTGGATTGCAAAATGCAGCACCTAGGGTTACTTGGGCACTACTACTTGGATTTCACTAAATTTGAATTAGTGTTCCTAGGCCTTTGCAGGCAGGAAGTTTGTCCAGATATGCATTTGATTCAATTTTATTTCTTTTTAACGTATGTTTTTGTTTATTTTTCCAAATAGGATGCATAAACTTTCGTGTTTTCATCCATTCTTCTCTTTACAAGACATGACAAGGTCATGTAGGAGAAGAGTATTTTGGGGTGTAGTGTCCAACATACATTCCTACATGGGCCCCATCTTTACTCCCAATTTCATATTTCTTATTTCTCCTTTTCTTAGGGGGCATTGGGCACTTCTTTTTCATGTGAGACACAATTTACGTTTTCAAATAAGATGCTTAACTTACTACGAGGTATTTTACATGCAGCAAGGTTATTGTTTGAGATGGCACCTTCAATGTTATCTTCTCACTGATGACCCTGAGGTGGCGATAGTTGAGGAGATGCCAACTTCCTAAGGGAGCAAGAGTTTGGAGTGGGGACTCATCAGAGAGGACAAACAACAAACGATGGTGATAACGAGATAGAGTTTTAAGCAACTTCCTAAAAGAAATAGTTTCCTAGAATAGAGGGCCCCATCGTTACTCTAAATTGCATGTTTCACATTTTTGCTTTATTTTGCATGCAACAAGGTTGGGTTGAGATGGCACCTTCAAAATTGTCTTCTCATTGATGACCTTGAGGTGCTGATCGTTGAAGAGATGCCAAGTTCCTAAGGGAGCACATGTTTGGAGTGGGGACTCGAGAGAGAGGAAGAACAACGGGAGACGGTGATAAAACGAGGTGGAGTTTTTAGCAACTTCATAAAAGAAATGATTTTGTAAGATCCCCATTTTTTGGGTCTCTTTTAAAAATAAGAAAAATAGATTTCAATATCTGTTTTGTCAAATTTTGATTTAAGATGCTTGATTGATAGCATTGTAAGGTTCTAAAGTAAAAAGCAAGGTCGTTTCCATGTCCTAGTTGGTCAAACGGACGTTTGGTTCAGTTTTGAGAAATTTCACTATTTTTAGTTTTTCAATGCTTTTTATGCTTTTGGGTGTTTTTTTTTTTTTGCAAAAAGCAGGGTCGGATTCTTAATCTACGTGCTCTAGGGAAGCTATAGTTCAATTTTGTAAAAAATATGCTTTTCGAGTGCTTTTTACGCTATTTTTAGCTTTTCATGATTTTTAGTGCTTTTTAGTGAAAAGCGAGTCCGTTTTCTTATTCCAGTGGGATAAGGGAAACCCGTGGTTCAATTTTAGTTTTTTTTTTGGGCTTTTTACTCTATTTCTAGCTTTTCATGCTTTTCAACGTTTTTGAAAAGCAATGTGCTTTTTAGGATGACTTACATGTAAAAATATTAATTTTAGTCTCCGTCGGATTTAAAAATGACCACTCGAAGAAAAAACGAGACCAAACGGGATATTTATGGGAATTATTTTTATAAAAGCAGTATCGTAAATACGCCGAGGTAGTACGAGAAAGTCATAATTACGTCGGGACATCACGATGCGGCATAGCCTAGCCAAGGTTTCATTAGTTGGCACGGATACTGTTCAATTGATCAATTTTACTAAAAAAATTGGATGGTAAGTGGGAGAACTGACCACCAAAAGCCAAGCCATGTTTTTACGAAAGTTTCAAAAAAGCTTGTAGCTATTCTTGGCCCAAAAGCTAGCGCTAGTTTTCTACTTGGGGATCACTCCAGTCTTGCACAATGCCTATAAATTCACTTGTAGTGCTCAGTTTTCAGTGTCGTTTGTTGCGTCTACTACCGCAAGGCAATACTTACCTATTATACATAGTGGTGCAAGATCTTCATCATCATCTCCATAAGCTCTTCTCTCTTGTATATACGGAAAGAAGAAGAAAAAGAAAAAGAAGAAGAAGAAGGATACTCTCTCTCTACTTGCTTACTATCTCCTCTCTCGTTTCACGGTGTACGCGCTCTTTGAAAGCTCTTGTGGTAAATACCTCTGTGAAGCTCTCATCACCGCTCTCTTGTGGCAAAGCAAGAAGCCTTTTGATAGCCCCTAATCAATTCTAAAGCACGGTGAGAAGCTCTAAACTCCATAGCCATCATCATATTTCTCTTTATGTCGTTTTTTTGAGTAGTCACCCTCTCAGTGATTGTTTTTTCATAAACGAGTGCATTTATGGGTTGGTCGAGTATGTATGAAGTTTCCCCATGATTATTTCATCATGTTTAACACGCTAATTTATGCACACGATGTGTTATATGATCACGTGCGTGCATAAAAAGCGCTTTTGGTTTCACGTCATAGAAGCGATAGGAACACTATTTTGGTCATAACTCACAAATTGTTATGAATCAACCAAATATGAAACACATCATTAAGAACATTTTCTCTCGTTGGTGTCATGTGAAAATCACGCATGAGCTAAGAGATATGATTAAAAAACAGCTTGCTGCCCATTGCATAGTCAAAATTTTGGACCCCAAGCTCCTTGGAGAACCACTGTATAGATTCACCGGATGGGAAAACCCACTTAACCAATTGAAAAGCTTGATTAAAATTGATGGTAATTTCATTTAGATCTCCGTTATCACCTTGGGTATGCGAGCTATTAATCCATCCATATCCGGGGTGCTACCAAGGGGGAGTACCATATGACATCGTGAGTTAACCGAACCGTTAATGTATGATTTATGATTTATTTTGGTGTGTTGATTAGAGTTATTAGATGTCCATAAACTCATGTGCGGGTATATGGTTAGTCAACCCGAACCGCATAGGCACATATGAATAAGGTGGCTTTCTTTTTGGGTTACCGTTTGTTGTGTGAGTATCATACGGGTAAAGTGATGTGATAGGGTGTTAGTCTATGTTATGGATCTGAGCTTGATTCATTGGTTTGAGGTCAAATACTCTCATTTGCATATTATGCATGCTCCTGAAAATGGCAAAAAGTTGTTTTTGGCATATGTGTGAACTTATGGTTTATGGTTGATCTAAAGGTCGGACCTGTTTTGCATCATGTTTATGGTGATGGAATGATATCATATGATGTATGGAACCTTATGGGTTGATGTGGATGCATCATGTACATGAGTATGATTGATTTCCACCTTTCTAGGTCAAAACTAGCCCTATGTGCAAGAGAGGTGAAGTGCAGATATGATGCATCAACTTTGCATGATTAGATGTTGTCAAAATTGGATTTTTATATCATGTTTAGTTGCTGATCGGACTTCTTTTATGCATGACAAACTCATGTCTTGAGAGTCATGTGTGTGGACTTCGATTGACTACAGTGGATATGTCAAACTCCAAGTGTGGGAGTCGGTTTGTGTGGATATGATTTATGGTTAAGGGTTGAGATTCCCTCATGGATTATTGTTGTGATTTTATGGTGGAAGCCGGTGTGGCTCTTGTTTTTTTTCTTATTTTGGATATGGTTATGCTACTGAAATCTTTGTAGTCATGTTATATTCTAAAGTGGTTATGCAGGATTAGTTGTGCCTCACCCAAGTTGGGTGGAGTGCTCACCTGTGTGATATGATTGGATTATGGTTTTGGGATTAGATCATGAAGTGCTCTGCATGGTTTATGGTAGACGTGTAAGGGTAGAGACCCTGTACAATCTAACTGTTTGGAAAAGATTGTTTGTGCATATGTAAGGTGCTATTGTGATTGGACTCATGTGTTATGTTTCTCATGGCAATATCGCTACAAGACTAGGATCACCTACATTGCTTAGTCTTAGATAAAAGGGTCATTGACTTGGGACTTTGCTCAATTGGGGGTGTTGCCTAGGTCTTCTTCTTTTTGTTAAACTCATCTACACGATTAGTGCATCGGGGTTGAATGACCTACATGGCTAACGTATCGCGGGATTTGTCTTGGCTTTGCCTAAACACCCGATGCTGGGCATCAAAGAGGCGTGGTGCCTAAATTGTTATGATTGGTGTTGATACCCTACCACCTACTGGTAACCCTACCACCTACTAGTACTTGGGATCTGTTTAGAGCTCGGGTTCATGGAGGGAGGCAAAGCGGTCTCAGCTTATGTATGGCTCAGGTAGGTTGGAGGTGTTCTAACTTGCTCTGGGAGAAGTCAAATTATTTCTTTCCATAATAGAGCAAAAGTGGATGGGTGGACCGGTCCATCCCTACACAGGGTCCGTTGCTCTGCTAGTTGTTTTGTCATATTCTTTTTGATGTTATGGTATATGAAGATTTTGTCATTACATTAATACATGGTTGCCTATTACATTTAGATGGGGCATTTAAAGATTCTCTGTTGTCCTCCTCTCATGTCTATGTACACTCTATTTCACCCTCCACTATATTCTCTCTTTCTCTCTTCCCACAATGCGGTGTACACATACATTCACCCTCCACAATGTTATATTTTCCTTAAGTATGCTTTCATTCATAACACCCATTCAAGGGTAGCACTAGTCGCTAGGTGCCTCTAGATGCAGTCTGCTGACTCATGGCCTAAACTCCATGCTTGGTTGAGCGTTGAGAACTCCTCCCCTATGTAAACGCTTTTGTAACTATGATGTATATTGAAAATTATACAAAGGTGTAAATTGTATATTTTGTGCATAGACCCTTGGGGAGGGGTATATCTCACCTAGTATCAAAGCGTATGCTTAAGGTTATGGGGATAGCCTAAAGCATGATACTAGTTGGGTTAGTCATGCATCGTGCATGCATTCATGCATCCTGTTTGGGAAAGGATATTGTATTCTTGATGCATTGAAGTGTTCAACAACGGTATTGTAATCTCTTTGAATGTTTGTTTTGTATTAACAAATGGCTCCCAAAGTGACGTCTGAATGCTTTAACCAAGGGAATGAGGTTTTGGCTATAATGTTCAACAATATGGCAACACGGTTATCAAGAGATGCAAGGGAACTCTTTTACTTAGAAATTGGGACCAAAGTCTTTGGCATGCCAAGAAGCACAACTTGTTGGAAGAGTGTTGACCGTAGTTACCTTACCCGTCACCAAGAACCCTTCTGTCAATTCTTTATCTATATTGACGATAGTCCAAGAGTCTGGTTTGCCACCCTCAGGCTACTTCAACTCAGAATATGGCTAGGCCTAGAAGACATGTTCTACTACTTGGAAATGTGCTCCCAAATATTGAGGATTGCCGAAGTTGCTAAGAAGTTTGAAGCTCTTGCAGCTGTCATAGGGAAATAAAAACTAGAAGATAACTATAGACCATGTTGTCGCGTGGAGGTCTAAGAGAATAACCTGTCATGAGAGTTAAAATAATATTTAGAGAGTTGGATCCGTGACATCCATAATATTGGAATAAAATCATAAAAATCAAATTTTGATGAAAGCATAGACTCAGTTTTGGTTCACATGTGTACTAAGTTTTGTCTCTTCTTGTCTTATTTTTAGATGGATCTTCTTAATTGTCTAGATGAACTCTCAAGTGATTTTACACAAAGGGTCTTTTTTCATTACCCGGTCGGATTCAATATCATTGGGAAATTGAAGTGGTTTGAGCTTCAAAGGGAACTAGAGACTACCTTGTTTCGAACACTTATGTATCATGGGCGTTGTATGTTGAACCCCAATGTGAACATCGGACACAAGTGCATGATAGGTTTATGAACAATCCATATCTCTGGGTCAAGGAAAAGATCCAAGAAGGTGGCATCAAAGTATAGGTATATGTTCTTTACCTTAATGTGTATTCGCTTTTGGACATACCGAGTCGAGAGCTTGTTCTTGGTAAGAACGCCCTCATGCTAAACCAAAGATATGACTTTTGTAAAAAGGTCATAATTAGAGTATGGAAGAAGTCAAATGGAGGAAACCTATTCTATTATGTATCCCAAGATTGGTTCAATAGAGTCTATGGACCTATTCTCTAATACAATCTTCAAAATGTCACTATTACCTTTGATGACTACGAGAAGCCCAGGTGCATTAGTGACTTTGCTCAAGCGCAACCAATGGCAGTAAACTTGAGTAGATATTTCTATAGATTTGATGTAAATGAATGACATGCTCATGTTTAAGGGAATACCGCCCATGGATGTATCACGAGGAGAGGAATGGTACAAAAAGAAAGAAGTGAATTTTAGTGCACAAGTTGAAGTTCTAAACTTTGAAACTCGAGATGTGAACAAATATAAGGGTAGAACCTCAGTTGTAGGAACCAAGAATTGGTTCATAGGACTCTTTCATACTCATGTATCTCCCTAAAGACACTATGTATCTTTTTGGTTTTCTACAGTTATAAAAATTTGATTTTGATATGACTCATATTGTTTTGAGGTCATAATATTTGAGTTTGGATCTTGATTTCATCATTTTAACTAACTTGAGTGATGGGGTGTGTGTATAGATGACTGACACCTTACCTCGAGGGATATGAGAGGATATACTCTCCCACCTTATGGTGGAGGAGCATCTTCAAAGAGGAGTAAAAGTGCAACGACTTGTCACTACCACGCATAATGGGGAAGAGAAGAAAAGGTTATTGTCCACGGATTGTATTGTACCTAATACATTCCAAGCTTGGTACCATTACGCTGAGAAAACCCCGAGTTTAGACCACCTAAACATAAGTCCTTGCCCATCGGGAGTATTGAATGTATACAATCCAAGTTAGCAAAAGAGATCATTGTCACTAACCAAGTGTTGTACATAAATGCTTATGAACTTACCTTGCGGCCGACAAAGGAAACATGGATAGCTAGAAACATACTTCCCTTAGTAACGGGTACATGATGTTTTAACATTGTCATGTTCAATGTATGGGGCCAACAATACCAGACCAGTGATGACCAACATTCCTTTAGCCCGGTACCTTGGAAGTTGTTCTTTGACTTGTTTGGGAAGTCACTAATCCACAACCCTCACCATATAAAAGTTGTATTCAATGCCTATAATAGACCCCAGTGCCTTGCAGATAATGCGAATATACACAACTCTGATGGGTGGGACACACCGGATGTGTTTCCAAAAGAATCTGCTTACTTTGATGACTACTTCCTGTACAAGAAGGCAATAGTTCACAGTAATATGGGAGTACATGTAACTAACCGATCTCTTACCCAACAATGGTATGATTCACACACTAATGACGAAATGTTTCAACCAAAGATAAAAAAGGATTATTGGTATCACCCGTCTGATATACTTAAGGAATGGGATAGCTATGCTCCATTGGTGGAAGGATGGACACTGTAGAATTTTTGGAACCCCAAAGTTTTGTGATGTAAAAATTGGATAAATTTATTCATTATTATTTTTCGTATCCTCTCTCTCATCTTATTCTCAACCGTCTATTTTTGTAATGTGGCTTAAAGGACTTCGAGAAAATTAGAATATTGTACTAAGCGTAACCTTGCTTGATATGGTGCAGTAAGTTACCATGCCTCCTAGAGGAAATACGGCTATTGCTAACAAAAACGCACCTATTATTCCTCAACACACCATCATTGATAGAGACATTGATGCTATGCTTCGCAAGTCTGAACCTGGAAACTTTAGCAAGGAAGGCAAAGATATAGGCAAGGTTCTTGAAGATTGAATTGAGCGCATGGATGACTACTTTGATTTGACTCATTCATTTGCAGTAAACAAAGCTATCATCGTTAAGTTCAAACTAGAGAAAATAGCCGAGCGTTGGTGGAGAGACCATTGCATGAAAAACAATGTTGATCCTAATGCAAAAACTTGGGATTATCTTAAAACTCAGCTCAAGAAGAACTATTAGAACAAAGTTTATCATTCAGTCCGTATGAATGAGTTTCTTGACTGTACTCAAGGAACCAGAGATTTGGAATCATACTATCAGTATTTCTTGACCCTTGTGAAGTATGCTCCTGCAGGGATGACTCAAGAGGTCAACGTAGCTCAATTTGTGTCAGGGTTACATAATGCTATGAAGACTAGACTCCAGAGTCGTCATCTTACCAATTTTGCAGATGTCCTTGATGTAGGCAAACCCAAATCTCGTAAGTTACTTATACATGAGTTAAATTATCCTACACATGACTTAAAATTATAGTCCGTTGTGCACGCTCTTAAAGTATGGCGACATTATCTTCTTGGAAGGAAATTTGAACTACATACTCACCATAAAAGCTTGAAGTAGATCTACACCCAACATGACCTGAATATGTGGCAAACAAAGATGGATGGAGTTGTTATGCAAATATGATTTTGGAATCGAATATAAACCTGGGAAAGAAAATCTTGTGGATGATGCCTTGAGCAAGAAGAGTGTTGTAGCGGCTGTCACAACCTCTACTACTTCCTTAATTGACCTTATTCGAGAAGATATGACCCGTATTACATAAAAATCCAGTATTTGATGAACTTAAATAATTGCACAGAGACTCAAGAGAGGAAATCAAAGGCTTCCACATTGAAGGCAATGATCTTTACTTCAGCCACCGTCTTTAAATCCCATATCAAGGTGGGATCAAACTTCAGATCCTGCAAGAAGCTCACGATATTAAAGCTGAACGAGTTCGATACCCCGATAAGCTTCAACCTATAGATGCACCACAAATGAAATGGGAATGCATATCCACAAGCTGCAACCTGCATGTGGCCCGAACTGAACCATCCTTTGGAAACTTAGAACGCTGCATCTTACCCAAAATATAGCCTTCACAAACATGTTTGATAGGTGCTTCAAGAGGCGGCAAAGAAGCAATCATATCAGATTTTTGCAAACGCAGCAAACTGGAAAAATTCAGATGACCAAAACGTGCATGCCAATGTTTTGCATCTGAAATAGCCCTTGAATCTGCAACAGCATTTGCAAAATTTTTGTCCACACTTGTCATACAAAGTGAGCTTATACAGCCCACGACACAAAAGGCCAGATGCTGTTAGGAAATAAGACGTAGCTAAATAGATAATTGAGTAGATTACTTAATGGAGAGAGACAGATTTATATACATGAGATTATAGAGTAGAGTAGAGAGAGAGAGAGAAAGTACACACGATATACGTGGTTCACCCAATGTGGGCTACGTCCACGGGAAAGCAGCCACTCAATGGCTTTAGTACTTCAAAACAAGAAGTAGTTTACAAAGGGATTATACCCTTAATGGAGCTCCCGCCTTGCTTCACTCTCACCACCTCACACTCACCTTGTTGCATCAACTTCACACTATGAAATGTGTGTAGAAATGGCCTCCTTTTATAGGCCAAAAGGGCTGCCCTCTCTTATGAGAGACAGCCATGTGTAGCCGCCCTTGTACGAATAAGTCCAAATCGGACCCTCCAATCCACCCATGTGTGGCCGCCCTTGAGAAGACAAGTCCGCTTTTGAATTCTGCCACCGGCCGCCGGCCATTGACTTCCAACCACGGGCCACCGGCCATTGACTTCCGACCACCGGCCATCGGCCATTGACTACCGGCCACCGGCCAACCGACCGGTTGTTTTCCGACCACTTTTCGGCCGCCGTCCGGCCATAATATTTCGACGAAAAAGAATATTCCGGCGGAAAAAAAAGTCTCGAGGGCCTTCGCCCCCGAGGCCTTTAAAGTTGCCCCTGATTCTTGTCCGTGAAAATTTTGGTTTCCGGTGAGTGATTTTCCTTCACGCACGATGGCTTCTCCTCATAATGGGGGCCTTACAAATGTGCGCTTTTACCACAGAAAATTACAAGGGTAAATCAGGCTCCATACTTAACAATCTCCCACTTGGAGACTGATCTCCAAACCAAAACTGTGACTGCTTTCCATTCTGGCTTCTTATCCTTGAATGCCGATTGAAGATGAGAAAAAGCTCAACTTCTCCTTGTTGACCACCTTTGTAAACATGTCTGCAGGATTTTCACTTGTATGCACCTTTCCTAGCTTTAGTTGTCCCTCTTCCAAAAGAGTGCGTATGAAGTGATATCTCACCTCAATGTGCTTTGTCCTTGAATGAAAGGCTGAGTTCTTCGCAAAATGGATAGCGCTTTGGCTATCACTGTACAAGACACAATTGTCTTGTTTGAATCCAAGCTCTTCTAAGAATCTGTGAAGCCACAGAATTTCTTTGCTTGCCTCCGTCATTGCTACATACTCTGCTTCCGTGGTAGAAAGTGAAACCACTTTCTGCAGCTTTGAAGCCCAGCTTACTGTTGTGCCTCCAACCGTGAACACATAGCTAGTAGTGCTCCTTCGAGTTTCTTTGTCACCTGCCATATCTGCATCAACATACCCTTCTAGAAAAATATCAGTTCCTCCAAAATACAAAGCATTTGTTGTTGTCCCTTTTAGATACCTAAGTATCCACTTCACAGCTTGCCAATGCTCTTTACCTGGGTTGTCCATGAACCTACTCACAACTCCCACTGCATGTGCAATGTTTGGCCTTGTCCAGACCATAGCATACATTAGAGAACCTACCGCTGCAGCATATGAACTTTAGACATATAGGCTATCTCCTCTTGTGTCTTTGGACACATATCCTTCGTTAGTTTAAAATGACCAGCCAAAGGTGTAGAAACTGGTTTTGCATTTTGCATTGCAAACCTTTCTAGTACCTTCTTGATGTAATCTTCTTGAGATAGCTTTATTGTCTTCTTCGTCCTGTCCCTTGATATTTTCATACCAAGTATCCTCTTTGCAGCACCTAAATCTTTCATTGAAAAAGATTTGGACAGCTCCTCTTTTAGGTCTTTGATGTCCTGCATGTTAGCACTTGCAATCAACATGTCATCAACATACAACATTAGGATGATGAACTTCCCATCTCCCAAATTCTTCATGTAGACGCAGTGATCCGAGTTGCATCTTGTGAATCCATGATCCAACATCCATCGATCAAACTTCAAGTACCATTGTCTTGATGCTTGCTTTAAACCATACAAGCTCTTCTTTAATCTGCAAACCATTTTCTCCTTACCTTTTACTTCATACCCCTTTGGTTGAAGCATGTAGATTTCCTCCTCTAAGTCACCGTGAGGGAATGCCGTATTTACATCCATTTGCTCGAGATTTAGATCATGAGCAGCCACAAGGCTTAAGACAAGCCTAATTGAGTTCATTTTTACAACAGGAGAAAATATTTCATTGAAGTCAATACCTTTCTTTTGAGAAAAACCTTTTACCACAAGCCTAGACTTGTACCTTTTCTTCCCACCTTCTTCTTCCTTTAGCTTGTACACCCATTTGTTTTGAAGTGCCCGCTTACCTTTAGGCAACTCAACCAACTCCCATGTTTGGTTGCGATGTAGTGAGTCCATCTCCACTTGCATGCTCTTCGTCCATTCTTCTTTGGATTCATGTTGCATAGCTTCTTCATATGATTCTGGCTCTCCAGAATCTGAGATCAAGAGATGGTTGAAGGAAGGAACAAACCTTTCTGGAGGTCTACTTGCTCTTGTAGATCTTCAGGGAATAGGTTGAGGCTCCTCATTTGGTTGACGTTGTTGCACATTGTCACCGTTTGCAGTCCTTGAGTCTTCACCATCCTCAAGCTCCATGTACTCATCACCTGTTTCTTTTGTTTGTTTTCTTTCCATGTAATCTTTGTACATATTTTTTTCGTTAAAAATTACATCCCTACTCCTTAATATTTTACCATC
The DNA here is from genome assembly GCF_014529385.1 of Adiantum capillus-veneris. Lineage (NCBI taxonomy): Eukaryota > Viridiplantae > Streptophyta > Polypodiopsida > Polypodiales > Pteridaceae > Adiantum > Adiantum capillus-veneris. The sequence goes on from NC_140941.1 coordinate 39,740,939, forward strand.
TCCAGGATTCCATAGGCGATACCCAAAGTCTCCTTCTCCATAGCCAATGAAGAAACACTTTTTGGACTTTGCATCTAGCTTTGATCTTAGGCTTCTATCTATGTGCATGAAAGCCTCACACCCAAACACTTTGAGAAATGCATAATTCAACGGTTTACCTGTCCATGCCTCTTCTGGAACTCCCCCATCCAATGCCGTTGAGGGTGACCGATTGATTAAGTACACAGACGTACTTACAGCTTCCGCCCAAAGCTCAAGCGATAGGCCTGCATGTAGCCGCATGCTTCGTGCTCGTTCCATGATTGTCCTGTTCATCCTTTCTGAAATCCCATTTTGTTGAGGTGTCCTTGGGGTTGTCCTTTGCTTCCGAATGCCATTGCTAGCACAAAAGATTTCAAAAGCTTGGCTGCAATATTCGCCTCCATTGTCGGATCTGAGGCATTTAACCTTGGTACCTGTTTCATTCTCCACAAAGGCTTTCCACCTTTGAAATATGGAAAATACATCGGATTTATTCTTCATGACATAAACCCATGTTTTTCTAGTCGCATCGTCTATGAATGTTACATAGTACAATGAGCCACCAAGTGATGGTGTACTTGCAGGACCCCAAACATCAGAATGAACCAACTCAAGTTTTTTATTTTTTCTTTCATTTCCTGATTTTTGAAATTTTACCCTCTTTTGTTTACCATAAACACAATCTTCACAGAACTCTAAGTCCACTTCTTTCAAACCTGGTAGAATCTTCTTTGTTTGAAGGATTTGCATTCCTTTGGCACTCATATGCCCAAGTCGGTAGTGCCACACCGCACTGTCAACTTCTGTAGTTGCTGCACAAGCTAAAGGTTGCGTGCTAATAGTACACAAGTAAAGTGTACCAAATTTTTCACCCTTGGCAACCACCAAAGATCCCTTTGAGATCTTCCACCGTTTGTTTCCGAATGCAATGTTGTGACCTTCATCGTCCAATTGTCCTGTAGAGATCAAATTTTTGCGAAGAGAAGGAACATGCCTAACATCTTTAAGCTTCCATTCATTTCCGTTAGCAATTTTGATAGAAACTGTACCTTTGTCGACAATCTCACAAGCTTCATCATCTCCCAAGTATACATACCCAAAATTACCTTTGGTGTAGTCTTGGAAATGTTGCTTGTGTGGTGTCGCATGGAATGAAGCCCCGGAATCTACTATCCAGGAATTAGACACATTGTCTAATGAGAGAATTAGAGAATCTTGCTCTACTTTACTTGCCACATTGGCCTCCGATGTTGGCTTGTTGTCTTGAGACTCTGTCTCCTTCTTCTTCTTGGACCAGCAATCCTTCTTGACGTGGCCCTTCTTGCCGCAGTTCCAACATTCAAGAACTGACTTTGTGCGTGGCTTGCTCCGCCTTGAGCGATCATGACCCTTTTGGTTTTTGAACCTCTCCTTTAGCCTTCCTCTTGTTTCCACTGATAGTGCAGCACTTGATGATTCTCCTGTGCTTCTCCTTCGCATTTCCTCGCTTAGGAGAACACCCACAACATCATCAAACTTAAGAGTATTTGTGCCAGAGATAGAATTACTTACAGCCATCACAAGGCTGTCCCAACTATCTGGTAGAGATGATAGTATAAGGAGAGCTCGCACTTCGTCATCGAAATTGATTTTCACTGATCGAAGTTGACTTATGTTTGTGTTAAAGTCATTTAGGTGTCCTGCAACTGAACCATTCTCTGTCATCTTTAGATTGAACAAGCGATTCATAAGAAATACCTTATTGGATGCCGATGGTTTCTCGTAGAAGTCGTCAAGTGACTTCATCAAGTCCTCCGTGGTCTTCATCTCCGAAACATTGAAGGCCACCGTTGACGCCAAACTTAACCGGATTGTTCCTAGTGCCTTTCGATCAAGGACAATCCATGCTTCATCTGCCATTGTTGCGGGCTTCTTTGCAAGACCGCCTAGTGGCAAATAGAGGTCCTTCTGGTAGAGATAGTCTTCAATCTGCATCTTCCAATGTTGGTAGTTTTTGCCGTTGAACTTCTCAATCTTGAGCTTCCCTTCCTCCGCCATAACTCCCACTCAATTCAAGGAATTCTTTCCTTGAGATAATTTATCTACGAGAAGACCTTGCTATGATACCAGTTGTTAGGAAATAAGACGTAGCTAAATAGATAATTGAGTAGATTACTTAATGGAGAGAGACAGATTTATATACATGAGATTATAGAGTAGAGAGAGAGAGAGAGAGAGAGAGAGAGAGTACACACGATATACGTGGTTCACCCAATGTGGGCTACGTCCACGGGAAAGGAGCCACTCAATGGCTTTAGTACTTCAAAACAAGAAGTAGTTTACAAAGGGATTATACCCTTAATGGAGCTTCCGCCATGCTTCACTCTCACCACCTCACACTCACCTTGTTGCATCACCTTCACACTATGAAATGTGTGTAGAAATGGCCTCCTTTTATAGGCCAAAAGGGCTGCCCTCTCTTATGAGAGACAGCCATGTGTAGCCGCCCTTGTGCGAATAAGTCCAAATCGAACCCTCCAATCCGCCCATGTGTGGCCGCCCTTGAGAAGACAAGTCCGCTTTTGAATTTGGCCACCGGCCATTGAATTCGGCCACCGGCCACCGGCCATTGACTTCCGACCACCGGCCACCGGCCATTGACTTCCGACCACCGGCCATCGGCCATTGACTACCGACCACCGGCCAACCGACCGGTTGTTTTCCGACCACTTTCCGGCCGCCGTCCGGCCTTAATATTCCGGCAAAAAGAAATATTCCGGTGGGAAAAAAATCGGGGGCCTTTAAAGTTGCCCCTGATTCTTGTCCGTGAAAATTTTGGTTTCCGGTGAGTGATTTTCCTTCACGCACGATGGCTTCTCCTCATAATGGGGGCCTTACAAATGTGCGCTTTTACCACAGAAAATTACAAGGGTAAATCAGGCTCCATACTTAACAGATGCAACAATTTCATTACCAAAATTGAGATCATGAACTGTACATCTCTCATCCACAAATTTGACTACAAGTCCAAGTCTAGCAAGTGCGGATACAGATAAGAGATTCTTTTTTATCCCAAGTACATAAAATGCATCAACAAGTGTAAAGGAACTTCCATTTGCAGTAGTAAGCACAATCTTTCCAACTCCTTGAACCGGATAAGAGGCATTGTTGGCACAAGTGACAAAATTCCCATGAGGGACAGACTCGAGAGAGGTGAACAATTCACGATGTGAGGTAATGTGCTTTGTACCACCACTATCAAAATACCACACATGTGAATCTGCAGCAACTGACAAGCATGCATCATGGACAACAGGATTGTAAGTGCACTATGCACTAAAAGCCCATTCTGCATCAACATTAGCAACACAGTCTCCTTTCACAGAAGACTCAACAATGGGTTCATTCGTAGTTGAACCTACATTTTCATTTGAACCACCCTCTTTCTTCTTAGCCTCTTTGGCCTTCAACTTAGGACATTGCTTGATCAAGTGATCATTAGCTTTACAATAATGGCAACGCATCTTCTTTTTGCCCTTATCACTAGAATTGCTAGACGAAGTGCTGCCAACAGAATCATTGGGAACAAAAGTTTTGCCACTCGCAGCAGAACCATAAGAAGTGGCTGCATTGCTGTTACCACCCTTTCTTTGAGAAGCAATAAAAGCCTGTTCAACTGCACACTGTCTAGTCCTGTTTTTTTTGGAAAGTGACTCTTGCAACAACAATGTGCATAATGCATCAAACTTGACAACTTCTGGATTTGCTTGGGTCATAAGTCTCCAAGTACTCGCAAAAGTCTGGTAAGAATCTGGTAAGGCATCAAGAACAATCTGCACAAGGGAACTATCTGAAATGATTTCACCTGTAGAGATAAGTTGCTCATTGATATCCTTGACACCAACAAGAAAAGTGTCCATATCATCTTCCTCATGCATAATCTTTGATTCCAGCTCTTTATCTAGCAAAGCAATTTTAGCCTCATTGTGGCTTGCAAAAAGACCTGCTAGAATATCCCAAGCTTGTTTTGCAGATTTTACTGAACAAATGTGAGGAACAACGGTGCGCTTCACAGACAACGCAATCAATGCATGAGCGTGTGCATCCGTTACATCCCAACGAGCTTGTTTTTCCGTAGGCAAAACAACTCTAATCGCAGCAATCCTTGCAGCAAGACCTGCAACATCCTCAACATCGTCTACATCGTCAGTACCAGGACGTACATCAATGCCCTGCACAATATTCCAGATGCCCTTTGACACAAGAATATGTTGCATCATATAAGCCTACATAGGGTAATTGTCCCCATCGAACCTGTCCTTAGCAGCAAACATCTTGAACACATTTGTGTTGTTGTCAGCCATGGTAAATGTTGCACGTGATGTGAAAATAGCCCGAAATTAGGGGAAACGAAGCGGGAAAAACTGACTGTAAGACACCTGTTATGTAGAAAATGGCACTGACAGAAATGCTTCACAAAATGACAAAATTGCTTGTGCAGATCTGCCTGTAGTGGAAACGGAGGCCGAAATGAGCCCGAATCAGAAATCTGAGCAGAATAAGCTCTACGAGTTTTCCCCGAATATTTTTCGACATACGAATGCTCGCCAAACCTCACTGTAATCTGAGAAAGTGAGCAGGTGTGTGCTAGAGTAGCTGGCGACTAAGCCCGAGAGGACGTAACCTGCTCTAATACCAATTGTTGGAATTAGGGTTACAGAGAAACGCACACAGCTTGGAGAAGACGAAGGAAGCTCAAGGTACACAATGGAGAGTGTGTTACTTAGTGTGCAATAGAAAGATGGATAGCCCTAGAGTGATGGGAGTATATACAATGCACGGAGGAAAAAACCTCCTAAAGAGGAAAAAAATGCCCCGACGGTCCTAGTGTGTTCACACACATCACTACCACATGTATATGGTAACAGGGAGCAAGTGTTTGGAGTGGGGACTCGGGAGAGAGGATGAACAATGGTAATGAGGTGGAGTTTTTAGCAACTTCTTATAAGCAATGGTTTCCTAGAATAGAGAATTAACGGCCCCATAATTATATATACCTTGAGCCCCATCTTTCCGAGAATGGAAGATTAACACTAGTCTGGTAACCTAACATGACATAAAAGTGTCCTTTGAGGGTTTTGAAAAAAGAATTTAAAACCATAGTAGATCCACTCATTTTGAAAAATCCTTTCATGAGCTTATAGTTCAAAGACTACTACATATGGCAAAAATCAGAAATTTGCAAAATTTCTCATGCCTTGGTCACAACAAGCCTCCAAAGTTGATGGACCATTGCATTTTGCCCAAAATAGCCATTTCTTACCGTTGATTACATATAAAGTAAGAGTGGGGATTTTTGTAGGGCATGAGATAAAATCCTCTCTTAACTTCGATGGGCTGGTGATCAAAACATATGGTTAATTTTGCCTCACTATTTTTTTTTGGGTCAAAAAATAGGTACAAAAAAGTTGCATTTTTTTCCATTCTATGGACCTATCATTATAGTTTCTATAGTCACACTCAATACAGATACTATATACATTTTTTCTTAGTTTCCTTTGGACCTTTGGATCCAAAAGGATCCATGGAGCATGCCAAGAGAATAATGGATCTCTTACTAAGTGGAACCTTGTGGACAATGATAAAGTGCTAAATACAGTAAACACGAGTCATGACAAAACTAGGTTGAGCATTATGACTTCTAGAAAACTACTCAATATCTAGCCAAATTTATAGTTTATGATTAGATATGGTTACTACCTACAAAATACACACAATTGGCCTAAGAAACTAGCAATATTGAGAAAGACACACTTGCTACACTAAAATGTCTCGTATTCTTCAGCAAATCAAAAAACTCAACTCTAACATTTAATGGCCTAGTAACTTGTGTGTAGCGGAAAATAGCATGAACATAGTGAACATTTCATTAGAGTAGATTCCTAATGAGCATAACAAGAGTGCTTGGGTGGAGAGAGCAACAAAAACCATAACACCTAGTTAGATAGGCATGAACAATACTTCAAAAGAGAGAGAAATTAAGCTATTGACAACAGTTTAGGACCAGATTTACATGGAACCGGTCCCCCCACCAAAAGGATTTGTATTATAGGTTTCCCCCATCAAGAGAGACTTTTTTACAATACAATTCTTTTTGTTTCTTCAATAACTAACTAGTGCAATGAAGATGGAAGCTTCAAGCACTAAGCAAAACACTTATAAAACACAACATCAATTCCCTCACGGTCTCAGACCCAAGACCTCACACACCTTCGAAGATGGTGAGAGCTAGCGGGGTATGAGAGTAGATTGAGAGGAAGAAGGAGTATTCTTACTAGAAAGATGTACATCTCCTTGTGAGTGCACGGATGCGGTGCACGTGTACAGAGAGTGCAAAGGGGAGAGAGGGAGAGAGAGAGAGAGAGAGAGAGAGAGAGCAGGACACAGGATGTGGGGTAGATCTCCCAAATCTCACTGTGTGAGCACTATGTGAGAATGTGAGTGAGAGCTCCTTATTCTTTGTATGTAGAAAGAATAAGGAGATAAATGTGGGCGGTCGGACATTGGCCGGCGAACACAGAAAAGCACGGTGAGGCACATCGCCTTTACCTAACATTCTCCCACTAAAGGCTATTTGCCGATAAGTGGCGAGAAGACTAGCCTACAACTAGTATATACAAGAGGTGAGAGAAGACAACTCTCAACCTATGCCCACTGGCTCACTCCAAACATGCTCTAGTTTAGATGAAACATGCATACCACTAGGACTAGAGCCATGATGACACTCCTCATGTAGGTACCGAGTGATGACCTGCATGGATCCACAATGCACAATTCCAGTGTCAGTCATCGCACGACTGACAACTCCCACTGCAAATGCACCAACCGCATAAGCAAGATCAGGTCTCGAGACCAAAAGGTCAGATATGAGAGACCCGAAAGCTGACGAAACATGCACTACATGTGCCAATCGATCCCTATCAGCAACCTCAGTGCCATATGCATCCTCATCAAGAACCACTTGACTATGCATCACCATGTGAGCATCATCTGGCAAAGGCATATCTGCTGAGAATGACTGCAAACGAAAAGTCAGCACCACTGCAATCACACACAGCTGTCTAAAGGACACTGTCATCCTCAAACGTATCAGATACATCATAGAGCAATGCATCCGTCTCTGGGTCAACTGCCGTCATCTCAACTGATGAATAACCAAGTTGTGCATCCCCAAAGATACCACTATCTACGTGAACGTCACCACAAGACAAATGCACAACCTGCTCTACATGCAGCACATTCGCAAAAGAGACACGCCTCGTCTCTCGCTCCAAACATGGTTGCAAATACACAGAGACTACACCGCCTCGTGTGTCTAAAATATGCAAAGGGTATACCAGACCACTCCTAGCACCTCTAGCTATCACAAGTGATCCTCTATGCATATGAAATGACCACTCTCCAAGCAGTATACAATGTCCACTACTCTTCAATTGATGCACATAAATGAGACTCTGGCTGAGTCTTGGTACATAACGTACATCTCGTAGCGTAAGCAATGCACCACTAGGTAAGGACATGCATACATCTCCAACACCCTTTATGTCATATGATGAACCATTAGCAAATTGCACACAACCAAGTCTTCCACTAGAGAAAGAGAAAAATAAATCACGACGTGGTGTCATGTGAAACACTGCATGCTCGTCTAGGAGAAAATGCATAGACAATGTGCATGCTCGTCTAGGAGAAAACGCATAGACAATGTGCTATCCCAAGACACAAAGTAGTCTGAAGGCAAGCTATACTCAAAAGTGACATGCCTATCACATGCATTTCTAGCATCTGTCACACTAGCACCATGCATCTGCTTCTTTCGCTGCCTCATACGCCTGAAGCAACGCTGCCTGATATGCCCCTTGTGGCCACAATACCAACATGTCAGACGTCTTGCACAAAAATCGCCTCTCATGGCCATGCCAAACAATGGCAAACAATGCTCGAGATCACAAAACTCTCCCATTTGAGAGAAAACCACTATCTCAAGCAGACAAAGTGAGAAAGCTGTTAAGCTCACAAGCCTCTACAATAGGCAAACAAATTTGACAAAAATTTGACAGAGTCTCCCTTGTAACTAGAGCAAAAACTCAACAGTAAATCCTAAATGGAGACAACAAAAAATACCCAAATGGCCAAATCCGGGAATGTAGTCGTTCGGAATCACCTCGCAAAGTCATACAAAGAGCAAGCACGCTCTAGTCGGATTACCACTCAACGGAATATTGACAAAACCTGTCAACTTGTTTGCATAAACAAGATTCAACGGATGTGCATAAACAAGTGCTCAACTGCGAGCATCAACCATGCATCCAAAATACTTAGCCATGATGGCTCCACATCTCCACATTTGTTCCCACATAGAGTATACATCAACACAAAACCATGTGCCGAGAAATTGCATACGGATGTGCCTTAGTCCAAGAATTACATCCCAAATCAACAATTGTATACACAATTTCAAGTTAAATCAGCACCCAATGGACTCCACAATGTGACGTACATATCCCCATATGCAATCTACACAATAATTTGTAGTATACAAGCCCTTAAACTGTCAAATCTTGTGTAAAAAAAAAACGCAGGTTGCCACAAAAAATTCAGAGATCATAATTTTGAAATTTTGATATCACCATTGCGTCCAGAACGTCAACAAACCTTGGGGTAGATCCCTAGATCATACAGATCTGAGTCCGAGTGTGCAAGATATGCCAAAAACACTGTTTTCGGCCCAGAAATGCAGCAAAAACTTGCTGATGTTGCAGAAATTTCAGAGGTCAAAATCAGCTCAAATGGACATCACCATTGCGTCCAGAGAGTGCCAAAACCCTAGGTTACACCCTGACCTTGCATAAATCACATTCCGTATGCAAAAGTTATGCAAAAAACGTTGTTTTTGGGGCTCAAAAAATGACTTGCGGAAATGAAAATTTGCATTCTTCCTGCAAGTATGACTGCAAATAACCATACACACTTGCAATACACTCTTCCCTCAAGCTTTGAAATGCCTCGCAAGCTTCCATGAGCACAGATCTGGTGGTTGCTCACCGATCTCAAGCTTCCACCGAAAGCAAGCTCACCATAGTCGAAAGCTCACTTCTCTATAGCACTCCATCTGTTGCGAATCCAAAGCTCTGATACCATTTGTGAGTGTGCGAATGCGGTGCACGTGCACAGAGAGTGCAAAGGGGGGAGAGGGAGAGAGAGAGTAGGACACAGGACGTGGGGTAGAGCTCCCAAATCTCACTGTGTGAGCACTATGTGAGAATGTGAGTGAGAGCTCCTTAATCTTTGTATGTAGAAAGAATAAGGAGATAAATGTGGGCGGTAGGACATTGGCTGGTGAACACGGCAAAGCACGGTGAGGCACACTGCCTTTACCTAACACTCCTCACATAATCACTCATATTAGCATAGCATAGCATAGCTTAGTAATTAGCATGGCAGAGGAGATGAGCATGCATTGAAGCTTGGCTCTTGGTTGGATTTGCATCACAAAGCCATGATTTGTTGGTGTAGGCCTTCCTTCTCACAAGCTTGGAGTAGGTGATAAGCTTTCCATTAAAGCTTGAGAAGGAGAGAGAGAGAGTCTTCTTGCTCCACACATGAGATTGTGTGAGTGTGTGTGGAATAATGTCTTTGAAAAATCATCCCCCTCTCTCTCTTGGTCGACCCCTCATGTGTAAGGATTAAACACATGCCTTCAATCCATCTCTTAGCCATGTGGGAACTAGCCCTAGAACACTCTAGAATATCTCATGAGAGCCTACATAAAAAGGCACCCTCCACAAGCTCTAGACATCACTTGTAGTTTACAAGCTTTGCTTATGCACTAGTTATTTTGTTCATTTCAATGGTGTAAGTTCTCCTCTTGCATAGGCATTTTATTTCTCTCTCATCTCTCCTCATTTTGTGTCTACAACATGAATACTACATGTGTGTATCCACCCTAAAAACCCAACAACTGGTATCAGAGCATTAAAGACTCTCATGGGCATTCACTTTTAGGTGGTTGTCTCACACACTCTCTCTCTAAAACGTTTTTTTGGAAGAGCTAAAAGAGGAGAAAGTCAAGCCTCACAAGTGGGCATGCAAGTGGACAAGTGGCCTTGACATGTGGAAATTGCTCTTTACTTAATTCTTGCTCATTCAACCACCTACTACCCAAAAGAAGAAAATTGTTGGTTTTTCTCTCTTCTCTAGGAGCTTCTCCTTCTTCCCACCAAGCTTTCATGGAAAGCTTCAGCTGTCTATCAGCCCCAAGCTTGATCTCAACTCTCCTTACTCTCACTTGCTTCATTCTTGCAAGACTAGGCTTCTACTAGCTCCTATCTTCGTCTATCTTATTCTCTACTTCACAAATAAGCTCTCGAAGCATGGTTGTGTTTTATTCAAAAACGGGCCATTTACTTGCTCTAATCAACCCCATTTCATGCTCCTTTGATGCCTAAAGCTCCGTACATTAATAGTACAAGACTAGCTAACTAGTCACTAGCTACTAATCACATTTTCATAAGTTTTAAGCTTCATTAATTCTTTGTTTTCATATCAGAGAATTAAAAGTGGAAAACATGCCCTTAAATCTAAATTTTATGCTCTATTAAACACTCTTAAGGCTTGGGCAACACTCTACGACACTTGCCAACAAAGACTACATCAATCGGGAGTGTCTACAACACTAGTTCAAGGCCGATTCTACTTCAACAAAGGGGGACATTTCAAATCAGCAAAAACAGCAAGCAATAGGCTGATTTCTCATCATTCCACACTCTTCAACAAAGGGGGAAAAGGACGCTTCAACTCTACTTTGAAGTGGCAATACATTGCCGCACTTGGTAACCAAAAAGAAGCATTTTGTAACTCTATATGCTACATTTTACTTGCTTCATTTGTATGCTATTGTAACGGGGCAAGAAACCATCAAGAGAGTCTCTTGATAGGACCGCTCTTGCCATTGCATATTCACCTACCATCATACACTATGGGTAATGATAATCTATCTATCTTTAATGGGGTAGGATTCCACACTTGGCAAGTTAAGGTAAAGGGATATCTAATGAAAAAAGGGTTATGGAGCATAATCACATCTAATATTGATGAAGAGAACCCACCTTCACGTGCACAACAACGTGAACTTCAAATTAAGGATGAAAAAGCATTGGGCATTCTTCTCACAAGTGTAGCAGATGAGACAGTTCACTATTTAGACAAATCCACTACCGCTAAGCATACATGGGAGATACTTGAGAGTAATTTCGTGGCAAAATCAAAACACTCTAAGATTTCTCTAAAAATGCAACTCTATAGCTTAGTTGTGCAAGAGGGTGAAAGCTTATCTAGCTTAGTCAATAGACAAAAAAGCATTTGCAGCAACT